>NW_022990055.1:468669-1043669 GCF_902827175.1 Gymnodraco acuticeps | reverse complement strand
GGAGCGCTTCGTATTTACGTCACCTGATACGCGCTGTTCGGTTGCGCTGCTCCAGCAGCCTGCTAGTAAATTAGCTTACAAGCTAACTCAGCTGAAAAAGATCCAGAAACGTTACTTTTAGTTTTTTACTTTAACCATTTTGTGGAGATCACCGAAAATAAAGAGGACCATGGCCAGGTAAATAAGATGAAGCTGTTCCTTTAGCCCCCAGTAATGTTACATTAGTAAGTTAACAAGTACATTAGGCTATATAGCTGATGTAATTTAATCATATTATTTCATATTTTAAATAAGTCTTAATTTGTCTGTACTACACACACTGACCTCCTTTTCCCCTCTCTCTCCAAGTGAGGTTCTTACCCTCATTACCTCTTCCCGCCCTACCACCTGTCCTCTGGACCCTATCCCTTCAAACCTCCTTCAGACTATCGCTCCTGATATTCTACCGTTTCTCACCCATTTCATCAACAATTCTCTAACTTCTGGTCACTTTCCAAACAGTCTCAAGGAGGCAAGAGTAAACCCTCTCCTAAAGAAACCCACTCTCAACCCGTCAGATGTTATAAACTACAGGCCTGTCTCTCTCCTCCCGTTCCTGTCTAAAACACTTGAACGCGCTGTCTTTAGACAACTCTCCTGCTATCTCCATCAGAACAACCTTCTGGATCCGCACCAGTCTGGTTTCAAGGCAGGTCACTCCACAGAAACTGCCCTCCTTGCTGTCACTGAGGAACTGCACACTGCTAAAGCAGCCTCCCTCTCCTCTGTCATCATCCTTTTGGACCTGTCTGCTGCATTCGACAAGGTGAATCATCAGATCCTCCTTCGCACTCTCCTTCGCACTTGGAGTTTCAGGCTCTGCACTTTCCCTCCTCACCTCATACCTCAAAGACCGCACCTACAGGGTTACTTGGAGAGGGTCCGAGTCCGACCCTTATCAATTAACTACAGGGGTCCCTCAGGGCTCTGTTCTTGGTCCCCTCCTCTTCTCCTTGTACACAAACTCGCTCGGATCAGTCATTAGCCCGCATGGTTTTTCATACCACTGCTACGCTGACGACACCCAATTAATTCTGTCCTTTCCCCGCTCAGAGACCCAGGTCGTCGCACGCATCTCTGCTTGTCTAGCTGACATCTCTCAGTGGATGTCTGATCATCACCTCAAGCTCAACCTTGACAAGACTGAACTGCTTTTCCTTCCGGGAAAAGATTGTCCCACTCTTGACCTAACAATCAACATTGGCACCTCTGTTGTTTCCCCGACTCAGACTGCAAGGAATCTGGGTGTGATCCTAGATAACAACCTGTCCTTCACTGCAAACATAGCTGCTACAACCCGCTGCTGCAGATACATGCTTTACAACATCAGGAGGATGCGTCCCCAGCTGACCCAGAAAGCGACGCAGGTTCTGGTCCAGGCTCTCGTCATCTCACGCCTAGACTACTGCAACTCCCTCCTGGCTGGTCTACCTGCATGTGCCATCCGACCTCTGCAGCTCATCCAGAAAGCAGCTGCTCGCCTGGTCTTCAACCTTCCTAAATTCTCCCACACCACGCCGCTCCTCCGCTGCCTTCACTGGCTTCCGATAACTGCTAGAATCCACTTCAAGACAATGGTACTTGCGTACCATGCTGCGAATGGATCTGGCCCTTCCTACATCCAGGACATGGTTAAACCGTACACCCCAGCACGTGCACTCCGCTCTGCATCAACCAAACGGCTCGCTGCACCATCGCTGCGAAGGGGACCCAAGTTCCCATCAGCAAAAACACGTGGGTTTGCTATCCTGGCTCCAAAATGGTGGAATGAGCTCCCCATTGACATCAGGACAGCAGATAGCTTACACACCTTCCGGCGCAGACTTAAAACTCATCTCTTTCGACTTTACTTCGAGCGATAGAACCTATAACAAAGCATTTATATACTAATAAAGGGCTGGCTTATCTAAAGCCAGTTGAGTAGCACTTGAAATGTTTTTGCTCTATGAAGCCTGATGTACTTATATGATTCTGTTTTCTTCAAGTTTGTATTTTGTTTGTCGAACGCACTTATTGTAAGTCGCTTTGGATAAAAGCGTCAGCTAAATGCAATGTAATGTAATGTACTAATAAAACAATATGTTTTTTTTAATGAAAAAAAGCATGTTGTATAGATTGATTCTTACAATAACAATATTAGTTTTCTCATCTTAATATATAGCTGTGATTATAACAGTTTATATTCTCCTTCTTCCCCTAAACCAGCCCAGATGATGTCCCACTGACCCCAGGTCCAGCAGCACCGTGACCCCCTGCTCTGCTGAAATACACAATTAAACATTTTCTATGACCTATTTTTTGTATTAATAAAATTAAACAGAACTTAAGACAGTTGAATGACCTAGAGATATCCTATTATTCCACTGCGTATGTTCACATGTTGTAAATAATGGTTAAAATCTCAGTAAATGAAATAAACAATGTATTTAACAATTACTATTTTAATTACATTTTGTATTTTCATCTAATCACAACGTAGAGGTAAGCATATATGCATCCTCTCTCTGCAGCTTAATGTCTTCTATTATTATAACTTTCATCATTGAGACAGAGGAAATCAATCATGTTATTTAACATCACCAGCAGTAACACAAATATCAGCAAAAGTGTGTTTATGGAGTTGTTTATTTGTATTATATGTGCAGCAAGTATATACACTGAACAAAAATATAAATGCAACACTTTTGTTTTTGCTCCCATTTTTCACGAGATGAACTCAAAGATCTAAAACATTTTCTATATACACAAAATAACCATTTCTCTCAAATATTGTTCACAAATATGAAAAAATCTGTGATAGTGAGCACTTCTCCTTTGCCGAGATAATCCATCCCACCTCACAGGTGTGGCATATCAAGATGCTGATTAGACAGCATGATTATTGCACAGGTGTGCCTTAGGCTGGCCACAATAAAAGGCCACTCTGAAACGGGCAGTTTTGCTTTATTGGGGGGGTCTGGGGGGGTCCGAAAACCAGTCAGTATCTGGTGTGACCACCATTTGCCTCACGCAGTGCAACACATCTCCTTCACATAGAGTTGATCAGGTTGTTGTTTGTGGCCTGTGGAATGTTGGTCCACTCCTCTTCAATGGCTGTGCGAAGTCGCTGGATATTGGCAGGAACTGGAACACGCTGTCGTATACGCCGATCCAGAGCATCCCAAACATGCTCAATGGGTGACATGTCCGGTGAGTATGCTGGCCATGCAAGAACTGGGATGTTTTCAGCCTCCAGGAATTGTGTACAGATCCTTGCAACATGGGGCCGTGCATTATCATGCTGCAACATGAGGTGATGGTCGTGGATGAATGGCACAACAATGGGCCTCAGGATCTCGTCACGGTATCTCTGTGCATTCACAATGCCATCAATAAAATGCACCTGTGTTCGTCGTCCATAACATACGCCTGCCCATACCATAACCCAACCACCACCATGGGCCACTCGATTCACAACATTGACATCAGAAAACCGCTCACCCACACGACGCCACACACGCTGTCTGCCATCTGCCCTGAACAGTGAAAACCGGGATTCATCCGTGAAGAGAACACCTCTCCAACGTGCCAGACGCCATCGAATGTGAGCATTTGTCCACTCAAGTCGGTCACGATGACGAACCGGAGTCAGGTCAAGACCCCGATGAGGACGACGAGCATGCAGATGAGCTTCCCTGAGACGGTTTCTGACAGTTTGTGCAGAAATTCTTTGGTTATGCAAACCGATTGTTGCAGCAGCTGTCCGAGTGGCTGGTCTCAGACGATCTTGGAGGTGAACATGCTGGATGTGGAGGTCCTGGACTGGTGTGGTTACACGTGGTCTGCGGTTGTGAGGCCGGTTGGATGTACTGCCAAATTCTCTGAAACGCCTTTGGAAACGGCTTATGGTAGAGAAATGAACATTCAATTCACGGGCAACAGCTCTGGTGGACATTCCTGCTGTCAGCATGCCAATTGCACGCTCCCTCCAAACTTGCGACATCTTTGGCATTGGGCTGTGTGATAAAACGGAACATTTTAGAGTGGCCTTTTATTGTGGCCAGCCTAAGGCACACCTGTGCAATAATCATGCTGTTTAATCAGCATCTTGATATGCCACACCTGTGAGGTGGGATGGATTATCTCGGCAAAGGAGAAATGCTCACTATCACAGATTTTTTCAGATTTGTGAACAATATTTGAGAGAAATGGTTATTTTGTGTATATAGAAAATGTTTTAGATCTTTGAGTTCATCTCATGAAAAATGGGAGCAAAAACAAAAGTGTTGCATTTATATTATTGTTCAGTGTAGAAGCAGCTGTTTGTGTAATCAGACAGACTCAAGCTATAATCGTTAAATATCTATTAAAAGAAAGGACACATACAAAATAAAATTCTGAAACTAAGACACAAGTCTGTAGGACGGCAGTAAGCAGAAGTCTGGGTGGAGGATGTTCCTGATCGCCGTTTTGCTTTCTTCAGCACCTCGGAGCAGACCCGGCGGCAGACATACATCTCTGGGCGGGCATTTGATTTACCAGGGCGGGCCCACCACGACACTTACATTTCCCGGGAAATCTTAATTGTCAAGGGGGGGGGGGGGGGAGGGGCTGTTAGATGCTCGCAATTTGTCAATGGGGGAAGAGGAGGGAGGCGCTCGTGAATTGTTGAAAGAGAGGGGTTTTAGGTTGCCATTTAAGGCTGTTGACGGTCTTATGTATCCATTGGTTCGGTTGGTTTTGTGCCACATTTGTAACGCTGTGCCAACTTGGGCAAGCACGCAGGCAAACTTGAGCGCACACAGGGTGGAGAGGTGGAGTAAGGCTGAGCGATGGAGAGAAAGGGAGAGAGAGAGAGATTGAGCGAGGCAGAGAGCCTGTGCAGCGGTCTGCTTGCGCACAGAGCAGGAGTTTGTGAGAGAGCCGGCTTGAGAGTACATTTCTCTTCAAAATATAATTGATTGCCAGCTGACTTGCTTGCTCGTTGGTAACGTAGGCCTAACTGGTTTCTTCTAATGTGCCTGCATCTGGCGCTGAGTTGCCATATTCCTTTCGTGAACCACTAGCCTAGCAAGAGTAAACTAACTGACAGGCTGCTGTGCCGCATCTCACTCAAAAACCCACACGACTCAACCCAGCGAAAAACCAGTCTTGCGCGCAGCCTTTCATTCAGAATTTCCTAGCAAAATAAAAAAATGATATTAAACTAATACAAAAATAAATATTAGGACAAAGCCCTACAAATAACAACAATAAGCATAATAATAAAACAATAAAAATGTGGTATTCAGCCCTGATTAAAACAGCGGGCCCAAATCCTGGATGGGCGGGCCCGGCCCCATGGGGCCCGCCCATGACGCCGGGTCTGCCTCGGAGGGTCCAGGTGGATGCAGCTCTGTCCTGATGATCCACTGGGGTTCGGGGTCCTTCTCCAGCACCTCGGGGGGTCCAGGTGGATGGCAGCTCTGTCCTGATGATCCACTGGGGTTAGGGGTCCTTCTCCAGCACCTCGGGGAGTCCAGGTGGATGGCAGCTCTGTCCTGATGATCAGCTGTGCACTTTTCAGATTATGGGTCCTTCTCCAGCAGATCCATTTCTCCAGAATTTTAAAAACTCACTCTTCCCTGCGCGCATTGCACCCTGGGATATGGTAGACCGCGAAGGATACATCAGATGTATCCTCCAAATCCGGGAAAAGAAGGCTGCATTCGTGGGCCGCATTCGGAGGAGTCTCGTCTTTTTTAAAAATTGGGACAGCCTTCTTTCGGCGGAAGTGACGTATGCGGTCTACAAATGCAGCCTCCGAATTGAGACACGGCCATAAGGTGTGGTACATTTACACTGCATTTTCTACCCAGAAATTACACAGGGGGGAAAGAAAATCAGGACGCAATTGCAGAATAAAAGAGGGCAGGCAGGTATAAAAGTGTTAACAAAAGCGAGCTTTATCGTATTAAAGCTGGGGCAAAACAACTAAAATAAACTATAGGAGCAGACAATGTGAAACAAGAGGAAAATAAACAAAACAAAACAAGGAACAAACCGGTAAGACTTGGTGAATACAGTAGTGAATGATAGGAAAGGAGCTTTGAAACTTCCTTTATAACCTCCTTTAGCTTAGGAAGCACTGGACCTTCCTTTATGAAAGGAAAGGAGAAAATGCTGTCCCACAATGCCTTGCGGCCACAACAATTGCCGTGACACAACATCCGGCCGCACTGTTTCGATTCATGTGAGGCCCACCCCAAAATGCTCTCATTGGTTGGGACTCGTGATGACGCCCATCCTAAGCCAATACTGATCAACATCCCACTAGGGCTGTGCATCTTCACTGGTCTCACGATTCGATTCGATTACGATTATCCTGTCAACGATTCGATTCAATTCGATATCCCGATGCATCCCGATGCATCACGATTCATACCAATGCGTTGCATCCTCAATTTTCTATATTACTGCACATGGCTTATTTTTCATCAATGCATACGTGCAGTAAATACATATGAACTCTCTTTTTATTATTTAGAAAGTGCTTCAGAAATCAATAACATATATGTCTTGACATTCATTTATAAACCAAAATAAATGAATTGTATAGGTCTAGCCTCCATATATCTGTGTGTGTTCCATCCTCAAAAACAAAAAACTAATGCTTCTGCAGTCTAGCTGCAGCTTCTAGCAACAGTCTTCTGTTAAAAAAAGGACACTGAATGTCCTGAATGTCCTGAATGTGGCATCACACACAGGACTTGAGTCTGAACACAGCAGTCAACAGGAGTATTTACAACAGCATATAACAACTAAAATACTGCATGTGGGTGCACACTTACATGCTCTGTCTTACTGTTGCATAAATCCCATGAATGTATGAGATTAAGTTAGCTTCATTATATCTCAGTGATTAAGTGAATAATAAAGTTTCTATCGGGTCACTATCAGCCTGTCACTCATTATTTTCAGGGAGGGGGCGGGGCTTGGAGGAACGGAGAGGAGACGGTGATCGTGGAAGCTTTTTTCCTCCTGCCTTCACAAACTTTACACACGTATATACAGTGCTTGAATTGGAATGAAAAAGGTGCCAGTACTCTAAAATCAGCAACTTTTTCAAGTCAATTTTATATATACAGCCCACAAACAAGAATTTGGCTACTATAATGCTGGTGGGTTTGTCTCTTTACTACTGTATATTTTAGAAAGGTTCACTGTTCTTAACATTTTTTATGATAGGCAGCGGATATGGCTAAAGCTTAGTAAGGTCAATATTAACTGAAAATATAGCAATCAAAGTCTAGATCTTCTGCTGAAGACACATGAAGCAGAGACCTTTCAGGTGAGAGCCCCTCTGGTGGTGTTCAACATTAATGACAAGGAAACAAAGCTCTGGTCAGAAGCATTTTTTATAAAAAGCTTTAACAAAATTAAGTATTTCTGTACATTTTGAATGCAATCTAACTTTCCAACTCAGAAAACGAAAAACGAAAAAGTGCCAAAAGTCTTATCACATGGCTGAGCTGCTTTGCAATATACTTCACCACTGAAGAATACAAATATGTATAAAGTAAACTATGATGCAATCTAACTTTCCAACTCAGAAAAATGATAAAGAGCATGAACAAAGAACATGTAAAAACAAATGCAAAATTTGCACAATCTAAAATGAGAAACTGTAACTGCAAGTAACAAAGTCTGAGCCATGGTAAAGAGTTACATTGAACACCAAGCTGATCAGATAACTCCCTGGTTGGTCTGAAGTCCTTCTATCTCCAGGATCTGTACAAATCGGCACATTATGCCAAAAGTCTTCTCACTGGGTGAGCTGCTTTGCAATATACTTCACATTGTTAGAAAAGGCTCCAGAAGGCCTTGGGGACATCAGTATCAGGGGCTGGAGCTGGACAGGCTCTTTCATCAGCACTTCTCCTTCCCTTTGCCAGCCAGGACCTCACATACTGTTCCGGATTGAACTGTCCTAGTGATGGTCCATTACATTTAATGAAAACCAGGCTGGACAGTCGGCTGACAGAGAGAGCATTCCTTTTTGCAGTAAGGATATCGTTCATGCAGCTGAATGCCCGCTCACACTCACTAGTGGAGACAGCGATGGTTCGGACTGCTTTCAGTAGAGGCGACATGGCAGCAGGTGTACGGGATGCCCTGGTTTCCTTGTATTCGCGAAAGCCCTGAACAGTCTCTCTTCTGTCCACTTTCAGCACTTCGCACAAACGTAGCACCTCTACGTCCCCATACTGTACGTCTAACTCCTCTTCAGGCCAACTTCCAGGATGGATAACTTTCATGTCCTGGATTAGCTGATTGTCCCGGGCCTCCCGGCCATGTAATGGGATTTCTCTTGTGCTGACATGAGAGGAGGTTGTGGAAGTCATTCTGTGTCTCAGATTCTCTACCATACTGCGGAAAAACTGACCTGCATGAATCTGTACAAGCCTGCCATTCTCACGCAGGGCAACACCCTTGAAGGACTTCTCAGCTAGAGCTGTATGAACTGTAGTCATGTGTGGGCCAGGCATGGTGACCATGGATTCAAAAACTCGTATTTCTCGAGTTAAGAGCCTATCTGCTGTAGGCAGTGTCATCTCTCTTTTTTGGAGTTGCCGAGAGAGGTCGCTGAGCTCTGTGAGCGCATCGTACATCAGTCCCAGATTGCTGACAAACGTTGCAGATGTGAGCACATCATCCAGGCCCTTGTACTTTGCTCTGTCTCTGGAATCCCTGCTCGTGTCGTTTGCAGCATTTGTGAAGTGATCATGAAGCACTCGGTAGTTTTCCCAGACTGCTCTGACGCTCCTTTCACTTGAAGCCACCCAGCGGATGGACAAAACACGCCCTATCACCAGGAGACGCTGTCCGACTGCTTGCGCACACTGCGCTAACTGCCTCTGATTTTTGGGGGAGGCATGGAACAAGGAATAGAGTTTGTCAAAAAAGATCTGGAAATGATTGAGCCCTGAGACCTCCTTGACCACATCCCCAACTGCCAGCTCTAGGCGATGATTGGAGCAGTGCCACACAAACAGGCTTGGGAATTTACTACACAACTGGGTAGCAACGCCTGTTCTCTTCCCTAGCATGACTGAAGCCCCATCACATGCAAAATAAACTAAACACTGACCTAAAAAGTCCTCGTTAAAATCTCTTCCAAGACACTCCATTAACGCCTTTGTGATGTCATCAGCCGTTGTTCCATCCAACTCGATCAGCTCCCAAAAAAACGTTTCGGGCTCAGCATCAGCTAATGCTGAGCGTAGACACACAACAAGCACCGTTTTACCACTAATAGTGGTAGATTCATCGACCAAAACACAGAGTTTTCTTTGGTTTTCTGTAATGTCTTTTGCCATTTTTTTCTTCAGCTCATGAGCTATGTGGTCGATGATTTCGCCACAGGTTTTATTGGAGTGCAAAACCCTGCCCACGTTCAGCCCATTCAGTTTCTGTACATTCAAATCAATTGGCATGTCTGTGAATGGCCGGCTATGTTTGCCAATTGTATATGCCGTTCGAAAAACTGTGATAGTGGTGTCTAATTCAGATGTATGCTTAGACTGCACTTGATGTTGAATAGTTTCACGTGAAGCAGATGTAAGGATGTCAGCAGCTTTTACATGGGCTTGTGATTCTTTATGTTCTTTGATTTTTTTTCTCAGGCTAGCTTGTTGTTTGCCCTTGTCAACACCGAAATGAGACACTGCACACTCACCCCATTCAGTTGACAGTTTCAGTCCTTGTCCAGTGTGTATTCCCAAAGATTTGACATCTCTGCATATCCGACATCCTAGCTTCTTATCTTTAAGAAGGAGCCATGCATTGGTCTTGCAAAAATATTGTACCTGGTCCGTTGTCCAGCAGTCAGGTGCATCGCTTTGCCCGGTGTTGGTGGTGGCAGTTGCGCCAGCAGCAGCTAACGTTAGAGGCTCTGGAGGAGGCGGCGGAGCTAGTGCTAATGCTAATGCACTAGAACTTGGAGCAGGAGGATCAACCAAAGAAAGCTCCCCATCAGACACAATTTCCAACACTGGCACAGCATTCTCTGTATTTGAAGTTTCTTCCGGCGACAACCACTGTCTTTTTGCACTTTTATTAATCCACGCTAACATTTTAGAAATGCTAATTTGTGACGTGACTTGCTTTCCTTCTCTCGGGGGCGTGCTTGCTCTGTTCTATCACTCTACATAGCCACCCACTGGGTGGGAGTTGCACTGCATAAACACAACACACGTGCATCTAGGTATGTAAATTGTAAAGCATTAAAACATGGTTTTACTAACAGTTTTCAGTATGTTGTTACTTCGGCATTATTATTATTATTTTGAAACGTGTATTACTATTAAATCACGGTAAAATAGGTTAATTTTGACATAGTGGTTTCCACCACAGTATTTACATGGAGAAGATAAGCCCCGCCCCCTCTCCAGCACGTTCTGTTTGAATGACAGTAGTAAACAGCTGACAGCCGCTGTGAAACTCCAGCGGTTATAGCGATGAGAATGTCCGTTCGGCACCTCATGACGCATCTACTGAGTACCGGGCGGCTGTATATATATATATGGATGTATAATAAGAACGGCGGGAGAGTGTTGAGTACTGGCACGGTGCATGAGTACCGGAGTACCGCCAGCATGCCGGTACTGAGCAAGAAGTGCTGGTACTCCATGGGTCAGAACCAGAAGTGCCGGTACTGCGTACCGGTGAGTACCGGCCCAATTCCAGCACTGCGTATATATCGTCTGAAAATTGCTAGAGGACATTCATACTCTGCAATCCAAGACTTAATTAAATCCACCAAAAACCTGACATGATTGTAACGCGATTATTTTTGAAAAACATAAATCTCTGAGCCGACACAGAGTGATTCAGAGCGGGTCCTTCTGCTGTTGGTTCTGGACTGGTGGTGTTGTGTTGGTGGATAAAGCAGACTGCTCCGTGTTTGGTGTTGCTGTGCCGCTGTCACGTCTGTTCCCTGATCTCTATGTCACCAACCGATTTGATATTAAAGTGACAGAAAAAAAAAAACGTTATAGTAAAGCCGCGGCCGGAAAATCAGGAAGCAACGTTACTACGCTATAGCCGATTATCTTCCGTCACTGCATCGAGACCGAATCGTCCACGTCCGCATCGCAATGCATCGTAGAAACGATTATTTTCAACACCCCTACATCCCACCCCTCCTGTAACCCATGGTTTGTCTGTATGTGACTTCAGAGCCAGTGAGCAACAGACTTATATATGGAATAATATTAATAATACAAAAAATCTTAATGCTCGATAAAATTATTGTCTGCGTTAATGAATGAATCCGTTAACGAGCCCAGCCCTGCTCTTTATTTTAACAAACAAGGGCCATAGAGAGATGTGGAAGACTTTTGTGTGCAAGACTCTTTCCAACCAGTCAAAAATAAGTACCGCTACGCTACCGTTTCAACAACAATGTACACAACCCCACCTTCCTAACACCAAAGGAAGTAGAAACTCAAAGTTGGCTATGAGATGATTAGAGTGATGCATATGCAAAGTAAAGGGCTTGTTATTTCTCCTAGGATGTGTTGTATAACAGCTGTGATGTGTAAATTGGCAGTTATTTCCTTTTACTTTAACACCTTTGAAAACAACCAACACGTGCTAAAATGAAATAAAAAAGGTTTTGAATCATGCTGAGGTACAGTATGAGTTGTCGCAGTCTTGCCTGCACAATTAAAGCATTTTTAGCATAACATGTTTCTTATTGTGTGCCTCCAGCTATCCCTCCTGTCTGAACTGGGTTTTGGAGGTGTTCTGCTTTACATCGACCCATGTGACGCCCCCCCTGGAAGCCACACCTGGCATCAAGCCTTCAGAGTAACCCTCAACCCAGGAGGAAACCCTGCCATATGTAAGTGCCTTTTTATTAGTCAAGTGAACATATACTTGCCTATTTAAGTTTGGGAAAACCGGAAAAATTATGTTTCTCTCGGTATTTAACACTAAATCAGGCTGTAATAATCGTAAAAAAAAACTTGCATTATGCTTTACTTTATTTCTTTAATGCAACGTGTTTGTGTGCTTTCTGTCACAAAACACAATTATTCAAATAAATGTGCTTGTTGCATGTTATAGCCCTTTCTTTACCCAATTTATTATCTGCCTACATGTATACACTGACATTGTTCATAAAGGGGAAAAATGCCCACAGAATAATTGTCCACTTAGCTGCTTCTCGATATTGTGACTTTGAATATCTCAAATATAGAGGCAGCAAAGATCATTCCATTTAAAGAGAAGATATTATGCCAGTTCTCAGGTTCATATTAGTATTTAGTGTCTCTACTGTGACATGTCTCCATGCTTTAATGTTCAAAAAACTCTTTATTTTTCTCATACTGCCTGTGCTGCAGCCCCTCTTTTCACCACTGTCTGAAACCAGAGCCCAGTCTGCTCTGATTGGTTAGCTGGCCAGAACTGTTGTGATTGGTCAACCGCTTAGAGATATCCTACTCCTATCACATACAATGTGTTGGAGCGCTAGCCAATAGCAGTGCGGGTGTTACATAGTGATCTCATTATGTTGCGGAAGTAATCAAAGGAGTCCAATGTAAGCGTTTCAGGCAGGGATGGGGGGGGGGGGGAGTGTGTGGGAGAGAAACTCCTAACTTTTGGATTTTATCCTTTGCAGACCATTTACACGCACATATATAACACACTGCCGGTTAGGGAAAAGCCCAAAAAGCATAATAGGACCTCTTTAAAGCCAAATCGTATTGAAGCTGTAAATTCAACCTTTCTACTCATGCCAGATTTAAAAATAGCCTTCATATGACGTGGGAAACAAATACTTCTCCCTTTTTTAAAGTGTTTTCAAACCTTTAATAAACTCATTTTTATTATAAGCACTAAATAAAGTAAAGCTCAATGCAATTATACATATTTTTTGGGAATCTGGTCATTCCCTGAAACACATTTTCTGCCTTGGCCTTAGGCAGAGGACGTTATATCTCTCTGTATCTCTGTGACTCTTTGCTACTGTACAGTATTTAAATCCCCCTCCCAAGATGGATGACCTCTCTGACCCTCAGTCTTGTCCCTACTTCCTGTTTTTCTGCCCGGTCTGGCCAATGGGGACGTGTCATTACCGCTGAAGTATCTTTAGTCCTTGTAAGAGTCCCAGTACCAAGACCCTGTAGAGCCCCGCCAGATGTCTGGACTGCTGTGTAAGTGTGTGTGTGTGTGTGTGTGTGTGTGTGTGTGTGTGTGTGTGTGTGTGTGTGTGTGTGTGTGTGTGTGTGTGTGTGTCTGTGTGTGTGTGTGTGTGTGTGTGTGTGTGTGTGTGTGTGTATGTATGTGTGTGGGGATGTGTTTAAGAGAGAGAGAGACAGATGCTGGCTGTCTGCGCTCCAGTCCCCTGTGCTAATACAGCTCAGAAGAACAGAAGATGTGAAAGGACACCTCATTATTCATATCAACCAGACTTTATTCAACTGCCAAATACTGTTGTTATTACTGGGAAATATTTCTATAAATGAATCAAAAGAAATGGGGTCTACCCATTAGAGGGATACATAAACCCTAAAATCATCAATTGTCTTTTTCACATGGAGAAGTAAGATAAATGCTTCAGAGTAAGACAGTTTTAAGTATTTTAAAAAGTTAGGTTTGAGTGACATGTGTTGGAAAGTAGTGAGCAGAATGGATAAATAAGATTATGCTGCAATAGCTTGTTCTGATATGAGGCCTGTACTACGAAGCCAGTTCAACAGACCCTGGATATGTTTGAGTTATCTGGCTTAACTAACCCTAACAAACGAGATCTCGCTAAGCGGTCCTACTGTACAATGCTGGTTTTCAACTTGATGAGTCACCACAATATAGACAAGCTTACTGACAGCTGAGCGTTATACTTCATGAGTGAACTCTAAATTATCATGTTATACAAATATGAAGAAGTTAAACTTTACATCCATGCCTTAAACACGTAATCCAGGATAAAAGCAACTAAATTGCAACTGCAAGGTGCAGAAACCCAATACACGGGGGCTCCAAGGAGATCCTCTCGGTCCTTCTTGGATAGGGCGGTAAGTCCTAACCACACGTGACGCGACGCCACTGTGGCCAAGGACATCATCCGCCCCACTGCGGCGGCAACCCCATGGATCAGATTGTTCATCTGACCAATGCAGTGGTCCGGATAATCGCCCGCGTCCTGAGGCGGGAGGGCGGGGGTGTACGTCTGAGGGGTAATCAGGGAGACACCCAACACGCCAAGATTATTAGCCGCAACCGCCATCTGTGTCCCGAGCCTGAATATTTTATCCAAATATTCTAGGGTATCTCGGTCCCGTGACAGCGGGGGCAGAGGTTTCTTTCCCTCCGCCCAACCAGCTGCCTGCGGAAGCAGATGGGCCGCCAGGCTCTCGTCGAGGAGGGGCACACCGGGACACGCCGTGTCCGAGCAGCCCTGCACCCTGTTAATACCTGCCATGGCTGCTATTGGGGCCTTCGTCCTCAATGGCTGCCGCCATGTCGCCTCCACACACTGCCAGATATCTGGCAACGGAGGCGAGACAAAGGCCGGATGCCCTGGGCCGTAAAACCCCTGTCGAAGGCGGCTTACTGTCAGGGTCATCACCGCGGGGAAGTCCAGGCGCGCAGACCTGTGTGCTGGATCCTCCTGGCCGCTGGACCCGGAAGTACCAGACAACGAGGCGTCCTCGTCGTCTTCCTCCCCCGTGAACGTGGCCACCCGGCCCCTCGGGATAGCGAACACGAATGTCACCTTGTCATCCTGTTCACCCATCTCCACCACCTCGAGGTCCTGATCCTTATTATTCTATTCAAAATGCATACCTTTTTCTACAAGGAGAACCCCTTTTAGAGTCTACCTACTACAAACACAACACATCAGCTTTATTTATCTTTTGAAGATGATGCTGCAGTGTTGTTTACAGTGGCGAGCCGTGACTTTTATACCTAGGCCCCCTGACCCCCCTTTCCTCTAAAAAAAAGAAGAGATATTACGTCACAGCCATAGACTGTATATGTCGGCAACTCTGCAGAATCCTATGGGTGACGTCACGGACCCTACGTCCATTTATATACACAGTCTATGGCCGTGTCTCAATTCAGGGGTTGCATCCTTCGAAGGGTGCATTCGTAGACCGCTTACGTCACTTCCGCCGAAAGAAGGCTGTCCCAATTTTTAAAAAAGACGAGACTCCTCCGAATGCGGCCCACGAATGCAGCCTACTTTTCCCCAATTTGAAGGATACATCTGATGTACACTCCGCGGCCTACCATATCCCAGGGTGCAATGCGCGCAGGGAAGAGGGAGTTTTTTTCAAATGAAATGGCTTCCGGTCTCCCCAGCAGAGTGGATTTAAAAGCAGCAGCGAGCGGAGGAATCACTAATAAATGTGAGTATTGGGTTTTAACTTACTTTAAATTAACTAACGTCACACACGTCAAAGCCAAGGGGCATTAAAACGTACATTTTCGTTAAATAATACGGATAAATATGTGACGCTAACTAGCTAGCTGGACGTACTGCACTGTTGTTTACACTTGTTTTTTATTCAATTCAGAAGTTTACTAAAGTCATACAGAGATCTTGGCTCTGTTATAGATAAGTTATACTTTATATTACATAAATAGACCAAAGTGAAAACATTTAGACCGGTATAGCCTACAGTACGGTGGGATTTATAAAGCGCTACCCTGACGTGTAGCTGCTGTTAGCTTTATTTATTTTTCTGACATGTTCCAATTTTGTACTGTTTATTAAACTTTGGGACAACATTACAACCTTTTTATTCAGCTCATGCTGCTTTGAGGTAGGGCTAAAAAAAGCCTATTTTCAATATTTGATCATCTTTTATTTAGGTTAAAGTGTATTTAATTTATCCTAATCCCATAATAATAATAATAATAAGACAATTACAAATAGACAGCATCCTTTAGCTTGATGTTAGTTTGTGCAGTGCTGTCAAAGGGATGCAGGTGTGTCTGTCATTTCATCTCTTTAGTTTTTAAAAAAACAGAACAGCACATCATTTTAAATGGTCCTTTAGGGATTGTTTGTCTGAAATGCTGAGTTAGATTTTGCAATAATACTTCTGCAACCCTGTGTCTAATATGATTAATTCACTTTTTTATTTTTCTCTTGTTTTTCTCTGTAATTAGGAAAATTCTGGAGAAATGGATCTGCTGGAGAAGGACCCCTAATCTGAAAAGTGCACAGCGGATCATCAGGACAGAGCTGCCATCCACCTGGACACCCCGTGGTGCTGGAGAAAGCAAAACGGCGATCAGGAGCATCCTCCACCTCTGCTTACTGCCGTCCTACAGACTTGTGTCTTACTTTCAGAATTAGATTTTGTATGTGTCCTTTCTTTTAATAGATATTTAACGATTATAGCTTGACTCTGTCTGATTCCCCAAACAGCTGCTTCTATATACTTGCTGCACATATAATACAAATAAACAACTTGATAAACACACTTTTGCTGATATTTGTGTTACTGCTGGTGATGTTAAATAACATGATTGATTTCTTCTGTCTCAATGATGAAAGTTATAATAATAGAAGACATGAAGCTGCAGAGAGAGGATGGATATATTCTTACCTCTACTTTGTGATAAGATGAAAATACAATATTACATTGTAATTGTTAAACACATTGTTTATTTAATTTACTGAGGTTTTAAAGATTATTTACAACATGTGTACATAAGCAGTGGAATAATAGGATATCTCTAGGTCATTAAACTGTCTTCAGTTTAATTTTATTAATACAAAAAATAGGTCATAGAAAATGTTTAATTGTGTATTTCAGTAGGGGGGGGGGGGGGGTCACGGTGCTGCTAGACCTGGAGGTGCTGACCTGGGGTCAGTGGGACATCATCTGGGCTGGTTTAGGGGAAGAAGGAGAATATAAACTGTTATAATCACAGCTATTAAGATTAGAACACTACTATTGTTGACAATCAATCTATACAACATGCTTTTGTTCATTTAAAAAAACATTGTTTTATTAGTACAGAAAAATTAAGACTTATTTTAAATATGAAATAATATGATTAAATTACATCAGCTATATATAATGTACTTGTTAACTTACTAATGTACATTACTTGGGGCTAAAGGAACAGCTTCATCGTATTTACCTGTCCTCTTTAATTCATCGCCGACGGTGATCTCCAAAAAAAATTAAAATGTAAAAGTAAAGTTTCTGGATCCTTTTCAGCTGAGTTAGAATTTGCTAGCAGGCTGCTGGAGCAGCGCAACCGAACAGCGCGTATCACGTGACGTAAATACGAAGCCCTCCGTAGGCTAGAGATCGTCTCATTTCGTAGACCGCTCGGTCCAGCCTACCCAGTCTACGTGGGCTGGGTCCTCCGTGGACCGCGTAGGCTGCGTACCCCGAAGGATACAACCCCGAATTGAGACACGGCCATGGACGTAGGAGGCGGGAGTTGTGAAAATGGAAAATGGGATATAGTGAGGAGAAAGAAACGTAAAAAGGGAGGAAATACTCATTCGGATGAGAGCAATAGTGAGGATGAATGGAGAGAAAGAGTAGTCGGAAATAGGCTACAGGAGTTCATGGTGGTTGTGAAACTTGCGCAAGAGGGAGCTTCGTTCGGCGTGTGGAACCCTATACGGTTAACTAAATCCATCGGTAAAGAAATCGGGGAGGTAATGAGTGCTAAAGTATTGAGGAATGGATCAATGTTGATCAAATGTAGGGATAGAGAGCAACAGGGGAGAGCAATAGAGATGAGTACCGTGGAGGGTAAGAAAGTGGAATGTTCACTGTTCAGTGGTAAAAAGCTAGTCAGGGGAGTTGTGACAGGAATCCCCGTCAGAATATCAGCTGATGATGTGAAAGGGAATATAACAAATGCAAAAATAAGTGATGTCAAACGCATGAAGGCAAACCGCAATGGGATTAAAGAAGATAGTCTTTCGGTTCTGATCACCTTTGATGAAAAAAGGCTTCCGGAAAAGATACTTATTGGATATATGTGTTATGATGTGAGACCGTATGTTCCACCACCACTAAGATATTTTAGATGTCAGAGATTTGGACATGTGGCGGCAGTGTGCAAGGGAAAACAAAGGTGTGGCAGATGTGGTGGAGATCATGAATACGGAAAATGTGAAGAAGGGGCAAAGCTGAAATGTTGCAATTGCGGAGGGGAGCATAGTTCAGCGTACCGGGGATGTGAGGTTAGCAAGAAAGCAGAAGAGGTGCAGCGAGTCAGGGAGACGCAGGGAGTTAGCTATGCAGAGGCAGCAAAGACAGTTTCTGGAGGAACGAAGGTTACAATGGGAAACAACAATAAGAGCAAAGAAACAGGAAAAGTCCACAACTGTGTTAAGTTGAAGGAGGACACTCTGATAGTAAGTAAAAGAGAGTTTGTACTGTTTATGGCAGAGATTATCAACTGTTCAGCGCAGACTACAAGCTGGAATGAAAGAATCAAAATAATTGTCAAATCAGCTGAAAAGTACCTTGATGTGAAAGGGATGCACTGGGGAAACGTGAAAGATATCCTAAATGATGATGTCCAACAACCTCAGACATGGACTGGATCATCCTGATGGTGGTAATTGTACTGCAGTGGAATGCTAGAAGTTTAATTGCAAATGGACAAGAGTTCAAAAAATATATTGACAACCTGGGAGAGAAACCTAATGTTCTTTGTATTCAGGAAACATGGCTGAAACCACAACTGGATTTTATTGTGAAGGGATATACTGCAGTTAGACGGGATAGGGACTCTGGCAGAGGGGGAGGAGTTGCAACATTCATACAGAGTGGTATATACAAAGTTATGCATGTAAGTACAGATCATGAAGCAATAGTTATAAGGGTATGGAATGATAGAGGACCTATAGATATAGTAAATTATTATAATCCATGTGGGAAATTAGATCAATGTATATTAGAGGATGCTGGGGGTTCACTGCAAGACAAAGTAATATGGTGTGGGGATTTTAATTCACATAGCTCGCTATGGGGAAGCAGTAGCACAGATGCAAATGGTGCAGTAGTTGAGGAATATATAGATGACAGGAACACGATATAATTGCACGAAGAATATAGAAACAGTACTCGATCTGACATTTGTATCTAGCGCAATAGCAGGTATAAGTACATGGAATGTGGTAAAGCATACTACAGTGGGCAGCGATCATTATCCGGTAATGATTCAAATTGGGACCAACATAAGGTTTGAAAAGGTAAAGAAAATTCCTAGATGGAAATTGGGAAAGGCTAATTGGGATGCCTTCCAAGTTGTAAGTACGAATAGATGTAAAACACTTCAAGAGGAAAATTATGATGATATAAATAAATTCAATGATGAGCTGGTTAAGGTTATCATTCATTCAGCTAAAGAAACAGTTCCGGAAATTGCAGGAGTTAGGCGTACCAAGAGTGTACCATGGTGGAATGGTGAATGTAGCAAATCCATTAAAGACAGAAATAAAGCATTTAGGCAACTCAAAAAACTCCATTCTCAGGAAGCTTTGAATCAGTATAAAAAGGCCCAGGCTATAGTGAGGAGAACAATAAGAACGCAAAAACGCACTTTTTGGAGGCAATATTGCAATAGTATTGGAAGAGAAGTACAGCTTGCAGATGTTTGGGGCATGATTAGGAGAATGGGGGGAATTCAAAGGAATTATGAGTTGCCAGTTTTGAGCAGAGGGGACAAAATGGCTGTCACAAACCTAGGAAAGGCGGAACTTCTAACTCAAACATTTAGGAAAGTTCATGGTTCGGATAACCTTACAGAGGAAGCCAGGCAGTGCAGACATAATACACTAATGGAAAACCCTAGAATATTGGATAGAGTAGAAGTGTTAGGGGATCAGTTGGACCTGCATTTTAGTATGTTTGAGTTGAGAAGAGCAATTATTAGTGCTCGTCAAACTACTCCTGGGAAAGATGGTGTTTGTTATAAAATGTTGGAACACATGACAGATAACACTCTAGTCTTTGTGTTAAGGTTGTTTAATAGGGTGTGGGATTCTGGCCAACTTCCTTCAGTGTGGAAACAAGCGATAATAGTGCCCATCCTAAAGCCAGGGAAAGACCCTTCAGATCCATCTAGCTACAGACCTATTGCCCTGACATCTCATTTATGCAAAATCATGGAAAGAATGGTTACAGAAAGGTTAACATATATCTTAGAAAGTAAAGCTCTGTTGTCCCCATATCAAAGTGGGTTCCGTAGGGGTCGGAATGGATTCTATATTGTGCTTAGAATCAGACATCAGGAAAGCACAGACCAATAAGGAAATAGTGATTGCAGTCTTCTTTGATATTGAAAAGGCTTATGACATGCTCTGGAAGGAAGGACTAATCAAGTTAAAATCATTGGGAATTAGTGGTAAAGCATATAATTGGGTTATGAATTTCTTACTGGACAGAAAAATACAAGTAAGAGTAGGTGCAGAATATTCAAGTGTTTATGCTGTGGAAAATGGTACTCCGCAAGGTAGTGTATGTAGTCCGTTGCTGTTCAATATAATGATACATGACATTTTTAATCAAGTTCATCCAAGTATGGGAAAATCTTTGTATGCAGATGATGGGGCTTTGTGGGCAAAAGGCCGCAATGTAGCACATGTTGGAAAGAAAATACAAGCTGCAATAGTTGAAGTGGAGAAATGGACAAATAAATGGGGATTCAAACTGTCAGTAGCTAAGACGCAGGTCATTTGTTTTACAAAACGGCATAACATTGCTCCTATATCGTTAAAATTGTATGAGCAACCTCTTGAACAGGTTAATACAATAAGATTTATTGGTGTTTGGTTTGACGGAAAGTTAACATGGAGCAATCATATAGGAAAAGTTCAAAATAAATGTAAAAAGGTCAACAATGTACTTCGGTGTTTGACGGGACAGGAGTGGGGAGCGAGTAGGTCATCACTTCTGAATATATATTGGGCACTCATGAGACCTGTATTTGATTATGGGTGTATAGCGTTCATGGCAGCAGCCGAATCAAACCTTAAAAAGCTGGATGTCCTACAAGCTCAGGCCCTGAGAATATGTAGTGGAGCTTTTAAAACATCTCCAGTATCAGCAATACAGGTGGAAATGGGAGAAATGCCTTTTCAGGATAAGAAGAGTGAAGTTAATGTTGGCATACTGGGTAAATCTTCAGGGGCATAGTGATAGTCATCCTGCGAAAAGTATCTTGAAAGATTGCTGGGAGCACAATGAGTCACATTTAACAAGTTTTGGATGGATTGGCGATATTAAAGCAGCAAGTATAGATTTGAATCAAATACAGTATTGCCCCACAGTTCCAATATCATCCATTCCACCCTGGTTGTTCCCATTGCCAAGTGTAGACCTCAATATACGAGAGCAGTTAAAGGAAAAGAAAGAACTACCAGTATGGCGCATAGTCCAGAATTATTTTGCAAGATATCACTCAGACTCAACAATCATATTTACAGATGGCTCCAAAGATCCAGAGACAGGGTGTGCAGGGGCAGCAGTGTATATCCCAGTGAGTAATACACATATAAAGAAAAGGGTAACAGACCATGTGTCAGTATACACCACAGAGTTGTTGGCATTGAAATGGATAGAGGAGAAAGAAATACATAATAGTATAATTGCATCTGACAGCTTTTCAGCATTATCAAGTATACGATCAGGCAGATCTTCATTTAGAATGGACATAATAAATGAAATATTTCTAATTTTATATAAAATGCAAAACAAAGGCATAGCAACTCGTTTCATCTGGGTTCCTGCTCATGTTGGTGTGGAGGGTAATGAACAGGTGGATATTCTGGCCAAACAAACACTCAGAATTCTGAACATAGACATAGAAGTTCCACTCAGCAAAGCGGAGGTTAAAATATTCATACAGAAATATGCACAAACAACATGGCAAGAATATTGGGATCTTAGTGATACAGGAAGACATCTTTATAAAATTCAATGGTAGGTGGGGGATGGAAGGAAGGTAGGGTTTAAAAGAAGGGAGGAACATGTAATTTCTCGGATGAGAATAGGTCATACAGGTCTCAATCATACATTAAGTAAAATAGGAAAGCATCCAACCGGAAAGTGTATACACTGTAGCCAGCCAGGAAATATTTATTTGCAGGAAATATAGTACTCAGATAAATGTGCTTTTCCAGACACTCAAGAAAGCAACATTCCATGATTGTCGCTATCAGGGCTGTTAGGGAAAAAATCAGGCAATATATATGGTGAGATTATTAAATTTCTAAGAGAAATTGATACATTTAAAATAATCTAGAGTTTTGGTTCTTTATTTTGTTTCTTTTGTTTATTGTTTTCTGCATAGTCTCTTGTCCACACTCCAGTCCAGTTGGTGGCGGTAATGCACCTAAAAGTTGGTTTGCCAACCGCCAATAAACACTAAAGAAGAAGAAGAAGAAAAGGACGCGTCACTGCACCACTTGCATAGACCTCACAGCGGGCGGAGCCTGTCATAAAGTCCGCGAAAATAAAGCTTGCCCATTTAGAGGGAAGATATGATTGGTCAATTGTACTGTCATTTGACATTACTCTCTCGTTGAGTTACTATAGCGGGCCCTCTGTGAATGTAGAGAGGGACCAACAAGCTCTCCCGTCTTCACATAACTCGCAGAGACGGCATTTAACCCTTCACATTCCAACAGAAACTGAACAGGCAGATTCGAAGGACTTATTTCTTTGGAAATATTATTTTAAATACAATTAAATCAAGATATTTTGGTAAAACTAATGACAAATGTAACAACAAAAACATATAAAAAAAAATATTTTAAAAAAAATGTTTTTTTTGTAATGTTTTCAAATATTATTTCTTAGAATATCGTAGGCCCTCACAGAGGGCCTAGAGGGCCCTGACGGCTCGCCACTGGTTGTTTAAAAGCCTGGCTCATTAGACACTCATGTACGCTAACGGAAGTATCATTGCGTCTCCTGGTGGCAAGACGAAGAAGAAGAAGTGAGTCGTTCCGGGGTTTGGTGCTGTACTTCATACATACTCAAACAATCCCAGGCAATTTGGTGAAATGTAGGCCACTTTTCCAACACTTCACGTCATGTGCACTTATGTGGCAGGAACAGAGGCGTACCCCACTGTTCTGCGCGACTGCTAAGAAGCTGTTGCATTGCACCTGTTTTGTGTGGTTGAAAGGAGTGTTTCCTTTCAGGTTCTCTGTGTTTTTAGAGTTTTAAAACACCCCTCAGTGATGTCAACAGCATCTTCCTTTTTCAAATGGAAAAATAAGACACAAGGAGCAGACAGGAGTGCTCCCCAGTGGAAAACGCAGCCAGTGGAGGAGCTGTTTAGAGTAAATGTAATTCCGCTGTTTGCCATGGCTCTGTATAGCATTCCCCAGACTTCCCCCCCCCACCTCTCAGTTTATTGTTTGGACTTTGTTGTTTTCCTCTCTCCACCCTCTCCTCCCTCAGCTTGTTAATTTGACTCTTCCTTGTAGCGTTGTGTCGATGCCGTGTTGTCGTGCACTGCCTGCTGAGACAGCTTCAGCAAATCAAAGCCTCTGCCTCCTCATACATATATTGCTCCGAATTCTCTCATGTACAGTAGCATGTTACTGAATGTTTGGATATGTATGTCTGTGTGGGTTGTCTATATGTGCGTTCCAACCCAGTCTCACGGCATTTCGTGTTATAGTCACGACATTTAATCTATTGATTCATGTTCACCAACACGATTTCCCCCTTTTTTTCGTGTCACAGAACGATTTTAAAAGCAATGTATTTCTATTCGTAGTATGTTTCGTGGCTGCAGCACATCTTTTTGTCCGTTCGGGTCTTGGAAGACCGGAAGCTGTGTGGTTCATAAAAACATCTTCTTACTCAATATCAAGCCACGATTATTGTTTTTATTTTAAATTGTATAATGTCGGACTTGTTTTGTAGTCTGTGAGGAAAAGAAATGGGGCTCAGAGCCTCAGAATACTGAAATCTGTATTTTTTAAATCTTTTTTTCCTTCTAATTTGTTATTATTTTCTAAATAACATACTGTTATTTACTCAACAATAACACACAATTATCCTTGTTTTTATTTATTTGTTTAATTCCATAATCTATGGCTTTTTTGGCGTCCGTCAGGAACTGAATTTCAAAATAAAAGTAACCGGAAACAGACGTAGCATCATTGCGATACACAGCCAATGAACTGATTACCCAAGATCCTCAGCTATGGTTTAAGCTCGCTGATTGGATGTTTTAGCCGCAATGCATGTAGGGATATGGTGTTCATGGCATATCAAATCCTAAAAAAATTTTTTTTAAAGAAAATACTTTATTCCGAGTGTTTTTGCTTTTCACCATATATGTAAACATGTATTTCCATTTGAGGGGGGAGTGATTAGAAAAATATGCATGAATAAAAAGAAAGAAAATGTTAACAAGGTGAAAAAAGGTAATATACACTTTTAAAGTATTTGCTGGTGCCTCAAAGAGGAGCGAGACAGGTGATAACTATAAATGAACCGAAAATAAATAAATAAACAAGTTTCAATCTTTTTTTATATTGGATATGGTATGTTATTGGTTATGGCCATGTTCTTATGATTTTATGATTATTTAAATACAGTTATGTTTCATATGGGTGTTTCCATCACGTGCGGTGAGGTTCATGGCTGAGGCACTGGCCATTTCTCAATGTCGAGTATACCTGCTGCTGCAGAGCCACTATTTCCAGTATACTACGTCATCGAGTGGCGCTGAATGCTGGGCATTTAACATGCATTTAAACAGTCCTTCGGCGCCACTCAATGACATAGTATACTTGAAATAGTGGCTCTGCAGCAGGTTTACTCGACATTGAGAAACGGCCACTGACTCTTTCAGAGTCAGATTTACAAATATTATACTTTGACCTTCATCGAAATATTCTGTTATTTTGTTTCGATTAATTCAAAACAGACCGTTCAACAAAAGGATACCCAAAATCTAAATATTGGATTGTTCTCTCTTAGTAAGATCCCATTTTCATTACAATTGTGGTCTTACCTTGACTTGAAGATGAAGTCCATGCTATCCATCTGGACAACAATCTTTATTACTTTTTTGTAAAAGTCCTCCTTATCTTCCTCTAGTTTCAAAAGTCTAGCTTGTTGTTTTCGTCTACCGTCTCTGCGTAGAATAACAATAGCAACAAGAACCTGTGGGCTCACGTGCGCCCCCTTCAGTGCGGCAGAGGTTATGGCTGCCTTCCCTGGTGCTTTTCATTGCCGTTGTATGATGAGACCAGCGAGCCTAAATATCATATACGTGAAATAAGTTATTTAGAGACTATGGATGGCGAGGACATGTAATAAAGGGATCTACAAACATTACATTTGTGACCTACAGTGAGATGGTAACAGGCATGCGCTTAGGGCCCGCGCTCCAGCCAGTGTCTGTGGGGTAACGCATCTGAGGTGAGGCAGAGATTAGCTCTGCCTCACCTCAGATGTGTCACCCCACAGAAACTGACTGGAGCGTGGGCACAAAATAAGTGCTCGCGCTAAATTAGTGTCCTCGCTCCAGCCAGTTACTGTAGGGTTACGTGAGGCAGAGCTCGTCCCTGCCTCACATCTCATCGCTTTCATGCCTAGTTGTAGCAGAGCTCGGCAAATTTGCCGATTTTGACTATAAAAAGCGATTGGAATCATACAGAAATCACAATTACGACACAGATCAGTGGAGACATGTTATTATTATTATTATTTCGTTTTTCTTTAGTCTTTTTTCCGTTACATTAGAGTATGACAGGTGAGGCTCTGCTTCCCCTACCTCCCCTGACTGCACGTAGCTGGTTTCCATAGATCTAGTCTCTTTATTTTCCCCTCAAAGTCCACCAGATTGATGCATTTAACTCCAAAATTCAAAAAAACACATCTTACCGTGGGAGCATGCCCCCGGACCTCCCTAGAGGATTGGAGGTCCACCCCCACTGAAAATATGTTCACATGGATAGGTAAATACATTTTCACATTTTTTTAAATAGTAACCCCTGTCTATGTTTATTTTTGGGTAGTAGATTCAAACTATAGGGCTATCACTATGGGCAGCAACGCTGTAAATATTGACAAATAAATCCAGCAAAATGGCACAAAAAAAAACTGGTAGTGGCCTGGCTGAGTGTATAATGTTTGAGTGTGTGCGCACGCGTTAGTTTTAAAGACCCCCATAGAGCTCAGTTTATAACTCGAACCCTGATTGTGATGCAGCAAACATTGAGAAAGGTTGAAAAATGATTGGTTGAAAAGGTTGAAATTAGTTATTAAGTGTTATTATGAATTCAGACTTATTCAAATCTGAGCTGTAAAACTAAAAAATAATTATAGTCTTGACAGCGAGACAATGGCAAAATAATATATATTGAATTGATTGTACTCGCGTATAAAAAGTGTTAGGCAGCATTGTTAATGGTGCAGATGCTGATCTTGGACATGTTTCCATCCATAATAACAACAGGGCATCATGCCTAAAATATATGCCATGTTCCAGACTAGTGATATAGCTGATCACTAGAGGGAAATGGAAACTGTGTTCTCCCTTTGTGGAAAAAGAGAAAATAATTGTTTCTGGCACATTTGACTTATCGGAGGCAGCGTGTTTTTTGCCAAGTTGATGCCCCTGGTAGTGAGGCAATTTCCTCTATCCTTTGAATGTAGCTGCCATGTGTGGGGTTTTCTGTTCACCGATTTATTTCCATATCCCCTCGCTGTGTTCGACAAATGAGAACTGCTGGCCATCAGTTTGTGACTGCTATCTGTACGTGATCTCTTTGATAATTTACACCACTGGCAATGGTATAATTGTGTTAACCTTTATCATGAAGCACCTCTTTCCAAGCGTTCTCTGATGTATCCAAACAGATACTGTTCAAACGACTTCCCTGTTCTCATTTCTAAACTGGTTGACAGGTTTGTTATTTAGAAACCTATGTTGGAATCAAATGAGCCCAATGCATTATGACTGGCATATTGATTTAAATACAAGGTTGCTACAAGACATGTTTACCGATGGTTCATTTTAATAGAGGAAAAGAAGTTCCTCTGAAGAACTACAGAACATGTGATTTAAGCATCTCTGCTATCATTTGCTCTGATGAAGGAAAAACACAATAGCTGATTGTGTAGTCAATCAACTGCATTTCCTAGAATTACATTGGATACTAATACTTTTTTTGCCAAGTAGATTTTGGCTGAAACGTAGTTTCTGTATTGATTATTTTCACGGCCAACAGATTTTTCTCCCAATCCAGAAAGTTTAACATTCTCGAACCACAAATAAAACAGTTTGAGTTTAAAAAGTCCAGGACTTTCAAATTGGAAAACAGCAGGGTTGGTGACATGCAGAATGCTTAATTTGACAGATGTATAATTGGTAGGGCTGTCAAGTTACCGCAAACAATTTTTAACGCCACTAATTGTTTTAACGCAATTAACGCATGTGTATTTTTTGTCCTCGGCCGCCCCGTAGTTTCAGAGCGCATCAAGTTTAAAATACCATCTACAAGCTGATGCTGACAGCCCGCTCCTGCTGCCTGCTTGCGGCAGACCACGCTTCCACGGTCACCGGCAAGCCCGGACTGGCCATCGGGAGGACCGGGAGGGTGTGTGTATGTGTGGCACGAGCGAGAGAGAGAGAACGCGCACACCTTACGTGTATTGTTGTTGTTAGCATCTGGTGCTAGCTAGCTGCGCTAACGGATATAAAGAGCTGTTTCAATGAAAACAGAGGAGCGACATTTCGCTGACAACTGCGCCTAGCACTTGACTTTATGCAGGAAGCCAGACAGTGGGACATTGTACGAAAAGTCAGCACACTCAGCACGGATAGTGCGCGCAACATGATTGCAGCGTCCAGGCAGCTCCCGTTCGAGCATATATGCTTGAGTTGCACATAGCTCCAACGATCCATCACAGTGTCTCCACACACACACACACACACACACACACACACACACACACACACACACACACACACACACACACACACACACACACACACACACACTTTGTATTGTATTATTGTATTGTATGAGAGAGGTTCCAAGTGTTCCAGGTTGAATTAAGGCGAATATTTGTAATGTTAAGAGGTTGTTGTGTTTAATATTCATGAGAATATTTGTCATTGTTCAAATGATAATAAACAAACATTTGCATAAAGCATATTTGTCCACTCATATGTTGATAAGAGTATTCAAAACTTGAAAAATATCCCTCTAAGGTACATTTATAACAGATAAAACATTTACGATTAATTTGCGATTAATCGCGATTAACTATGGACAATCATGCGATTAAATATTTTAATCGACTGAGAGCCCTAATAATTAGACCAGCCTTACTCTGCCTCTGGTTGGCTTACCCTGACAATGTTACCCTTATGTCACTGATATAACTCCTAGTGTTTTAACCTAACTATACCAACCAAAAAAAGGAATTAGTGGAGCTTGGTGTGGCATGACCTTATCAGTGGGGAAAAATCCAACAACATTTTGTGTAATAATTAACCAGGTTCTTACTTTTCGATGCACAGTGATCGTGTTTTTTCAAAAATAATCTATTGTGGTTTTCGGGATGTTCTGCTGTGAAACAAATGGCCTTTTTGTCGAATAAGACATTTTTAGGAATGTCAAACTTTAGAGTCTCTTGACCATCCCAAATGGGCAGTTTGCATTCTGAATATTTAATTAACTTACTGATAGGTTAAGGAAAGGTGATGGCTACCGCAACTTCAAAATAGTGTGGTCATGGCAAGTTCACTATTATTCCATTATCTATAGGGTTAGTTAAAGGGTTAAGGAAATATTGAGTTCCTGATCAATTTAAAGGGATAGTGGAAATGGAACCTCAAATAGTTTCGTTTTAACTTATATACAAGCATAATTACGTACCAAAACAATCACACCTGATTAAAAAAATATAATAATTGCCTTACGCATGTTAGAAGCACTTTATTGCAGCTTCCCCGAAGTTTTTTAGAAACGAAATGTTTCTCAGCCTAACCGGAAGTGACGAAAACTCAGGAAGACGATACGATAACAAACCATGCAGAATGAACGTGGAAGGGCAAATATACCAGACAAAGAAGAAGGATTGTACGAGGTATCCAGTGATGATAGCGAGTCAGAAACATCCTCTCGGCTTTCCTACGAAAATGTCGTTTTAGGAACTGAATCTGAATCCGGTTCAGTAAGCGACGATGGTGACAATATTGAGCCAGAAGATGGACCATTACGTCCTTATTTGTTCGAGCCCGAGCCCGAGGTGATGGTTCACGGCATGGGCAATGGCGAGGATGACCAGGACCAGGTGCCAGATGATGCACCCCTACGCACAAATAATCTTGACTGGTAGGTCCCTAAGCATAGCTCACGCATCTTAAGATCACTTGTAGCCTTTACAAATATTAATCATTGTTAACCAGTTAAGGCCGAAGGTCCCCCCAGTGGACCCCTCCCACCGTTTTGTTTCTCTCACATGTCTCAGGGCTTCTTAACATTTATGAAACTATTAATGTTTCATACCCTTTTAAAGGTAAGAAACTCCGCTAACTGACAATAAGAACAATTGTTAGCTAGAAAAAACACAAGAGTAATACCAAGCCTTTGAATTAGCATTGAGCGAAACAATGCTAACTAATGCTAACGCTTTTTTACACACAACACACGGTAGAAATGCCCTTATTACTATCTTAACTGCACAAACAAGATATACGATTTAAAGCTGAGACTCCACAGATTCCACACATGTAATGTCATCACTGTAAGACCTCGAATTCCTGGAGCTATCAGCCAGAAAAGAGAAAGTAAACAACATCCGGTTCCAAAAATATTACAATAATTACGTCTTACCTTTTTTGATTTGTGATCAAAAGTTGTGTTCAACGGAATAAAAACGCATCTCAAGGTTAATCCAATGTCGTTGTGTCACGTAGAATTTTTCTGTCGCACTACAGCCATACAAAACACATCTATTCACCATAATAAAGGTCGGCTATTCACATGCAAATGCTATTGAATGTCCGCCATTGTTTGTGCCCGTCTTCCTGAGCTCTCGTCATCACCCGAAGATTCCCGAAGTATTTCGTTTCATTGAGAGGGCGCAGTAAAATTGAAAATAAAATGAAACTAGGCGGATGAAATTAAAAAAAATTGTTTAATATGCTTCTTTTTAATAAAAATACATAAGTTAAACCCAAAATTCGCGGATTTCCACTATCCCTTTAAGTTCTGTGACAGCATGTGTTCTGCATGAATATCATAGGGCTAGGGTTGGCACATACCCATCACACTTGCATCGAGTTGCCGATAATACATCCATACAAAAGTGGGGTTTATGTTGGCATAGGAAAACACTTTTCAATTTTATCTTGCTAAAAACACAATCTAGGTGTTTTTTGTTTCAAATTAGTCCTTTTGACCCACTGTTTTCAGCTAAAGGGCTCTTAACACAAGTGAAGACTAGCTGATGTGGAACAAAGTGGAACATTTCACAAGTAAAGAGCGAGATATTTTTCTCAGGTGGTTGGTACCAAAAACAGAACTCAAAGATAAAAGAGAATGAATATTGGACTTAAATTCACAACTTCTGTATGTAAAAGTCAGATAACCATCCAACAACCATCCACATCCATGATCTCCAAACCATAATAATCTGCCTCACTACATACATGGCACAATGTTTCCTGCTTATTTGCATTGAACATTGGCATTATCGTGAATTGTGAGGTACATAATCCTCCACTTCAGCATACTTAAATGATTCATTATAATGTATGTATTTTGGTACCAATTCAAACTTTTTGAAAAAAAAACAATACAGGACTTTTTACTGGTTTAAATTGAACCTAGTATTAACTTTGGGTTTTTTGTGTCGGAGATATAATCATATGTTACATGGAAAGTGGTGAGCTTTGCATTATCCATTCGGGAAATGTCTGGATACTGGCTGCTTGAACATTGAAAAGGCTCAAAGTAAGGGCATTCAGTATGAAGTGAATCTATCACAGAACGCCTGACTTCCTTTTTTCTCCCAAGGTGAAAACTAACTTTTAGTGAGTTCTGTTCAGGAATTAGATCACACTGTAATGACTGAATGAACACAAGTAGAGGACTCAATAGCACGACTCAGAGACTGAGGCTTAGGATGCAAAAAAGGTATTTATAGCCAAGGTTCGGTACCAAAACAGACGAGGAGTAGACAGGGACCGGGTCAGGACACGAAGCTGGGTCAGGTACACGTGGAATCAGATACTAGGAAAAACACTGCTGGAACGCTAGGAATAACTAAGACGAACTGGCACTGAAGGGAATGTGGATGCAGACTAAGTAGACAGAGGGAGAGATGATAATGGGGCACAGGTGAGGCTAATTAGGGATGGGAAGCAGGTGGAGTTCAATCAAGGGCAGGAAAGCTGAGACTGAAATGAGAGAAACAAAAATGAAAACCAGAACAATAACAACAACATCAACATGCTGGCTAGGGACGGCACCTGACGTCCCAGGTAGTTCAGGATGTTGGCGTTGAAAGTCTTGGATGATATCCTTACTGACATTACTGGTGGAGACCCATGACCTCTCCTCAGGACCGTAGCCCTCCCAGTCAACCAGGTACTGACGTCCCCGGCCTCTAGGTTGAACTGCCAAGAGGTGTTTCACAGTATATACAGGTCAACCATCAATAAACCGGGGGGTTGAGGGGGTCTGGAGGTGGGAACCAGTGGACTCACTTTAACCGGTTTGATGCGAGACACATGAAATATAGGATAGGCCCTCAAGGATCGAGGTAGTCGAAGCCTCACTGCCACAGGATTGATGACCTTGGATACCGGGAATCCAAGGTCATCACAAAACGAGGAGCCAGTTTCCGAGACTCCACTCGAAGGGGCAGGTCTCGAGTAGAGAGCCACACACTTTGTCCAGGTTGGTAGGCAGGAGCAGAGATACGTCGGCGATCGGCCATCCTCTTATAACGGGCTGAACTCCGTAGTAACACCTGGCGGGCCCGGCTCCAGGTGCGATGACATCGGCGAATGCGGGCATGGGCAGATGGAACACTGACCTCCCTCTCCAGGTCGGGGAACAACGGCGGGACAAATTGGACCATCTTCGAAAATCTATCCACAATTGTCAAAATAGTGGTGTTACCTTGGGACGGCGGCAATCCTGTGACGAAGTCCAACGAGATGTCAGACCAGGGGTGATGTGGCACTGGAAGCGGGCGCAGAAGACCAGAAGGGGGCTGACGGGAAGTCTTGTTCTGGGCACAGACTGAACAGGCTGCCATGTACTCCTTGACCGACTTCTCCATGGAGGGCCACGAACCGCTGCTTAATGAAGAACATGGTACGGCGAATGCCAGGAGAAGAGGGAAGTATGTGCCCAGTGGATGACCTGTGAGAGAAAGGGGTCAGGAACAAACAACCGGTTCTGTGGGCAACCGTCGGGAACCAAAACATTAGCACTCGCCTGCCTGACCCTCTCCTCAATGTCCCATGTGACTGCCCCCACTACACAAGAGGGAGGAATGATTAGCGAGGGATTGCGAGGAGCTGGATCGGAATCAAACAGGCGGGATAGAGCATCAGCTTTAGCGTTCTTAGAACCGGGACGGTATGACAGAGTGAAGTTGAATCGGGTAAAGAATAGGGCCCATCTGGCTTGTCTGGAGTTGAGGCGTTTTGCAGATCTGATGTACTGAAGGTTCTTATGATCGGTCCAGACTAGAAAAGGGTGCTCGTCTCCCTCCAGCCAGTGGCGCCACTCCTCCAAAGCCACCTTAATTGCCAACAGCTCTCTGTTACCCACATCATAGTTTCTCTCGGCTGGGGAGAGTTTCCGAGACAGGAAAGCACAGGGGTGGAGCTTGTTGTCTCTCTTCGACCTTTGAGAGATGACTGCCCCAACGCCCACATCTGAAGCGTCAACCTCGACCACAAACTGCTGAAGTGGGTCAGGAATCGTGAGAATAGGGGCCGAAGTGAAACTCCTCTTAAGCCTTCGGAAAGTCTGTTCTGCTAGGGGGGACCACTGGAACTTCACCTTGGGGGAGGTTAAAGCATGCAGTGGGGCAGCCACAGAACTATAGTTTCTGATGAAACGTCTGTAGAAATTGGCAAAGCCCAAAAATCGTTGCATGAGTTTCTGATTGGAAGGTGTAGGCCACTCAGTGACTGCACTGACCTTTGATGGGTCCATCTGAATGCTGTTCTTCGAAATGACAAATCCCAGGAAAAAGACGGTGGAGACGTGGAACTTGCACTTCTCTGCCTTCACAAAGAGTAGATTATCCAAGAGACGCTGCAACACCTGGCGGACATCTTGAATGTGCGTCGTCTCATTCGGAGAAAATATGAGAATGTCGTCGAGGTAGACAAAAACAAACTGGTTGAGCATGTCACGGAGAACATCATTAACCAGAGCCTGGAAAACCGCTGGAGCATTGGTTAACCCAAATGGCATTACGAGGTATTCGTAATGGCCACTAGGGGTGTTGAAAGCAGTCTTCCATTCATCCCCCTCCCTTATCCTTACCAAATGAAAAGCATTTCGAAGATCAAGTTTAGTAAAGATCTTTGCATCCTGTAATAGTTCAAATGCTGAAGAGATAAGAGGAAGGGGGTACCTATTATTTATGGTAATGTCATTTAGCCCTCTGTAGTCGACACATGGACGAAGAGTCTTATCCTTCTTGTCGACGAAGAAGAAGCCTGCTCCAGCCGGAGAGGAGGAAGGCCGAATTATCCCATAGGCAGCAAGGGAGGAGTCAATGTATCTCTTCATTGTTTCCCTTTCGGGGCCAGACAGGGAGTAGAGATGTCCTTTAGAGGGAGAGGTCCCAGGGAACAAGTCAATGGAGCAGCCATAGGGTTGATGGGGAGGCAGGGTGGAAGCACGAGTCTTATTGAAAACCTCTTTCAGGTCCCGGTAACAGGTGGGCACCCTGCTAAGATCTGCAAAATCAGAGCTGGCGCTCCTCAGGAGTCAGCCTTGCTCTTCCCAACTGCATGGGTTCCTCCTGGGCAGTAGGCGGTGTTGGAGAGTCGGTCGTCTGAAAACGCTGCTTGGGGGAAAAAGGACTGGCCTGAGACTGCCCTCTCTGACCGGGCGGAGAAAACACAGCTCTCGACTTCTCCCTTTCTCTCTCTACGAGGCGAGTGTAAATTCTTATTGCCATAGCAATGAAACTATCCAGGTCAGAGGGAAGCTCTAGAGGGGCCAACTGGTCCTTGATGAGGCCAGACAGCCCATGGCGAAAAGCATTGAAGAGGGATGAATCATTCCAGCCGCTGTCTGCAGCCAAAGTGCGGAACTCCACGGCGTAGTCGGAGACACGCCTCCCTCTCTGGTGTAAATCGATTAGAGCTCTCACTGCTTCCCTGCCCGTAGTTGTGTGATCAAATATTTTGCTTAAAGTCTCTTTAAAACCTCTCAGGGAATTACAGACTGGCGAATCTCGAGCCCACGCCTCCGCTCTGCTGGTGAGGTGGGAAATGATGTAGGCTACCTTAGCCCGTTCAGACTGGAAGGAAGATGCTTGCAGCTCAAAGTGCAACCCACACTGGACCAGGGACGCACAACAGTTATTCGAGTCTCTGGAAAAACGCTCTGGTCTGGAGAGGTGAGGAACCGAAGGCAGCGGTGTCGGCATGGTGGCAGGAACAGGACCGGGAGCTGTAGCCGGATCCGACACAGGAAGCGGAGTAGCAGAGCGTAGTGGATCGAGATGTGCCACCAGCTGCTGGATCTGATTTGCCAGCTGGCAAACCTGGCTGCCGATGGAGGACTGGAAACCCTCATGACGCTCTGACAATTATCTTACTCCCTGGCAGACAGCGGTAAGTTGTTCATCTTGCAGGTTAAGACGAGCCCCCTGGGATCGAATAGCGGTCCGCAAAATCTCAGAGTCGGCTGAGTCCATGGTTCTGGCCAGTTCGTACTGTAACGACTGAATGAACACAAGTAGAGGACTCAATAGCACGACTCAGAGACAGAGGCTTAGGATGCAAAAAATGTATTTATAGCCAAGGTTCGGTACACGGGAGATCAGTCAATAAGGCTACCAAAACAGACGAGGATTAGGCAGGGACCGGGTCAGGACACGAAGCTGGGTCAGGTACACGTGGAATCAGATACTAGGAAAAACACTGCTGGAACGTTGGAATAACTAAGACGAACTGGCACTGAAGGGAATGTGGATGCAGACTAAGTAGACAGAGAGAGAGATGATAATGGGGCACAGGTGAGGCTAATTAGGGATGGGAAGCAGGTGGAGTTCAATCAAGGGCAGGAAAGCTGAGACTGAAATGAGAGAAACAAAAATGAAAACCAGAACAATAACAAAAACATCAACATGCTGGCTAGGCCCTCACACACACAGTTTTCGGGAGGAAGATCTTTCTCTGTTCATTTTGTTGAGAGTAGGACTTTGCTGGATCCATTACAGTGAATTGGCTGTTTAGTGGGACACTACTGAACAGTCGAGATTGGGAGCTGCAGCTGTAGCATTAGCATCAGTGCGGGCTGAATTATGCATGGAGGTTAAAGCTTCTGAAAGCTTCTCCTCATGATTTATTAATGTCTGCTTGCAGATAGGAATGGATTAGGTCTGCGGCAGGGAAACCAAACAACGACACATTCACAATGTTCACGGCGGAGTTGTGTTATAAAACGGGATTGGAATCAAAGCCGGAATGATGATGTTATGCTGTCGACTTCCAACATTTGTGAAATGGTGGGTGCTCACATAATTTTAAGTTTCATTCATTGTGTATGAGACAGACTCACAAACTATGCGAAGACAAATGCCTCACCTTGAGCTGCTCTGAAGAGCCCGGATGAAGCCGACTGCTTCATAGTATGGCACACTGGGATCCAGTGGTGTGTCCAGCCTTTTGACTGGGGTCTATATAGAATCAAGTCTTTCCAACTTATGCAACTGCCCCACTGCAATACAATTTAACAGCATGCCTTGCATTTGATCAGAACACATCTTAAAGAGGCCCCTTTATGATGTTTGGGGTTTTTCACTTTCCTGTACTGTGTTCTATAGGTTTTGTGTACATATAAATGGTCTCCAAAGTATTTATTACAGAAGTGGTTTCAGGAAAGAAAGTGCCATTGATTACCAATGTATGTTTTGTTAAATTACCAGTGATTTACATATAGATAATTTAATATAATAAACCATACTTTATCTGTTTGTGAATTAGAGAAATCTGTTATTCCAGAGTGATTGGATAATCGAATGAGAGAATACAGCATTAGTATCTTCCTAAGACCTAAATATATCCAAAATATATGGGATGACTCACCATAAATAAAATAAAAAGATGAGAAAGTCTTATTTTATTATGACTACAAATGCAAGAAGAAATAGCAAGTCTGTAAATAAGAACAATGTATGTTTTATGTAAAATACTGACTTTTGATTTGTCACGTCTATGCCATCATTAGGTATTTATACAGGCAAAGGAAAAGTGTGCCACCATGCTAAACTTGTATTAACTGTGTGAGTTAGAACCGAGCAAGACAGAGATGTTTCAACATTCTTTCTTCCCCCAAAGCCTCTGCCATCTTCATGTCTGAGTTCACTGAGCTGCTCACCTCTGTCTGCTCCAGATCTCCATCCACATTACTGCTTGGTGACTTCAACATCCATGTCGACTCCAGTACATGCACCTTTGCCTCTGAATTTATTTCACTACTCGACTGCTTCAACATCACACAGCACGTCCAAGGTCCCACCCACACCAAAGGTCACACGCTGGACCTAGTGTGCTCTATTGGCACCCCTCCCTCCCATCTCCAGTGCCTGGACCTAGTTGTTGCGGACCACCATGCCATACTATTTTCTGTTCCTGTCCTTCTGCCCATGCAGCGTGCAAAACGCACCATCACATTCAGGAACAACAAAACACTGAGTGCACGATAGCATCCCACCTAGCCTCCATTCCCCTTACCACCACAGTGGATGGCCTGGTTGCTCGCTACAACACAGCTCTATCCCTCAGCCTTGACTCTCTAGCCTCCCTCAAAACCCGGACTGTCTCCTTTACCCGTTCGGCCCCTTGGTTCACCACTGAACTCCGTACCCTGAAGGCTTCTGGTCGTCGGCTTGAGAGACTCAAAAAAAGAACTGGCCTCACCTTCCACCATGAAGCCTATCAGGACCATGTAAAGGCCTACAAAGAAGCCCTCTCCCGGGCTAGGTCTTTGTACTACTCCACCCTCATTGGCAACCAACAATGCCAACCGAGAATGCTGTTCTTCACCATAAACCGGCTTCTCCTTCCCCTCGACCCACCCCATCCTCCAGGTGCTCTCGACCTCTGCTCGCAGGCAGCCCTACGCACCATCTGCCCCATCATAGTTGACATAGTGAACTTGGCCCTGTCTTCTTGCACAGTCCCACTCTGCCTCAAAACTGCCTCAGTCTCTCCAATCCTGAAGAAGCCTGGCTTGGACCCGGAGGACCTGAACAACCACCGGCCGATCTCAAACATTCCATTTCTCAGCAAAATCTTGGAAAGAGCAGTTGCCGCACAACTGCAACACCACATGTCATACCATGAGCTCTATGAACCCCTTCAGTCTGGCTTTAGACCCCACCACAGCACAGAGACTGCCCTCATTAAAATCACAAACGACCTCCTCATCGCATCTGATTCTGGCCTCATCAGCATTCTCATCCTCCTGGACCTCTCTGCAGCCTTCAATACCATATACCATACCATCCTCTTCAGCCGCCTGTCTGACTACCTTGGCCTCAGTGACACAGCTCTTGCCTGGTTCGAGTCCTACCTCTCTAACAGGAAACACTTTGTCACCATCAGTGACTGCAGCTCCCCTCCGGCCCCAGTTAACCAAGGTGTACCTCAAGGCTCTGTGCTTGGACCCCTCCTATTCACCATCTACATGCTCCCACTTGGTCAAATCATCCGCCAACATGGTCTCAGCTTTCACTCTTATGCTGATGACACACAGCTCTATCTCTGCACCAAACCGTCCACTCAGCTCCCCCCTCAATCCCTTGTCAACTGCCTACATGACATACAAAACTGAGCAAACCTGCTCAAAATCAACAGCAATAAAACAGAGCTCATGATTGTGGCTCCCAAGGCGCAGCTCCAGAAGGTTGGAGACCTGCTCTCTCCATTGACGGCTGCTCCATCTCCCCGTCCACTGAAGTCCGGAACCTGGGAGTCATCCTGGACACCACCCTCTCTTTCCAGGCGCACATCAAATCTGTTACCAAATCCGCCTTCTACCATCTCAAAAACATTGCCAGACGCCGGCCTTCACTCTCTGTGGCAGAAACACTTGTACACTGTACACTGCCTTCATCACATCCCATCTGGACTACTGCAATGTGTTGTGGAATATTTTCCAAGGCCCATAACTTTGACCCAGTGTATCAGTTCAAACTGTCCTGACTGAGCACAGGCACCTGTAACCTTGGCTGCTGTGCTCTCAGTGTTTTGTCTCCCTGTTCCTGCCTGTTGGCGTCAGCTGATAGAGGTGTTATCATTCTATCTTGTTATGCAGCATGTTGATGATGCTCTCTGAACTAGCTAAATACATGGGTCTGGGGTAGAGTTCTTCAGAATTGACGTGGCAACTCTACCGTGAAGTCAGAACCTCTGACTCTTGGACTTGTGATGTGAATCCTCCGGCCGTAACTCCAAATAAACCACCAGTGTTTGACATCAAAGCTACTGCTCCTACCGTGTCTCCTTCCTGAGTCGGTGACTCCCACTGCATAGCTACACAGAAGTTTCCTCTACACAATGGAGTCCTGTCCGGGGTTCCCAGCAAGCAAAACTCTGGACAGGCTCCAATACGTCCAGAACTCTGCCGCCAGGCTTCTCACCTGCACCAAGCCATGGCAACATATCACCCCCACCCTCATCCACCTACACTGGCTGCCGGTCAAGTCCCGGATTCAGTACAAAACACTCCTCCTCACGTACAAGTCCCTCCATACCCTCGCCCCCCAGTACTCATCGGACCTCCTCCATCCCTACACCCCTTCTTGGAGTCTGCGGGTCCTCAGACCACGGGCCTGCTCTCCATCCCCCGCTCTTGCTTCCTAACTGTTGGTGACAGGGCGTTCAGTGTTGCGGCCCCCACCCTCTGGAATGCACTTCCTGCCGAGATCCGTAATGCTGCCTCCCTGGACATCTTCAAATCATCATTAAAAACACACCTGTTCACCCTGGCCTTCGGGCCCTAGCCCTTTCTTGGTCCCCCTGCATCCTTTATTTTTTGTTTGCCCTTTGATTGTCTGTTTGTTTTGTTTGTCCACCATGTACAGCGACCTTGGGTCCCTTGAAAGGCGCTATATAAATATCATTTATTATTATTAGCTGTGTATCCTGTGTAGCGCGAAATGGAAGAGCAAGAGCGCCTGAGATCAAAATATCCCCTATAATCTGTGTTTTTAATCATGTTGCAATTACACATGGTGGTACAGCCCTGAGCTCACTGAGACGGCAGGATCCCCTTCACATCCTCACACACCGCTATAATCCTCTCGTACTGTCACAACAGCTAAATCTGCCACCTGTGTCATACACGATCCTATTATCTCCCCTTTACAATCTAAACACCACTGGAGGTGCCTGACATCATGTTGCAGAGATAGACAGGTGCATCCTGTTTGAAAATCCTGTCACACCGGCTTTGCTGAACTTTGCCTTCCAGCCTATTTCACGGCTGATCCATCATGCATGTCAAGTGTGTCTGTTTAACCCACTAAAGGACACACTTGGCCTTCATTACACCACTTCCTGACTCCCAAAATGCTTTGCTCTCATGTTTTGTTGCCGGCATGATTCTGGTTGTGTGTGGGTTGGGATGTTGGGTGTGCAGCAGAGCTTCAAATTGGCTCTCCTTGCCTTGCGTCGAGAGCCCCAGTTTTCCGAGGTAATAGACATGCAAATAACAAGGTGTGGGGGGGGGGCGTATGTGCTTATATTTCCAGGCGCCATTACGTCTCTGCGCTTGGTCAATAACATTATGGAAATGTGTCGTGGAGTCTTTGGGTCTCACTGTTTGAGTTGGATAACAAGGCAGTCCAATGAGCCTGTTAGCGCGGAGACAGTGACAGAATGAGGTGTTTGTATTGTCGCACAATGTATAGCAGCGGGAGGGGGAGACTGTAGAAGAAAGGCGGCGGGCGAAGTAAAAAGTGCAAGTGATCAAAGTTCCACACTTCCCTGTTTACTTCATTTACCAAAGGAAACATGTGCAAACACATTTTCTCACTTTGTTTCCCTCGCTGTCAAAGTTTCTGTTTGTAGAGTTTAATTGCTTATCAGAATCAACATCAGGCTGCAATTTGAATCCACTTGCATAAATACGGTTATTTTGTTTGGACTGAGGCATGCTTCAACACAGCAGTGGTGGAGAAAGTATTCAGATGTTTTACTTGAGTTAAAGTACCAATACCACACTATAGAAATACCCAATTACAGGTAAAAGTACTGCAACTAGAATGGAACTTAAAGGAAGTATTTAAGTACAATGAGGAAAAGATGTACAATTGTTTTATTATTTCAAAGCAGAAAAAAGCTAATCTTCTCATTAAAGAAGCTAAAACTGTGATTTTGTTTTGCATATAATTGCAAGATTGCTGCCAATTAATTTGTATGTCAACCCAGCATGGTTTTAGTAACTTAAATCAAAGGTTGGATGGTTTAATCTATACCAAATAATTAGAATTCAAGAGTTTTATCTAAGTTGTGTGTGTCAGAATCATAATTTTGGCAAAGTAACTATGAACTAAATCTGTGAAATATTTAAGTGGAGTTGTAATGAGCTCTTGATGCTGGTTGGGAACAGAGACAACAATAAGGAGTGTCTCAGGGATTTCCTTTATGATTTATTGTGAAACTGAATGAAATGTGCAGACAGATGCAAAGGCACACATGTATTACTTGTTATTGAAAGGGGTGTGTGGTTTTAAAGAAAGGAAACAAACATAAGCATTATCTACCATTAAGTCTAACAATTTACCACAACATTTTACAACTACTTCTAAACAGATAAAGGATTCCACTTAATACAAATGTACTACTAAATCACTAACATAAACTACTATCTTTTAGTAACACACACATCACTTACTTGTAGTCAAGGATGCACACAAACTCAACTGCTTAAGTTCCAACTCTCTACAAGTCAACAGCTAGAACACCGAAGGGGTGTGGTCTAGCTACGGGGTGTAGCAATCTGTGAGCATCTGTGAGCAAGTCTGTACAGGAGACAATCACCATTATTTCCTAAATGTAGTATAGAGGTAGAAGAATACCGTACTATAAAATGGAAATACTTCGGGCAACCCTGCGCACAGACTTGTGGATTTTACGATGCCGACAAATTAAGTGTGGTTTATCTAGAGCGCGTTTTCCTTAATTGCCTTGGCATAATTACGCCATTCTCAAGACAATTTCCGCGCCCGGAGAGGTTTGTTTTTGTCTTGCCATTTCCGAAGTGCATGTGTGTAAGAATAGAGTCCAGTGGGAGATTTGAACATCTGTGTCTCACTCTGCCTCTGTATGCCCAGGAGAGAGCTGAGAATAGATGCTTTGCCTATAAGGAATGTGCTTCAGCAGGTGGAATATTCAAAAGGAGAAAATAAACGATAATAACATATGGGTTAACCTTGCAAATTACTTATACTTTTGTACGGTTGCAGCTTGCAATCATTACACTTGAATAACGCCATAATTATGTTGTCCTTCATGGGAGTAAGCCCTTTAAAGAAGACAAATTGAAATAGAGAAAAGGTTGTTGTTAGGGGCACGCTATTCTCAGACGGTTAGTCCTGTAAAATGTTTTTATTATTTACTTTTACCCAAGAGGATACATATTGCAAGAATGGAAACTTTAAGGAGGATGTTGGCTGTATATTATGACTATTATATAAGCTTCATTTAAAAGAAAACAAAACGATTATTAAGTTCTGTGAGATCGAGTGCATTTAAAATGTATATTGATAAAGGTGTCATCAGTGAAGTAAAAAAACTAAGTTGGCAGGCTTTGATATTTGAAATATGTTCAACAGAATAAATAAGATGTGTGTACAACTTTGATGTCTGTTTGACCAGTGGTGGAGAGAAACTAGTACCAATTACTATTGGTTGTACTGTTCTTAAGTATGATGTTGAAGTTCTTGTTAAAAGTATTTTCATTAGAATCTACTTTATTACTTTTTTTCTCCATCTACATTAAAAGGGAAATAATGTAATGTGTGGGGGAGAGAAACTCTCTCTGGAGGGAACTTTTAAAATGTAGTCCTTTGCAAGACCATTTACATGCACAAAAAACGATATAACATAAGGTGAAACCCAGCTAAGCACTAATAATGCCTCTTTTAAACGGCAAATATTTTCCTCAGTAATGCAATGAATCCGCTCCCTCTAGTTGCTTGTCTCGTAATGCTTTTCACTTGGAATAGGTGTGGCAAAGTTGTTCAATTGTTTGGAATTAGTCGGACTTGGGTTTTGTTGTTATCAGCTGTTGAGCAAATCTGCACATTTGTGTCATTCTCACAGTAAATTAAGTTATAAAACATGGATTGCATTTCATACTTTATGTTCTCAAAATGTTTCTCTGGAGCCGTTGTTCTCTTATTTTTTCAAAGTTCAGCAGCCCATTATAATTCTGGTTTTAGTCTTCTCTCCACACAAAGTAAAGCCAGGCTGAATGGCAAAAAGCATTCAGGCAGAATTAGTAGCCAAACCCTCCATCTCCTCCGCCGTTGCCTCTTCTGGCCAATTAAGCCGTTTTCTATTCTATGCCTCTATCTTTTCTGGCACTTGCTCCCTACAGCTCATTTAGGATGAGAAAGGACACTTGGCCAAATACCAAAGTGTTTTCCTCTCCTCTCTGTTCCATGTGTCTTCATGTTGGTCATTATCCAATTTGGTAATTATGATTCTCGGCCTTGATGCCACTAGCCCAGTTCAGACTATCCAAAAATATGTACTATTTCTGGTTTAAAAAATATCTGGTTCAAATAACATTTTGTTGTGAAATATTCAATAGTTATTGAATAATTTTACTCAGAATCACAAATGCCAACCTGATGTCGGCACAAGAGGACACATTATCTGGGAAACAAGAATATGTGTACAAACATTTGCCAATTCATGAGGTAGATTTTAAGATGATTACAGGATAATGGATATGACCCCCTTGTGGTACTATAGAAACAGTCTTGGGATCACCAAAGTAATAAGTGTTCATCCTCTGTAGATCAAGAAGATGTGTAGAAAATGTCATTGCAATCTATAAAAAAGTGAATGAGATATTCAGTCTGGCCCAAATTGGTGGACATTATAAAAGGAGAGAAAGACCAACCAGGGATTTCCCATTCCGAGAGCCATGCCATGAGCAATGGCTAAACATGTTGTTTAGTTAGACGTTTGTCATTATGTAAAGCTTAACAATAGAGAGACTGAGAGAGGTGATCGAACTATTTATAATTGTATCCCTTCAAAAAAGCGTGGTGCCAGTGGTATCAGACACTGTTAACCATCCGGTGAACCATTTGGGTTAAACCATGTGATGCTCTAAGTTGGTGATTAGCTAACTATCTAGCATAAGGTTTCTTCACGCAAAGCTGTTTTTTGGGGGGGGTTTCTCCAGAGTGAACTGTCCCATCTGGCATTCTCCACAGGACCAGGCAGCAGATGGTAGTGACTGTGGAATTTTTATAATGTGTGGACTTGGTGAAGGCTGGACGGCCCATTGTCACACATACTAAACATTGCTGTAATGCAACAGTTCCTAAGCGTAGCTGACGTCTCTTGCACTGTCTGGAATCCTCTGGGAATTCTCAATCTGGCCCCGGAAAACACAATGTGGAATGTGACGATTAGTTGAATTGACCTTGAGGTATAAATGGACTGTGTGTGTGTGGTGTGTTCCGACAGATTGAACATTTAAGAGCAAAAAAACGGTGTTAGCAGTCTCCATCAAGCCTTCACAGACCCCTGCAAAGGAAGTGACCTTCATAGAGGACCACATTATTATTAATAGTCCCAGTTTGGGTCCTTAGATAATATTGCAACATGTATATGTAAGGGATAAGGGATCTCGTCAGTATCCTGATCCTGAACAATAGTTAATTTCACCGTGTAACAACTGCAGCAACAGTAACATGACAAGGTTTTCTATAACTGCCAAACTTACTTTTATTTTCCATAAACAAGTCTTGAAACACTGCCAGAGCCCATGCAGTGTTCCTTAGTGTTTACTTACTGTTTGTTTTATTCTGTTGATTTCTCTGGCGTTGGGCCTCTCTCTTTTTCTTTTATTTACTTGGGAAAGTTTAGCCCTTCCTGCACTCCAAAAATATAAAAATGTATATTCAAAAAGTATTCCACTGTGTTTTCAGATAGAGAAAACTAATGTTTGTTGTACATAGCTACCGTTAAATTGACCAGACTTCTTTCTGCAGAATGATATGACTGCACATAGTCCCTTGATCCTTAGCAACAGTCTATTTTCCTTAGCAATGGTCTGTTTGAGAATCAATAAACTCTGGAATGTCCACATTGACAAATCAGAATTGAGTATTCAACTTAGCCATGTTATACATTTTGTGAACTGTATCCTCTGTTTAATACTTATATATACCTTTTTTTTCTGACAGCTGTTTTTAGAAAAAGTTGACAGAGCAAAAACCTTGTATTTTTATTAAAGGTCCCATGACATGGCCATTTCTACTGATCATAATTCCATTGTTGTCTACTAGAATAGATTTACATTGTTCAATGTTCCAAAATCACATTGGTTTCTCAAACAGCATCTGTGTATAGTATGTGTATTCACTCTCTGTCCTACACGCCTTGTTGGAGATCCTGCCCCCCCCCTCCCTAGGAGCCCACTGTGCTCTGATTGGTCAGCTCGCCCACTCTGTTCCCGATGAGTCCACCACCGTTACAGCGGAACATCAGTGATTACAGATGTAGCACTCCAGATAGGACTCCAATGGGTGTGTCCCAGCCAAAAACCCAGCCGATCCCAGTGGCTGGGGGTGTTGCCAAATTGCTAGAGGGCGTTGCCAAATGTCCCCATTTGTTCAATTACAGGATTTAACCATGAGATGGCGCTTCATTCACAAAATACACAAAGACAACTGGGTGTTGTAGAACGTAGTCTGTTTGCAATGTTTGCAGCTCTGCAGTTGTGTTTGCTGAATACTGTAGCATTTAATCACTTATTTGTTATGGTTTTCAGAGGCTACTATAATGAAAAAACATCAATATGTTAGATCAATAAAGTATAATCGTTTGCTTTATGCAGTATATTTTTTGTAATATTGTTGGGGGTGTTTTTACACAGTACAGTAGATTGAAGTAAATCAACTTATACATTAAGATAAGATAAGATGGACCTTTATTAATCCCCGAGGGGAAATGCAGTAGTTCAAACAGCAACAGGGTGAGAGTGAAAAACAGGATAGCAAAGATTCACACAGATTAATAAAATCAAAAATAAGATGAGCGATACAAATAAAAATAATAATAATGAGAAACTATGAAATAAGAAATGAATAAAACTAAAATATAATTATCATATCATATATTTTAATGTGTTGTATTATTAAGTAATATCATACATTAACCCCATTATAGCAGATGCCACATTGAATGGATGAACACATTTATGCATCAATAATTACAACAGAGTATTTCTAAATACAAGTTGTAAAAATACTTATATGTATTTAATATTAATAACAATGATTAATTTCAGATGATAATACTTTTCAGGGTTAGGTCCGGTCTGACAGCGCTTAGCTCTCTGCTGCAGAGAAGATCACTGCTCTAAACAAAGTCAAAAATCCTACAGCCAAACGGAATAAATATAATTAATTATTGTTAATACGTTAAGTCTTGTTCATTGTTTTTCACTTTTATTAAATGTTTGATATTTCCGGCACAGACCCTTTCATACCGGTGTTGTGTCAAATTATGCACCCCCATCATGAAATGCACCCCTTGTCACGGGAACGCGCATTTGTAAATGAAACGTTAAGACCTTAAAACGATGCTTAAAACGAAAACTAAACGTCCAGATTTTTTTTAATGGTAATTTACAGACTGTGAGTCGCTTAGTGGTAGCTCATATAGTCTTGATTCTTGTGGTTCAACTTTTCGCTCCGTATTTTGATGGTAGTGGTGTCGAATCCTGGATTTTTCATTAATTCGTCACTTATTTTACGTTCCCACAGAACTAACCTGCATTCTCAATTACGTTTAGCAAGAAACGTATTTTCTCCCACGTTACGTTTGTTATCAACGTATCTTAAATACGTTTATTTTCTACATATCTTTGCCATTTATTGTCTTGCATATTTGTCATATAATAAACAAAATATATGTTTACAAATGTTACATAGTCTTTGTCAGCATATTTTTGCCACGTTATGCACCCCTTGCTATCTTACAACATAAAAGGGTCACATACATAAAACTTGCTCCATTCATTGGTACTAGTCCTACAACCATACCCTAAAAACATGGTGATGTTTTGTAAATTATTACATGTCTCTTATTTAGCACGGAATATGATCCTATCCGTGACATATGGATCTTAACAAATATCCGCTATATCAGATACCTGTAGATCTATCAGCTGTTTATTTCACATGAGTTCCACTGTGGCAGCTTTCTAATGACGGCTCCCCCTGGTGGATCCATGATCCATTGCAGCTGGTTTCATTATAATTCCATTTATTTATCAAGGGGGCGGATCAAGCATACTTGCCAACCCTCCCGATTTTCGCGGGAGACTCCCGATTTCATAGCCCTCTCCCGGTTTCCTCCCGGGGTCATATTTCTCCCGCATTTCTTCCGATTTCTGACAAAATCAGATTTACACACAACTGTTTCCACTCTGACTTTATTACAGCTACACCATTGTTTGATTTCCATGGTAGCGCGTCTCTTTAGTAGCGTGCACAACTAGATAGTCTCAGAAAAACAGAACAAGAATCGACAACTCGACCCTCTGCTCACTCCTTTCCTGTAAAATACAGGTCCAGCCCACACATATGCTCCATCAAGGATGGCGCTACAGGCCGCAAGGCATTGCACTCAGAACTACAATAAGCATGTTGATGTTAATCTAACAGCTCCGGCGATCCACTAGCACCCCACCTCCCGCGGTGGTTTTGAAATGCTCCTGATTTCTGAGGTCTCAAGGTTGGCAAGTATGGTATCAAGTCTTGCAGGGGGTTTTCCTTTTCAGCAGGGGCCCACCCCGTGCAGATCACGGACCCGCACGGGTAGGCGTCTGAAATGAAATGAAGCGCTACATCTGTATGTGTTACAATGGCGTTTGTTAGCAACCAGAAAATGACACGTAATGACAAACAGATGAGAATGCTGCGTGGGGTCTGGGTGCCGTGTTGGCGGGACATTGCGGGGCTCGCTGCTATGAGGCTCGAGGAGTGGACAGTGTGAGCTGGATTACTGGGGTCGTTTCCTGGTTGCTGCGTGCGGTTTGCGAGACAGCGAGACACAGCGGATTGGTCCAAATATGACCGTTACGTCACTATGACCAGGAAGAAAAAAATGGAAAAAGAGAAATCTCCAAGAGGCGTCCTGGTACAGCATAGACAGGTATTTTCTGTGTTAGAGTTTTACTCGCTAAAGGGTGTACTTTGAGGGTTTGTGACTCTGCAGACCGTTTACATGCAGAAAAAGCTACATAACACACAAGGGGGACGGGTAAATAACCGAAAAAACATGTCATGGGACCTTTAAAAAAAATTGCCTACTACAATTTGATGTAATGTGAGCCAGGACGATTGAGAGCTATATAAAATGAAATGAATCCCCCTTAGGTGTTATTATGATGGACATGTACTGTACTGGACAGGTTGTATATCAGCCTCATGCTAAAGCAGCTTTTCCTTATCCCCTGGATGAGTATGCAGTGAAAATAGATGGATGGTAAGACCACCAGAGGTGAACTCATGGGCAACTTCATGACGCTGGGGGACTCCTGCATGGCAGAAGGATGGTCCAGCAGTAACGCTGGTTAAATGCAGGCTCAACAGGCTTAGCTTTTATCATTTTTCCAACTAAAGACACACTTTGAAACCTCCTTTAACGAGACACTTAACCTCACAACCCAACCAGAGGACGGAGAGAGACTTCCCTCTTGGGGTCGAACTAAGTCCGTCAAATCAAACAGTGTGTGTTTATCCCTCTCTGACTATTTCCCCCACCTGTCAGGGTCATTATTTAATTCTCTCCCCTTCTCACTCTCTCCGTAAGCAGCTTTGAAAGCGCCACTCTGAGTTGAAGCAAGTAGCCGAGCATGTCTCCCCTCAGGCTTACACACCAACTGCAGTGGGTCAGACTCTTCAACTGTGAGCATCTCTATATGGCGAGATAGTCCAAACAGTAGCGACTTCTCTTTACCGCAGGGATTAGAGCCCCACTCCCTAATTGCAATGTTGTGGTGCCCTCTTGTGAAGTAGCATGCTTTAATTCACTTACGAATAATGCAAATATATGATTCTACACAAGAACCAATTACTCATAATGTAGCCATGCAGACAGGTTTGGTTCTAGAATGAAAAATGTCTCCCTATTGGTGGTGTTTGTATGTCATTTTACACAGGTATGTAGTTTAAATTAAGAATAGTGGTGAAGAGAGACCAATCCCTTCTGACACTTTTAGGAGAGGGAGGTTTAGGAGGGCCATGATCTTTCACTTAGGTTAACAGTATGGAAACCAAAACTGAATGGTGGGTTAGCAAATTATATTCTTTCTTTTGTCCTTTTGTGATATTTATCCAAAATATGAAAATTACATTCAAGGTCCAAGGTGAATTGCATAGCTACATGCAGGAATCTAGCAGCAGGCAGGATTTCACGTCCTGTTTTTCATGTCATTCGACTATCAGTAATCAGTTTTAAAAAAAGATACAGAACAGTACTATCTAACAGCAGGGGATACATATTTTGATCACAAATAATAAAAGCTAGTCGAAATAATGCTGCCGAATGCAACCAAAGTAGAAAAATAACAGCCCACATCAAAACCATTTCAATTCACATTAAATGTTTATTAACATATCGTTTGAGTTTGGTGTTTTGGCTCTGGTCTCTCATATTTTTTACACAGAACATTAAGGAGTGATGATTAACTAACTTTCCCCCGAAGACTACAGGTGGACTTGGGAGGGATGTTGTGGTGGTGTTGGGGGCGGAAAAGAGCAGCAGCAGCAGAAGAGATGGCAAATTGCAAAGCTTAATAGAGCACGATTTAGGACAATCATCATTGGTGCTAAAGTTGAATGCTTTGACCCATATATATGAACATTGGAATACTTTCTGTATGGTTTGTGTTGTCATTAGTCTATTTTAGATACCTTTCGCTAAATGACCAACATTACATGTTACTAGCCAGGTCTAAAAATAAATGTTGAAAATGTAGCATTGAACCTAATCACATTACTCACAAGAACTGACTTCCATTGGTGGGAAATCTAAATCATTGTGTACGCCTGTACTTGTTTTTATATCACTTATTTTCTTCGAAGATGGACATGGTTTCTTGCTGGAAGCAGGAGGTTGGCATATTGATGAAGGTCACTTCAGTCTGTTTTGTGTTTACCCTCAGCTATCTGGGGGTTATACCTGCAGTATTACAAGAAAAGAAGGGAAAAGAGCTAGCCGGTTAGCATGCTCATACTAAGAGATAAATAATACTATAATACAAAAGCCGTCTTTGACATGATGTCAAAACTCTTTCCTTTTTCACCTTCTGATATTGTATGTCAATATTTTTGAATGTCTGATACATTGTTTGGGCCATATACAGATTGAACGTTTAAACATTTGAAAAAAAATCAACAGGAACAACCTTTTTTACCGACACATTGTTCCACTTAAGAAATAGTTTCTATGAAATCAGTTTTTTTGTGTTCGAGTCCTTCAGCTTTGATAAATATGCCAAGTCCAACAAAAGGCATTCTGGAAAATAAATTAATATATTAATATTTGTTTATGGAATTTGGTTTTATGGTGTCATCTTTTGTGATGCAATTTAAGAGCATAAATTATTGAGCTAAGATGAATTTCAGTGTGGGAAAGATTCATACTATATGGATTACGATGTATTATTATTCAAAATTACCCATTACATTCAGTTCATACATATTGTATGTCTAAAAATCACAAGAACAGATATACAGCGTGCAGGGCCAGCATGGGTTCATATACTGCATGGGCAGGATTTCTGGCATTTAAATCAGTATCCCCACATACGGCCCTCATGGAAATCAGCCTAATTCTGCTTGAAACCTGGCTTCTCTCTTGAGGAAGCTTTGCACAGCATGCTGCCAAGGCCAAATTCACACAATGGTAAGTAATTGCGAGTGGCAATGACCTGTATGGGTTATATACACAGCTTGTGTGTAACCCTGGTGTGTTGCTGCTTTCTCTTCATTTCCTGGTTAGAGAAGTCATTTCTGGGCCCACACCTCTGCACTGTGAATATGCAACCTAATGGGCGTTCCTGATGATTCTCTCTCGGATTCTTACCTCCTTTCTTACTCCCTTATGTTAATAAAAAGCACGATGCTTTTCCCTTACTCTTAGCGTTATGGTGCATTTAGAGATATGCTTTACAGTTGACTGACATGTTTTAATGTAAATTTAAACTGCATTTATTTATGGGAGAAACATAAATGGACACTTTACCATTCTATTGAGGTCATTTTCGCTCGTAATGAATTGTACAGATGTATTAAAAAAAGGTATGTCTGTTTAGTTAAATAAAAGTCAGAAAAAATAGAACACAACCAAAGCAGTAAGAAATTAATAGTAAAAAATAATGAGGATAAAAGTAAAAAAAACACGTTATTTTCCATACAAATATGAACCTACAACAATCACACAAAATAGGCAACCCCTTTGAAACATCAGTGATTCACAGCTTGTCGGTACGGACCCCCATGAGTGCAATTTTTTTAGTTAGAAAATGATGACCTTTCTCGTATTTTCTTTCTTCTCTCTAATAATATTTTCTTAAATGCTTCTATGACTCCTGATCTCTCCCTGTAATGCAACAACCAGACAAAGGGAAATAAGTATTCTGTTCAGCCCTCCGCACAGCTTGTGGAGGGTTTGGTCTTGGATAGCCTTGTCCTTAATAAAACCTTGACCTTATTAAAATGTTCCTCATAATCTATGCACAGCCAAATCTCATTGATAGATTTATGGAAAAAACGTACTGCCTGCCTGCATCCTCTTGCACATCAAAGGGCAGTCAGTTAGGCTTGCAAAGGCCAGGGCAGGAGTTATTTTTGAAGCCTAACAAGAAACAATCTAAAGAAGAGATGGTCCCAGAGCAGGCTTTTAATATGCATGTATGTACAACTCACTAAAGGCATTGTTTGTCACGTGTTTGTCACTAGAACAGATAGCCATGACCTTACCTTGACATTTAAAATTACATTTGTCCAAAATTAAGCTGTTGGTAAAGTGATCGTATAGATGGTTGTCCTCCAATCAGAAAGAGGATGTGGTTTCTTTTTCTCGGATGAAGGAATGTTCTGTGCAAAAAGTTGGTGAGTGTGTGTTTTTTCTGAGGCAACACACACCACCTGTTGTAATGCCTCTGCCGTTAAGTTGCTAAATTCTCTGCTTGTCATCGTACGTTCACAAGCTTCAATGCCGTATACATCCTCTGAATGCTGCGATAATGCTTGACTATTCATACATTCAAGACTTTGTTTTTATTTGAACTTAGACAAAAAAAACCTGTGTCGGACCTTGCCATGTTACTATCACGTCATTATTTCAGGGAGGGGGGTGGCTGGCTGTGATCGGAGGAGATGGTGATCGCTGATGTTGTCATCCCATCTTCACAAGCCTCAAACATGTATTTATCATCAACATATGGTAATAAAAAGGTTCATATCCTTAAATCCAAGACTTAGTTTGTTAGAATCAACCAAAACCCGAAATGACCAAACACAACTTTCTTTGATAAATCCTCATTTGATTTCAATAATGCAGATCACAAATGTGTGTTAGTGTGTGGGAATTGTTAGTAACCCTGGCAGTTGGCACTGTTGTTGCGCTGTAATTTGAGGGGTAGCAAAGACTGGGAAAGTGCAAAATAATTGCAGTTCATTGATTTCCAATTACAAATGTGGATACAGTTTTATACATATTCATACAGTCTCAAAACATTGGAACTACTTTACAAGATATCAACCAGCCACAATATTGAGAAACTTTTTTGGTGGACATTTCAATTGGTCTCACTCATAACGGTTACCATTATGTATTTTTAACGATTCCATTATAATATTAAGTGTAATTTGGCATGCTGTGTGGCTCATAATGAACACTGAACTCTCTGAAGTGTGTATAGTACGTATATAGGGTAAGACTTAGACTACATGGGAGCTCTAGCACTTCACTGGTGTCTATGGATTAGGGAGCTTTGAGAGGCCACTTTCAGTGTCTTCACCCCAAACATGTCTGTAGTCATGTCTCTTAATACCACATGTCCTCTCTTCTTCTTTCCCCCCCTTCATCTTTCTCTGGTTTTGGCAGATGCTGACAGTAAGTACACCAGGGTGTTAAGAGTGTCATTAGGCTTTCATTAAAACACCATCATCATTAGAGAAGGATTAGTGATCCCTGGATCCACCACTTCAGCATCTCAGGAATATCAAGACACAATCAAAGTCTATTAAAACAACAATGTTGACTGCCCACCAAGAAGCACCATTTGGCTTCCAACAGATACCCTATTTATATTTATTTTTTCTCTGAGTAAGAGACGATCTACTTTGGATTGACCTGGAACTGTTCAAAGTGTGCCAAAAACGTGTTGGTGATTTGCTTGTTAGCATGTTTTAAACTCTCATTTACACAAACATTCTGCACAAACACACACACACATTTTTAACAATGCTCCTGCAGAAAAACGATGTTTATTTCCTCTAGATTATGAAGTATTAATGTCTTAGACATATTCCTTTAATGCGAGGTGTTATAGTCAACATGACCTGACAGATACACCTTATAGTATATCTGACTTGCATCAGGTAATTAAAATGTATATGTATAGTTTAATTAAGCATCTTGCAGGAGAAGTACAAATATTTTCACAAACCTCTCTTTGTGACTACCTTTTCTGTTCCATCTGTTAGAAAAACAGAACACTCAACCTTGGCTCTCCTTTTACATTCTGCCCAAGTTCCAATTTTTTCCGAATGCCTTCTGTCTGACTGATTACCACTTTTTACAGACTTTTTGTCAGAATAACTTGGGCAGATACCCCTCTGGATGAAGACAGACTGTAATTCCCCAATAAACTTTAAGGCAAAAATACCCCATACAAGGCTGCCAACAGTGACCCATGACATGGCCTGAAGCTTGAAATATAACCAACTTTTTAGATATACCATTCATTTCAAGCAGTTGCATTCAGTAGGAACGGTTATACAAAAAACATAGTATTTACTACTTTACTTTATGTACTCAGTATTCAGTATTTGGTTAAAGTTTGCACCAAAGGCCACTAAATCGAATTGATTTGGATTCAGTTATCTCAATAACTCACGCCTTACTCTAAGGCAGGGGTCACCAACCCTTTTTTAGGATGAGAGCTACTTTCAAAAAATAAAACAAGTCGGGGGGCTACTTTTACTCCTCTTTTTAAAAAAATATATTTAGCACATTTTAACATTAATATATGCTTACCTTTAACCTTTGTGTGCTGTTTGGGTCTGTGGGACCAGTTTTCAGTGTTTACTAAAAGAAAATGTATGCAATTGAATTATTTTAACCTGCTTTATTTGGGGGTGGACCTCACATCCTCTAGGGGGGGCCTCACATCCTCTAGGGGGGTCCGGGGGCATACAACCCCGGGAATATTTTGTTTTATCACTTTATCTATAGATCACCTTTTTAAATAGATAAAGGTGTTCTCTCTCTCTCTCTCTCTCTCTCTCTCTCTCTCTCTCTCTCTCTCTCTCTCTCTCTCTCTCTCCTCTCTCTCTCTCTCTCTCTCTCTCTCGCTCTCTCTCGCTTCTCTCTCTCTCTCTCTCTCTCTCTCTCTCTCTCTCTCTCTCACAGAGGCTGTGTGCTCCTCCGTGCGATGACAGCTCTTGCGTTTTAAAAATAATAATAAACATGTTTGTAAAGTGGGGGGACACAAACGGGATTTCGAAAAGTGGGGGGGACATGTCCCCCCTGTCCCCAGTGGAAATGACGCCATGCGTGTGTGTGCGTCAAGTGCAATAAATATATATGCAAGTTGCAACACACAGAGAGTAAAACTCTGCCCTCATGTGCTGTATAGGCTGGCACGACTAGGCCGTTCAATGAGGCTGATGTGTTGAGTAGATTCTGCCAGAAGGAAAGGTCACACTCCTTATGAAGTGTGCGGTGAGCTGCCGCTCCACATTGCTTTTCTTCCCGACTGAAACGCTGGTCCCGCAAAGCAAGCAAGAACGTGATTGGTCGATATTCATCGTGGGGTGGGGGGAGGAGGGGTGTTAGATAGATATAGAGTTGTAGTAAGTAGATAGAGTTTGCTATGATTGAGGTTTCGTTTATGCATAGGGTAGATTATTTTAATTACATTTCCTTTTTAGTTTTGTGTATTTTTAACATTTTGGATTTGCTTGGAGAGCTATTTTTAGAACATGCCCCGCGGGCGACTCACGTTGCCCCTGTGGGCATTGTTGGTGTTGGCTACCCCTGCTCTAAGGTTAGCTTGCCATTGATATTTTATATATATATATATGTAGTGTAGGTATATTATTGTCTTAAACATACAAGAAGTAGAGTGCTCAGCCATGCTGTTCATGATGAAAAGCACATTGCAAATGTTTTGCTTTGTTCTTTTTTTCAATGATACGATAAAATACGATAATACTGTATTGTCAGATACAGATCTGACATTTTTCTCGCTTTAAAGCAGCTCCATTCAACACATCACTAAGGACAGTTAACATAACATTAAATCATTGACACCATGTTCAAGACACTCGTATGACATTTGACCTGGGATTTGACTCAGTACCTCAGATTCTATGGTAACAATTAATATATTTTGATTATTTTTGGGCCATATTAGCCTTTATTAGAGGGATGCATCGGAGAGAGGAAGATAGAGGGGAAGTTACTGCAGGCCAGATTCAAACCTGTCTCCGCTGCAGCAGTGACTTACCCCCAAAACACACCAGGAGCGTCTGCGTCGTGTTACGGCCGCGCCGCGGCGGTCGTAAGGATCGCGGCCACTCTAGTCAATGGGTGCTATTACACCACACGCGCCGCGTTACGGCTCAGACGCGTCCCAGAAGCGGCTCGGCGCAGCGCTTCTCTAAAATTAGGATGAATCCTATTTTTGCCGCGGCGCAGCCGTAAGTTAAAGTCGGGCAGGCAGCCCCCCCCTCGCAGGAAGTGGAAAGGTAAGCATCCGGGCCAGGCCCATCCCCCACATATACTAATTTAGCAGACCCCACAACACCTCCACTACGAAACGCACCATGGACGACGAGGTGTTCATAATGGAAGTGGAGAAAACACACAATTGTATTGCCAGCGTTCTCCTCCGGTTTACAGGCACTGTAAATGATATATATATATATAGAATAATTATGATGATGAATGCATATTTTTTTACCACTAAAATGCAGCAACACATCTTTGATTCATGTCGTTTATAACTGGAATATTACAATTATTATTAACTGTGTCTGTAGTCTACAACACAACAAAATAGGAAATAACAACAATAAACACGATTTAAACAGACACAAACATAAACCATTTAACTACGTATAGCCTACTTACTTGTAGAAGTACAAATGTCCAGGAAATATTCCAAAATCAACAACAACTGCGAGGCTGCACACACGACGCTCCGCTTCCGCACGTTTTGAAACGCGTCTGGTGTGTGTTGTCGCAGGAGGAGGTCGCAGCGTGGCGCAGCCGCAACGTAACGCGGCGCAGACGCTCCTGGTGTGTTTTGGGGGTGAGCCCCAGCACTTCGGCCACCATCTCTACCAAGGGATCTTTTGGGCTGCCTGCTTTGTGTAATTTTGAACCTTTTAATTGTATTTTCAATATAGCAGAACCAGGGATGTTTCAGTTTTTATTCCACACAATTTTCTTCCATGTCAAAATCCACCACTTACATTACCCACAATGCAACCACACTTATATCTGTACTGGTCTTGGCTGAGAAAACGATCTAGTCAATTTTCCACAAATTATGCAAACATGCCTTTGTGGTGATAATTTCAAGACAGATATGACATTAAGGAAAGCGGAATGCTTGGGCCACCATGGAGCGGCAGTCTGGTATTCGTTTACACAGTAAATCTGCTTAAAAGGAATTAAAATCTAATGTCTGAGACTGTGGAATAACATGTCAGAAACAATGCCATCTCCAGCCCCTTTGAGGCAAGCGCTGACATAATGAAGATCCCACTGTATGTGATTAGATTTAGACAAAAGCCATAACAATTATTTCGCACTGACTGGCCCGAGCTGCCAAAGGCAAAGGCAAGAACGGGAGAAATGACTACAGACCGGATGAAACACAACATGAATAATTCGGAAATTAAAGGAAAAACTGATTTAATTTTGGCATTGTGTCTTCTCTGAATGTATTTCTCCCTGTGTCTATATCCCTGTCTCTCCATTTCTGTCTGCTAGTGTGAGCTTAGCAAAAATGTCTAATGGTGAGGTGTGTGATATTCCTTGGACGGGAGGAGATGACCTTCCTGCAGTGCTTATTAGCTGTAATGCATTCTAGTGATGTGTCGGTCGCGAACGAGCCGGCTCGAAGAGCCGGCTCTTTTAAGTGAACGACCAACCCAGTCTCATGGCATTTCGTGTTCACCAACACGATTTTTAATCGATTGATTGGTGTTCACCAACACGATTTTCCCCTTTTTTTCGTGTTGCACAGCACGATTTTAAAAGCAATGTATTTCTACTGGTAATGACGCTCATGGAAGCACGGCATTCGTTTGTGTCGGCTGCCCTTAAAGGCAATGTGAGCGTCCATTCTCATTGGATAACGGAGAATTGTACACCCGGAAGTAAGTATTCCCCTTACTGTCGATTGATTTTACAGTGATATCTGCACTACTCATCGACTAAAAAAACACCAGATTATCCTTGTTAATTACACAACATTGATTGGTTTAAATTGTGTGCAATGCTTTTGTATTTTTCCCCTTCGATTCGGAGAAACAAATATTTTTTCGGAGTAAAGGATGGCAGAAGACACTACACTACCCAGAATCCCCAGCTATCGTTTGGACTACACCATGTGCTCTGTTTGACAAACCCCGTTTTTTTTCACCATTCATTCCAATGGCTATGTCACGTGATCTTCAAATTTCTCCCTGCAGAAAAAAAAAACATGGCCGAACTTCGTTTTATTCTCGGTGGAAAATGACTATTTTAAAGTTAGTTTGGCCATTAAAATGCGTTTTGATGTCATTTGATGCGAGAAATATGAGTTGTTATTTCAGATTATGTGTGCAGTGGATGTACATGATCTTTAGTTTTCTAGTTATTACGAAGATTACTTCAGGAAGTTTTCATTAATTTCATATCGATATTATTTCTGTTATGTTGTGTAACTGTTTAATGGTGTTATCTTTATTGCTACCCCCTTCCCCGTCAATGTATAGTGTTGGTCCACAGCGCAAACATATTAGTTTAACAAATCCGCATCTAAAGATAGCCTACGTTATTTTCCCCTGTGCAATTCCAGTCTCACATCTCACAGCACATTGTCATTAACAAATACCGGAAACAGACCGAAAAAAAAATAAAAAATAATAATAATACTTTATTCCGAGTGTGCTTGCTTTTCTCTTTGAAAGTCATCACATAACGGCATTGTAATACACGGTTCGGCTGCATTAAATATTACATATCTGCCGTAGTTCTGTATTTATAGAGCCCTGATGAGAAGACTTCTAGACAAACATGAGGAACTGAAAACGTGACGTGGATCATAAATATATCAGCCATTAAACAACATCTTACATTTCTTTTCACCACAATACGTCTCCTTGCAGTATCAACACTAATTCGGCTGACTTTTATATTTGATCCAATTGGTAGATAGGCTGTATTTACACCATAAAGGTGCACAGCTGATATAAAGGGACACCTAGTGGTTAAAGCATGTTATTTAATTTCATTATTTTTATTATTAGATATGAATAGGATCCCTAAAGTATATTCATTACTCGTTATTCTCTACTAATAGTTAATTAAATACTGTATATAATGACTATTTTGCACATCCCTTTCAAGATTTCAAGATTTTCTAAGGTTTATTGACATATCATAGGCCCACACAACTATGGTGTAGTTATGCATTGAATGAAAAACTTGGGTCGCAGGTTCCTCAATTAAGCAATCATACACGAGAGGCTGTTCTTGAACGTCATTATTGGTACGACAGTACTGCGGCAGGATCGAGGCGCTTGCGCCGAGGTCCGTACGCTAATTCTCGCTAATTCTCTAATTGTATAATTTCTGGAAGAGTTTTAGAGTTTAATTGCAAGAAAATCCACAGACATAACATGCAATCTCTTCAGTCACAAATATTGCATTACCTTACATCAGGGGTTTTCAAAGTGTGGGAAGGTGAGCCACCCCTCAGAGAACATAAGAACAGCCGCGCCCCCCCCTCCCAATTATTATTGCTATTATTATTATTATTATTGTTGTTGTTGTTGTTGCTATAATGCAGGGGTATTATTATCCAGTGGAATGCCCTGACCTACTGGCCTAGTTAAATCGTCAAATGAAATCGTAGCCAATCACATTTTCACGCTCGAGCCAGGGCCGGGGGAGGGGTTACAAGGCTCGCGTCTTGTGCTGCATTCACTTGCACTCGGACATTATGGATTTTCTCTCATAAATGTCCGATGAGACACAACTTTTATCTCAAAACAAAGCTGCCAACTGGGGTGGCAAGGCTATTTTTAGGGTGGCAGTTGCCACCCCGGTAGATCCACCCCTGCTTGACCGGTACTTGCTTTTGATCAAAGTAAAGGCGGAAATCCCGCACTCACACAGGTAGGTGGAGGTGAAGGGAATGAGAACTTTTACAGCCTTGTTGGCGAGGTGGGGGAACTTGGTCTTCACAGACAGCCAAAAGTGGGCAAGTGACGTTTTCTGCCAGACGCTGTCTCCTCTCTCACTTTAGGTAACTTCACTAAAAATCGATCCATGTTGCCGCTCGCATTAAGTTAGCTGAAGTTAACTAGCTAGTTTTCACTGTTTCTCGTTTTTTTTTTTCTCACGCTGCGCCTCCCCTGAAGCTCTCTGGCGCCCCCCCAGGGAGGCACGCCTCACACTTGAAAACCGCTGCTTTACATCATTCCCTTATTGATTCTGATTGTTATTTGGAGAATCATGTGGCAGTACTCATGGTCCCCAGAGGATGAACCTTACAAATGACTGTCTAATTCTTCATAACCAACAGCAGGTAAAACATTTCACTTATCCTGCAAAATATTCCAACAGCTTAAACACAAAATGTGACTAAACTAAAATGTGAATACATACTAAACGTCATCAACCCGACACAAGTCAGCCTTTAGCTTAGAGGTGGTGTGGCACACCGAGATGTAGCTTGTTAATAGCGTTACCAAAGCTTATTTTCTGCAATATATTACAATTCAATGGGGATATCACATTGCTTTTTGTGGAAGGAACCTTTGCGGTGCTATTTTCCAGGTCAGCTTACAAAAAGATGTCATCACTTTACCGCTCTAAACTAATGGCATTATTGCTAAGTAGGAATAGTGAGCACAATAACCAACGTGATTAACATTAGCTGTTTAGCATTAGCACAGCGGCCCCACAGGCTTGTTCAGTTACAGTTTCTGGAAAAAAGCCTTTCCTCTGCTTATTGCTTGACATAATAATCATAAATAAGGCATGAATTGATTTTGTAATATATGTATTATAATATGTACCCTATTGTATTCTTAAAGGGAAGATGATGTCAAACTATTTTCATTTATTTCTTGTTTCAGGGGCAAGAACACTGCTCAGTGAAGATGAATAACTTTGTTACATAATATGGAAATGTAATGCACCTGGTTTCATATTTAAATAATCATAAATTGAAAAGATTTCATAATTCTAAAACTTTCCTAGAGCCTAGACGATATTATTTTAAGCATCAATGTTGATTGAATGGTTTATATAATATGCCATTGTTGATAATTGATTGATAAATTATGTTGTATTACTCTATGGCAGGGGTGGGGAACCTCCGGCACCCGAGACCATTTGGTACGGCCCTCGAGGTAATTTATAAACAGACGCAAAAAATTAAAGAAATCTAGACCGCAAAATAATTAAACAAGTGAGTGCCTGTTTTTCCTGGCCAAGGTCAGGGTCCTTGAACACAACACGAGCCTAACGTGTCATCACGTGGTATATGTCTCGTCTGACAGCGGTGTAGTGCTGACTGTATTTCTATGGAACGCCATTTGCGCCATAATTCGCCCGTTTATTCGTGCGTAGTTTCGCGCAGATTAACGGGGAGGTCCGTTTATTCGCGCGAAACTACGCGCAAATAAACGGGGAGGTCCGTTTTATAAACGGGGAGGTCCGTTTAAGTTCAAAGTCTCAGTAACCAATCAGTGAAGAGCAAAACCAGACCAAAGCAATCTGTAGATGAAAAGTTCCTGACATTGTGAGGCTGTAAATTGTACGTTATTCCAGATTCAGGGGACTATGTATTAATTTGCCTTTCAATATAATAAATATATCAACTAATATAACCTGCCTTCATTGTCTTTTAAAATAAAATCGCCTTACCTTATCTTACTGAAGTGAAGGGTATTTATGTCTCCTTAAATCACCTTTTAAATGTACTTCTTATAACATGGCATGGTGTAACATATCAAAATGTTCAGTCTCTGGTCTTGCTCGAAATGCAATGTCACTCACCTTAGAGCACTGTCTTACGAAATACTTAGCTTAGAAATCAGATTTTTGGAAAACTTAAAAAACTCTTGTGAAAACACAGATGTACTCATGTCATCCATTTTTTTTGGTGTTTCATATTTGGTTTACCAACGTTTTTGGTTCACAAAAGTAGTGAAATATATGAATTACACTATAGGCCTATATAAATGTGTTGTTCATGTCTAAAATGAAAATGTGTAAATTAGAATTTGGGGTAAAATAGTTCTATCAATCTACTTTCACCACAGAAAAGTTACATCAGGACTGATTCATGACTTCATATTCCATACTGAGGTTCATGTGATGTGTACAAATACAAATTGAGCATTACAACTTTTTTTTTCAACCAACTATTTATGTTAACATAAGAAACTGTAAAATCTCAATATTTACAATACAGGGTTCATACACTTTTTCACCAATGATTTTAAATGACTCTTTCATGTGGCTAGCATGCGCTGCCTCGCCCATATTCGAAATATTGAATATGTTACAACACAGTTTGCATTTAGCACGTCTTGGGTCAATGTCTTTTGATAACCACAATTGGTACTTATTCTTTAGAAGCCATACATTGTTGAAACTGCACTTCCCTGGCATCTTTATATCAAATAGTAGCTCCTGTAGACTAGAGGGCGTGATTGTAAACATCTCTCACCAGCGAAATACTGCCACAGTTGCCATTTTACGTTTCATTATACGATACAGTATTTATTATCATTATAGTATTACTATTTCGGCGATTAGATAACATATAAATTATATTTGATGCAACTTTAGTTATATTTCCATGACTTTTCCAAAACTTTGGGAAAAATATTGCATTCCATGACTTTTCCAGGTTTTTAATGACTGTACGAACCCTGACAATATCAGAACTTTCTCAACCAACTATTCATTATAAATGTAAAGACAGGGGGAGCAGTGCCATGGTCTTTGTCTGTCTTCCAAGACAGTGGGTCTGGCTGCTGTGTAGGTGGGGGTGATGGTGCATGGGCTGCTGGTGGCTGTGTCGGCGGGAGGGAGGTGTGCTAGACGAGACTTCTTTGCTGGCTGGGTTGATCGTGATGGCTGTGGTGGAGGCCTTTGTACTACCGAGGTGTATCTTAATCTTGTGGCAGGCACAGATGGAGGTGGAAGCTGCTGTAGTGATGCTGGTCCTCTGGTCCTTGGTGGTGATGGCTCTGGTGAAGGCTCTTGAGCCACGGTAGATCTTGACCTGGGTGCAGGCACAGATGGAGGTTCTTGCTGCTAGGCCCAGGCAATTGTGAAATCGGAAAGAAATATAGGACAATAATTACTACTAAGTTCATTAAAATATAAAGTTCAAGTGGAATGTTTCTCCCCTCTCTCTCTCTATTTAACTATGTTACACCCACACAATGAAAGTACACTATTACTGTAATATTTACCTATCTTTAAATGGATCCTTGTTGTTGTTGCTGTATTCTCCAGGTTCTGATGCTCCATCTCCACTGCTGCTAGTGTTACAAGTCCGCTGTGCAGAGCTGCATATTGCATCCCATTACTTTTCCAGGTTTTTAATGACCGTACGAACCCTGACAATATCAGAACTTTCTCAACCAACTATTCATTATAAATGTAAAGACAGGGCGAGCAGTGCCATGGTCTTTGTCTGTCTTCCAAGACAGTGGGTCTGGCTGCTGTATAGGTGGGGGTGATGGTGCATGGCAGGGCTCGAGCTTAAGGACGTACCGTCGTCGAAAAAAATAGTGTCAAGGAGGATAAAAAATAATTTTGGGACGAGAGTTAAAATAAAAATACCCTGCTAACTCTACTACAAACGGCGATGAAAATGAAACCGACTGCACGTTTTGTGTAGCACACAGTTATTAAACCTCCTTGTCAACATAAACACCATGAAAACACACACGCACAAAACATTTAGAAACCCGCGAAATACACACACACGTAGCTACAGCTGTGCCCGCAAATTCCTGGCCCGCAAATTCGTGGGTCTAGCTATGTACTGAGTGTGTGTATTTCGCGGGTTGAGTGATGTACAATGGCATCCCGTGGAGGAATTCTGAAATGTTTTACCATTACATCACAAAAACGCACAGCAGAACCAGACCCTGGAGCGCCGGCCTCTTTATTTACTTACTCCTCTTCATCCCCTATGGGTAATAAGGCTGAGATGAGAACTCTCCATCGTATTTAGTCCTTAGCAATATGCTGCGCCTCTCCCCATGTAGGGATGGGTACCGAGCCCCGGTATTAAACGGGCCCCGGGCCGGAATTATTAAAGACAGTGGTAACGTTAAGCTCCGACGTTTTCGGACTTTTTATCGGTACTGGAGACATCTAAAAAAGATATGTCATATGTATTATTGCTACATACACATTTATATCGCAGTTTTAGTTTCACCAACTCCGTTTCTAATATGCAATAAGACTACAACATGCGTCTATGATGTATTTTCGAGCTTTCCAATCCAGATGAGATCTCTCTCTCCCGTCTGTGTGCGAGGGGGCGGGGCCGTTTGTAAAGGTCTCCTGACTGTGTTACAGACTGTCATCCTGGTTAGTGGTTGCTCTGGTTTCTGTCTTCAGGACAGTGTTGGATTTTTTTGTTAATTGGATGGGACTTGATTGGATTCAATATTAGAGTAATTTTCTCATTTGTGTGTTTGTTTAAATATATTTGGCCTTTGTTTATGTGATTGATTGATTTACTCAAATAAAAAGGTTGATGAATTATCATCTAATGATTTGTATGATGTTTTATTTATGTTAAAGGTTACTTTGAATGATTTTAACTAATGATAATGTAGAAAAACTAACATTTTAAATTCGGGACGGTCCACATTAATTTCGGGACGGCTTATATTATATTTCGAGACGGTTCCGGGAGGATGGGGAAAAAAGTTAGTCGAGAGCCCTGGTGCATAGGCTGCTGGTGGCTGCTGGTGGCTGCTGGTGGCTGAGTCGGCGGGAGGGGGGTGTGCTAGGCGAGACTTCTTTGCTGGCTGGGTTGATCGTGATGGCTGTGGTGGTGGCCTTTGTACCGAGGTGTATCTAAATCTTGTGGCAGGCACAGATGGAGATGGAGGCTGCTGTAGTGATGCTGGTCCTCTGGTCCTTGGTGGTGATGGCTCTGGTGAAGGCCCTTGAGCCACGGTAGATCTTGACCTGGGTGCAGGCACAGATGGAGGTTCTTGCTGCTAGGCCCAGGCAGCTGTGAAATCGGAAATAAATGTAGGACAATAATTACTACTAAGTTCATTAAAATATAAAGTTCAAGTGGAATGTTTCTCAAGCACAAATAACAATGCACAACTCAAAATAAAATGGGGAGGTGGGACAGGAGTCTGATGATGTTCCATCTCCACTGCTGCTAGTGTTACAAGTCCGCTGTGCAGAGCTGGTAATCAGATAATAAGCCTGTTGAACAGGAACAAATAATGAAGCAGAGGGAAAGTTGCTGCCGTTTGTGTGGTTGTCCTAGCCAGAATTTATTAAACACATTAATAAATTCACTTACAAATTATATCCGTTTTCTCTATTTATCTAATCATTCTCTGGTTTGACGCCACATGTATCTCTGCGTTGTGTTGTGTGTTCGAATGAATATGGCTTCCTTCTTGCCAACCAGGTTTATTATCTGTGCAAACAGAATATAATGAAATGGCTTCACCAGATTTCTACCTCAATACTTCTCCTCAGTGAGGCCTGAAGCTAACTGAGAATGTAAAAATACATTTAGCCAATCAAAATAACTATGTCTGACATATTTACAATTTACAGCCTCACAATGTCAGGAACTTTTCATCTAAAGATTGCTTTGGTCTGGTTTTGCTCTTCACTTATTGGTTACTGAGACTTTGAACTTAAACGGACCTCCCCGTTTATAAAACGGACCTCCCCGTTTATTCGCGCGTAGTTTCGCGCGAATAAACGGACCTCCCCGTTAATCCGCGCGAATAAACGCTCAAATTATGGCGCAAATGGCGTTCCATATATGACCCCCAAAAAAAGTTGTACAGTGAAGTACATGTTATGTTATAAAGCCGTGGAGGGCGGGAGTTTATAAACCAAAGAGTAACCGCCCTTACGGGACGCTGTAATAAGTAAAGCGAACGCACCCGCAAGGACACCTGGCCTCCTATTGATTGAAGGATTTTGACAGGATTGTTGCACAAAAGTTTCGAGTGCGCACAGAATAAATCTGAGAGCAGAACAAATCTGTAAACAGCAATATATCTGAGTGCAAGTGTACAGTTTGAGCAGAAGCAGAGCAGATCTAAGTGCAAGCAGGCACTATTTGAGTGTGAGGACAGGGTTTGAGGGAAATAAATCAATAAAGTATGCTCTCAAATTTAAATACCACACTCTTGAATAAAGATAGGGAATAACCCCCATACTCTATGGCAATCAGGAGAAGGTCAGAGAGCCGTTCTTGTCCACACAGACTTCTCAGTTGGTTCTTGATAATTTTCAGCTTCGAAAATGTTCTCTCCACAGAAGCTGTTGTCACTGGCAGTGTTGCATAGATTTGTATCATCTTCACAAAGGCTGGAAAGATGAGCTGGCCCCTGTTTTCCCTCAGTATGGCAAAGATTTCTTTGAGGTTTTCTGAAGGAAAGCTGGAGTGGAAGACCTTCAGTTCTGCCTGCAGCTGGTCCTCGTCTTCTCCATAAAAATCACAGAGGATGTGGACAGCTTCCTTTGCTTCTGCGTCTGGGTTGCTTACCCACTTGGCATGTACTGTTAAGGGGTGGAAGGACTGGATGATTTTGTCAGTGGGACTTCCACTTCCAGGTTTGTTCCCCTTGAATCTCCTCTTGAGCTCCTCAGTCATACTATCCAGAAAGGAGTAGTACACAGTACTCCTGAAGTATGCCTCCACAGACTCAAACTGAGCACCTACTTGAGACACTGTTGGGCCGTGTTGCAAACGCATTGGCACTTTCCGTTTCCTCTGACCAGGCACTTCAGTAGGTACTTCAATGTCGAGGCTCTCTGCCTTCTCTGATGCACATTTAAATATTTCCCCAAACCTCTCCTCAGATCTCATGGTTTGCAATGTGCGAATCACACCATCAATCACCTTGTAGGCAGTGGAGTGGTCCAAGTGGGCTATATAAATAAACATTGATTGATTGATTGATTGAAGCCTTCTTCCTGCAGAGAATCTGATGCCACAGCAGTGACTTTGAACACTGGCGTGGCGATTTCCAGGCAGAGAAGGAATATGAAGTTGATCGCATGTCTGTACATCTGAGCATCACCTCGGGCCAGGTCAGGTGGATCGATGTCAATGATGTCATCAAGGAGCTTCAAAAAAGCATTCAGATTTCTCTGAAGGGCCTTCAGTGCTGCCTCCCTGCATGCCCATCAGGTATCCGACAGCTGCTGGAGCTCCAGAACACGCTGTCCAGGATACAGAGACTGCTGGCATTTCACCAAGGCAGCATGGCGCTTTGGGGAGCCATTGCAAAAAGCATATAATTTCTCCACAATGTTGAAGAATGTGATAAAATGCTTGTTGGACTTTGAAGCTTCCACCAGGACCAGATTTAGGCAGTGTGCTTTGCAGTGCACATAGAGGGCTTTCTCATTGTGTGCGCGTATTCTGGCTTGAAGACCTTTATACATGCCACTCATGTTGGCTGCTCCATCGTAGCCTTGGCCATACATATTTTTCAGCTCTAGGCCATTCTTCTGGAGAAGTGAGAGCACAGTTTTCTCCAGCTCCTGACCTGTAGTTGTATCAACAGTGCACACCTCAATGAATCTCTCTTTGATTTCCATCTCATGGAAATATCGTACCACAAAGGAACGGGAAACATCTGAGGTTTCATCAAGGAGGATGGAGTAGATGTCAGCCTCTTTCAATTCAGCTCGTATCTCCCCCCTGACGTAAGTAGCCAGCGCTGCAATAATGTCATTTTGGCTCCTATTAGACAGCGCTGACACCTGGGGCCTTCTCTTGGTTCCTTTCACTTGGGCAACTTTCTCTGTATGCATATTCACCACACTGTCATATTTGGCAAATAAATTCACTAATTGAAGAAAGTTACCTCGGTTGGTACTGGACTCGCTCTCATCACTGCCTCGAAATGCTTGTCCCTGTCATGCAAGATATAATGTGATATTGATCAACCTGGTCAGGATCTCTCTATTAGTCTGCCTCTCTCGCTCTCTAACCTCCACCCCCGTCACATCTGAGACATCTAATGCAGACTGGAGTGCTTTTTTTTGATAGTTGGTCCAACTAACCATGCTTGTCATGTTCATCTCTGTGCATGAATGTTGCTTGATTTTTTCAAGAGCAGTGTTCCACCTCCTTACGCCATCGTCCATGCTGTTCTACTTTTGTACTTTTCCTCAGAGTGGAAAAGCCGACAACTAAAACAGTGCATTGAATCAGCAGTAGGTGAGTACTCCAGCCACGCATTCCCAGAGAACCATTGTTTTTGGAATGACCGCCCTTCTGTATTTTTGGGATATGCCATATCTGCTTGACAAGGGCCTACACTGCAGCACATGGAAATGTAGCGGTCATTGCACTTGATATTAAAGACTTCTACATAGGAAGGATCTGTTGGATATTGCATTATGGCTATCTTTGCAAATGTTTTATCTTGTTCACGAACAGTTGGTTATTGGCTCTCTTCATCTATGGAGGATTCTCCTTCCATCTCTCCCTCATTTTGGTCATCATCAGAGAGCACTGTTTCTGAACATGGTGCTGCTCTGGACTCTGACATTTCTGCTTCATCTGTGTCTGACTCAGAGATATTTTCTATGGATTTGTCTCCCTCATCTTCCATGCTCATAGATGGACTATTGCAGGACAGCAGGGGGCTGCTTCTCTGAGCCTGCTGTAGCTGCATAGAATACAAACAATATAGAATATGATGTTTATTTCAATTATTTGGGTAAGGCAATGCAATGCATGACAACATTAAGACTCAGCAGACTTTAACTGTCATGGCCGTAATGCAACACCCTACCACATAGTTGTTTTTTTATCATTTGGCAAGTAGCTTCATGTCTGATTTAGTATCACCAAAGCACTTAGTGTGGTTAAAATAAATTGTGGGCCTCTCAATAAAATTATATTATTATTTATTATTATTATTATTATTATTATTACTACTACTATTATTATCACAGTTCAAATCTGAGCATGAAAGGGCTAGACAGACAGTTTGTCCCTTAACATGACTCTGGTATTGACTCTGACCTTTCTTCTTCATCTTCATCATTGATGATGGGTAAGGGTTCATCAGGCACATCTGCATCCTCATCTTCCTTGCTGGTAGGCTCAGGCTGCTTTACCCAGGAGAGCAGAGAGCTGCTTCCCCGGGCTGCCTGCTGTAGCTCTCTTTGTTTTTCTTTTCTTATCCTGTCTCTTCTTGGCATTATTCTACAAGTGGTAAATGCAAATGAGCTAAATCAATGTACTGCTCTGCTGTGCATGATAATTAAGGGTTAATCTCCTAGAAACATTTAACAGCAGCATTAATGTAAACCTATAAGGTTACTACTACTTATATTGTAGGCTACTTTTTGAGCCATTTTTACTTTACTTGAGTATTTCCCATTTTCAATACATTTACTTCTACTCCACTACATCTCAGATGCAAATATTATACTTTTACTCCACTACAATTATTTGAAAACTTTAGTTACTAGTTACTTTGTAGATTTAGATTAAGATTATTACAAAACATACATTTCATCACTTCAGCCCTATATACAGCCATTTGAAAATAGCAGATCTACAAGCTCATAATGACGCATTGTGAGCTTGTCGATCTGCTATTTTCAAAAGTGCACAACGAGACTAAATGGATGGATGCAAGAAAAGAAGTGAAGTTATAGTTTAGTTTGGCATCTGATTTAGGGGATTAAACAATACACTCGTTGTATTTGTTACCTGGTGGTTACTTACTTGGTCGTCACTAGGGCACTTTTAATCGTGTTGCTGCGTGCTGCTGCACCACACACCCGCCGTGGCCTGTCTGACTGAGTGACTGACTGTCTGCTCTGCGCGCTGCGCGTTCACGTCGAGAGCAGGGAAGGGAGGGGCTGCAGCCAGGGCACGTACGGGAGTGCCGCGGGGCACGTGTGGGGATGTCTGACAAAATTACAACGCGCATTTGGGGCATTGTTGTATATTAGAAGCTTGTAATCCAGAATTGGTCGATGTTACCATGAGCCACATACAGTACACTGTAAAAAACGAACTTTCAAAAGGGCACATTGCTGTCCAGAGGGCAAAACGGGCAGGTGCTCAAGCACTACCTATACGTCCTAGACTAGAGTCTATGTGTGCACGTCTCTGACTGAATATATATTTACAGTATAATCTCTCCCTACTACACATACAAAAAAATATGGGGAACACTAGATTATTTTGTATTGAACACCAATGCTGCAGGAAAGAAAGCCCTCTCTTGATTGTGTATTTTATTAAATCACGTTTGCCCAGTGGCGGCGCCAGAGTATTTTTGTTGGGTAATCTATGGTAGGGCTAACCCATATAGTGGTGGGGCTCAAGTCAGTATTTGTAATGTAATTACATACACGCTATATCGCACCCCTTGACCAGGCCCGCCTTAACCTGCCATCAGGCCCTGGGGCTGATAGGTTTTGTAGGCCCCCTATTTAAACAACAAATCAAAGTCATTTATAGCCTTGGCAGGCTCTGTGATCGCACTTCTCCACTCTGCTCTACGCGCGCCTGGTCCTCTCCTCCAGATGAGTGACGTAGCAAGTCCTCGTCGTATTCTCCATCTCCTCCAACATCCCTCCTGTCTGTTTTTCCTCTCCCGCTACTCCATCGCTATCAGAACCAGACGGCCTACTTGGCTCCGAGGCCCGCTCGGTACAGAACTAATCTGTCCTTCCTCCTCATCCTGGCCTACAGGCCTACAGGTTTAAAACAACCTGTAAGCTTCGGCATTTTTTGTAATAGCTGCTTGTCTCGAAACTCCTTTTCCCTCAACAATTTCCTTTCCCGAGCGCCACTCTCAAACTTTTTCTTCTCAAAGTGTTTCTCCTAAACAACCTTCATCTGTCACTCAATCACTCGCAATTTGAATAAGTCACATGTGAAACATATTCTCATTCTGATTCGCTGTGAAGTGGTGCCCACTGACTGTTACGGAGTCATCTCTGGAATCCATCGATCTGATTGATTAGTGGAGCAAATGATCAAAATACTATGGAGGGAAGATATTTTCGTTTGGATTACTGGTCTGGGGGAAGCTCGTGTGTGTGTGTGTGTGTGTGTGTGTGTGTGTGTGTGTGTGTGTGTGTGTGTGCGCGCATACGTGTGTGTTTGTGTATTTTTGCGTTTGTGTGTATTGTGTATGTTTCCCAGGGAAAACACTCACGAGAAACACCGGCTGTTGTTATGCCTGCTGTGACGTCAAGTTACTCCGTTCTCCGCTTGTAATTATGCCGTTACAAGCTTCAACGTTGTATTTATCATCTGAATTTGCCGAAACAAGTTTAATATTCTGAAAGCCAAGACTTTGTTTATTTGAAACCAGATGAAAACAAACTGTAACGGACCCTGCCGTGTTATCTATGATTACTCTACGCTTATATTCATAATTTCAGCCGGATGGAGGGGGGCGGCGCTGCTGAAGAGCAGATTGCGAGTGAGTGGTGCCTGTCATCTTCCCTTTACAAGCTTAAAGAATGTATTTATCGTGTGATTTTGGAAATAAAAGTTTCATATTCTGAAAGCCAAGACTTTGTTTATTTAAATGTTTTTTTAAAAACATCCGAAATAAAAAACTTTTTTTTGAATTTATTTATTTTTTTAAACTTTTGTATTGGCTCATGATAGGCCCCTGATCTCCGTAGGCCCCTGGGCTGAAGCCCAGGTCAGCCCGTGCATTAAGGCGGCCCTGCCCTTGACAGTGAAACGCCAAGCGTGAGGCTTTTATTAGCTTTTATTAGTCTCCTTTTATCAGCTAAATTACATCGAGAGCAACAGGTGTGAGTTAAACAATACAATAGCCTATTCTGCTAATTCCACGTTGTTACAACATGCTACGCAGCGGCAGAAACAAGAAAAGTTGGAATATATAATTGACACGGAGAGAGAGAGGGAGAGTGAGAGTGAGGGAGAGAGACACAGACACAGGTAAAAAGAGAGAGACGGACACAGCACACAACAGGTGGCCTGTGTCTCTATTGTCATACAAAACACGTTTTCAAATGACTACTACAAAATATATTCAAAACTCACTATTCACTCTTCAGGTGGGTCGTGTGCCTCTGGCACCTGTTCGACTTGTATCTCAATGCGAGGGCGTTTAAGAACAAATCTATCCATCCGAAATATACAATGAATCCTAGAAGTTCTGCTGTCTGTCTGCAATTTACTCGGCGCGAGTTTGGGGACTTTTCACTGTGAACGTGACGTATCGACTTATCAGTAATGCATGACGCAGCAGACCCAACGTTTCGTTGCTCTGATTGGCTGTAGGTCTATTCAAATTGCATTCGGAGGCATTTTGACCTGACGCGGCCGCGCTGATATTATAACGCGAGAGAATGTTCACACCTTTAGTGTATAAAACTCCCCCACTACTTAGACTATTCCTTGCACCCCTCTAGCATAAGCTGAATGGTCTCAACCATATTGCGTCAGTAACGTGCACTTGTTGTTACAGCAGGATCAGTTTGTGTGTTGTGGACATGACCGGTAGATTTTCGCAATCCGTGTTCTCAACATGCTTACTTTAACATAATTGTTCATGGTCGGGCTAAGGTAGGGCTAAGCCATTTCTTGGTATGGCTGTAGCCTACCCCAGCCATACCCTGGCGCCGCCACTGTGTGAGCCCATTTTTTACACTGAAACCTAGAGCTTAATTTCAAATAAATCCTAAAGTAGAAATCATATTCAACACTTGTGAAGTGTTGAAGTAAAGGGAGATTATATTCAACATGTCCATTGTGTACCTTACAATAATTACAATTCTTATGGCAATATTCAAATCTTGGAACTAGAACCTGAATGGGATGTGAGCAACACAAGATATAATGTTTAACAACACCTCAGTGACAGAATCAAGCTTTGATGACACCAGGACAGTTCATACTTTTTCAAACTAAATCTATCATTCATTATAATTGTTTCACTATTAAAAATTCAAATAATTGTCTTCCTGCAATAGAGCTCCTGAAACAATGTAACAAGATAAACTATATTTTTTGATGATGTGTCACATACATTCAAAACAATTATTATGCTGACTTACATGCCACAGCCTCAGAAACGTGGAGTCATCTTCGTGCAGATATGCAGGCAGAGCACGGAGGACAGCAGCACGTCGGACATGGACGTCACCTTGCTCCTTGAGTGTGAGAACATATCTTTGTTTTACTTTGGATGCTAAACAGTATAGCCACACAACAATTGATATCACAAGAAAGGGCTCTTCCATGATTGAAGAGATTAACATTTTGACAAAGATAATCCACTCTAGTATGAGAATAAAACACCAAGAGGCATAACCGACTGACCTGGAGGTCATAGGAGGCGAATAGCTGATCCAGAACTTCAGCTTCCTTTCCTTTGCTTGCCGCCTTCTTCCTGAACAGGCTCAGAAGACATGTCTATCCAACTCCGCATAGAAGTGGTTCTTCAGGTTGAGGTTTGTTATCCTGTGAAACTCTGCCAAAATATAAAATGACTATTTCATTCACAGTACAATGTATATGTGGACTGAAGGCAGCAGAGATAAACAGAAACATAACATGCTAAATCTGAGTGAACATGTCAAAGTTATCAGTGACAAAGGCACACAAAATAATAATATAGTTGTAATAAATAAAATATTTTCACCTGTGACTCCATTTTCAAGGCATGCCAGCGTTCCAGGATCTCTCCAACAGGTATATCAGTGGTTTTGCAAGAACCCTGGTGATTCTGTGAAATCACTGGCTGATTAGTGGTTTTGCAAAATCACTGTTGTGGTTGTAGTGGTTTTTCAAAATCACTTACTAGTGATTCAACAAGTTACAGAATTGTATAATTATATAAATATAGGTAAAATATAGTGATAAAATATAGGTTACATACCTTGTGTTTTGATGTGAGAAATGACAAAAAGATGGTTCCAGAATGATTCAGAAGTGGGAAAATGAACAAAGCAACCTCTGGGTTAAAAATAACCCAGGCAGGTGTTCAACTGCAATTGAAGCCCTAATAACCCCTTTGACCCAGCATGAACAACCCACCAGTGTGTTTACAGTACCCAAATAACCCATAAGTATGACCCAGCCAAATCAACCCAGCAATGTGTTTATAGAACTAACCCATCATTTTTTAGAGTGTAAGACTAAATGCTTCTTGATTGGTGGAACATTCTCAATATTCGCCAGACTTCTTTAGAAAAATAGGTTCTTAGATTAGTGTGTCAATGTATGTAATTGATTGTGGCTTGTTCAAGATTTGAGCAACACAGCTTAATTTATCTCAGAACAAATGATCACATCTTTTTGCAACTTAGCAGTGTTAATTAGCAGGCCTAGAATTCAATTTGTTGGCAAGCTTTAACACACTTGCAGACTGTTGCAGAATAAATAAATGATTAGATTAAAAATAACTTTGCTCCCGAGTGTTGGAATAACTCATGCAGACTTACTCATGCAAAAGGAGAGAGCAAATACATATCATCAGGAAGTGTTCGTGTAAGTCTTGAGACACTTTCAAATATCTTGAAACTGACCACCCCTCAAGTGAAATAATTGCTGCATCAACTGCTTTCACACACACACACACACACACACACACACACACACACACACACACACACACACACACACACACACACACACACACACACACACACACACACACACACACACACACACACACACACACACGGCTGTAACATCTAGGTCACAAATGATTTTAAAAGACCAAATCACTTCATAGTTTGCCAAGCTACCCTTCCTGTTTTCTTTCTTTCATCTCAAACTATTCAATGATTTACCTCGAAAGACTTAGGACCTTGTATAAGAGACACCCTGTCACGATCTGTCTTTATGGTGTCTTGTCTTGTTTCATGTTTTATGTTGAAAGGTCTTCACTTCCTGTCTTACCTGTTTCTGTCTGCGTTGTGTCTTGTTTAAATCTGGCTGTGGTTCCCGGTCGTTAGTTTCCCTGGTGTGTCTAATTTACCCGATTGTGTTCACCTGGTGTCCCTGTGTTTTCTCCTCCCTCCTCACCTGTGTCTTGTTTCTGTGATTAGTCTTGTGTGTATTTAAGTTCTGGTTTTTCTGTCTGTCTTTGTCGGTTCGTCTTGTGTCATGACTAGTTCGTCGGTGAGTGTTCTGTTTTGTCTTTGTTATCACCTAGCCTTGAAATAAAGGAATTTTTCACTTTAATCTGCATTTGGGTCCTACCTGCTTCACACACCGTGACAGTACGAACCGACCAGAAATGGACCCAGCAGATGATCCATTTGAGGTGGAGCTACAGCATTTTTCCTTTTGTTTGGCTTGCTGCTGTGATTGGTGGAGTGGAGCGTCCAGTGTTTGGCAGAGGGAGGCCGCTCTGGTAGAGGCGCACCGGTTGGCTATGGAGAAACCAGACTTGGTGAAGTTCTTGCCTGGCTGGATTTTGAACTTCCTCTGGGTGTGTGATTTCCAGCCTGCTGACTACAAACGTCTCGGTGTGGTCCGTCTGGAGTCAGCCAGTGCTTCTGCCCCAGTTCCTGCTCCTGTCCAGGAGTCGTATGCTGGAACTCGTCTGGCTTATGGAGGTCCACGGAGCTTTCCGGCGGCTGCTAAGAGAAGGAGGCGCAAAGCCAAGCTAGCAGCCATGCCTCCATGCTCCAGTACCGGCCCACGCAGCTTTGCGTCCATACTGGATTACCTGGCTTACACAGCCAGGGTCCAGGCTTCCGCACCGGCCCATTCAGCCATATTTCCGGCTCCAGAACCGGACCTTACAGCCATGTTTCCGGCTCCAGAACCGGACCTTACAGCCATGATTCTGGTTTAATTTCCGGCCCCCGCAGCCATGGTTCCGGCCCCAGCAGCCATGGTTCCGGCTTCAGTACCGGCCCCGGAAGCCATGGGCTCGACTCCAGTTTCGGCTACAGGGCTGGCTCCCCAGCCGACGCCAGCTCCCCGAGTCTTGTCGGCGTACCGGCCGACTCCAGCACCTCGTCTCCTGCTGGCTCCCCAGACGACGCCAGCTCCCCGTGTCCTGTCGGCGTACCGACCGACTCAAGTCCCCTCTCAAGTTCCTACCCGAGTCCCCTCTCAAGTTCCTACCCGAGTCCCCTCTCAAGTTCCTACCCGAGTCCCCTCTCCAGTTCCTACCCGAGTCCCCTCTCCAGTTCCTACCCGAGTCCCCTCTCCAGTTCCTACCCGAGTCCCCTCTCCAGTCCCCTCTCCCGTCCCCTCTCCAGTCCCCTCTCCCGTCCCCTCTCCAGTCCCCTCTCCCGTCCCCTCCGGGTCCCCTCTCAAATCCCTTCTCGAGTCCCCTCTCAAGTTCCCCCTTGGTTCCCCTCTCGAGTCCCCTCTCGAGTCCCCTCTCCAGTCCCCTCTCGAGTCCCCTCTCGAGTTCCCTCCTCTAGTCCCTCCTTTAGTCCCTCCTCTAGTCCCTCCTCTAGTCCCTCCTTTAGTCCCTGCTCTAGTCCCCGCTCTAGTCCCCTCTCTAGTTCCTCCTCGAGTCCCCTCTCTAGTTCCCCTCGCGAGTCCCCTCTCGAGTTCCCTTCTCTAGTTCCTCCTCTAGTCCCCCCTCTAGTTCCCCTCTCGAGTCCCCTCTCGAGTTCCCCCTTGGTTCCCCTCTCGAGTCTCCTCTCAAGTCACGTCTCGAGTTCCCCCTTGGTTCCCCTCTCGAGTCTCCTCTCGAGTCCCCTCTCGAGTCACGTCTCAAGTCCCTACCCAATGTCCTGGTCCGTTGGAGGTTCCGCTGGGGGTCCTGCCAGCTCCTTATCCTGTCTCGTTGGAGGTCCCACCGACTACTCTCCTGCCGGGGGTCCTGCCAACCCTTTGTCCTGTCTCGTTGGAGGCCCCACCGACTGCTCTCCTGCCGGGGGTCCTGCAAATCCCGTGTCCTGGTCCTCTTCCGTGGGGGATCTTGCCGAGACCTGTCCCACCAGCTCCGACACCGGGTCCTGCCCGGTCTCCGGCACTGTCCCGTCAGCGCCTTCCTGCCCGGCCTCCGGAGCTGTCTGGTCTTCGCCCTCGAGCCCGGCCCTCTGAGAGCTGCAGTCTTCGCCCTCGAGCCCGGCCCCCTGAGAGCCGCGGTCTTCACCCTCGAGCCCGGTCCCCTGAGAGCCGCGGTCTTCGCCCTCGAGCCCGGTCCCCTGAGAGCCGCGGTCTTCGCCCTCGAGCCCGGTCCCCTGAGAGCCGCGGTCCTCGCCCTCATGCTCGGCCCCCTGACTTTTCCGGCCGCAGTCCTCGCCCTCATGCTCGGCCCCCTGAGTTCGCCCGCGGTGGCCTTCGCCCCTCCATAACCCCCACCTTGGACTCTGTCTTGCCCCCGGGCCGTCCGCCAGAGTCCCCCTTCTCGGCTTCTGCCTTGCCCCCGTGCCGTCTGCCCGAATCCCCCTTTTTGAACTCTGCCTTGCCCCCGGGCCGTCCTCCCGAGATCCCTTCCTGGTCCTCTGCTGTGCCTCTGGGCGGTCAGCTCAGACCCGTCCTCCTGACCCCCTCCACCCACCCTGGTGGCCTAGTGATATGGTGAGTGTTCTGTTTTGTCTTTGTTATCACTTAGCCTTGAAATAAAGGAATTTTTCACTTTAATCTGCATTTGGGTCCTACCTGCTTCACACACCCTATGGCCTAGGAAATGAAATTGTTCCATTCATAAAGTTCCACCTTGTTAGAAACCATATTTGATATTAAAATCAAACAATACAAAATATGGTTTGAAAGATTGAACAATAGACATCCCTGTACATTGTAACCTTTTTGCAGTTTAATTATCCAACTACAGTAAATGAAAACATGTTGTTTTTGTACCTTACTGTAATCAAAACCAATTTAAAGATTATTAAAACAATAATTAATTTAATTACTAAGCATTACCTGCAAATCTAAAGCCTGATATACGTGTTCCTTGAATACCACAAACACATACAGTTCACACACTGTAGCTTATGTTATCCCAATAGTGATTTTATGATGTATTTTTTTTTAAGCGTAAATGCAATCAGCAGTAGTAAAAAGCTAACTTTGGGTTAGAAACAAACTACATCACAGTAACAGGACTTCTCGTCACCACAGCTAATCTAAAGGAGGACTCTTGTTGCCAAGATGAGGTGAAATAGTTTATAAAGTCACTTGTTAGCAATCACTGTTTATATGATACATAGACGCTTTGGGCATTCACAAGTGGGGTATTTACTGACTCATCTTCTGTCATGTTACCATGAGAACATCAAGTAAACATGTTTTGCCAAGGGAAGTGCACTGCTTCATGATTTTCTAGGGAAGACTAAAAGCATTTATTTTCTTCCATGCACTCAAACCTACCATTTGTTTAGACGTGAATTGAGAAACTCACACAGTACAAAGTGTGAACGCTTTTAGTCCTGTAAAAAACATATATAAGTAGTGCACTTTTTTCACTTGGCAGAACTTTATTCCACCTTTTTAAGAGATGAAAGAACACATTGTTTGATTATCCTGGAAAAACGTTGTTATACTATCTCTTTTTAGTCATGAACACAAGAGTGACAATTATTAACATCAGACTTAGAAATTGTTTTTATTCTGGCGTGTAAGGGCTTTTTTCATCTCCATTAAACCAAATGTTATATAAATATCACCGCAAACGGAGAACATTAGATTGGAAACACTTACTCAATAATCAAGTGTCTTTTTCTAAAAAATAGAAAACTTTTGTCAGACTCTAAAGGCTTTACTCAGATGGACTTCTAAAATATTTTAAATGGAAACACAAAAACAAACAATATTTTATCCAGTGTATTGTCTATAAAACAGACATTATTAGAGATTAGATTACTTTATTGTCATTACAAAAATGCAAGCAGTGTAACGAAATTTTAAGGAGGGTCTAACCAGAGTGCAAAACAGTCAGTTACATACACAATTATCAGAAGTATGTACAAAATAAATGATACAAAAATAAAGGTAAATAGATGGGAAATGTATAAATAGGAATAAATACACAGATAATAATAAATACAGTGAATACAGAATTGCGCTTCAACACAGGACACAACCAGTGCTGGAATTGGGCCGGTACTCACCGGTACGCAGTACCGGCACTTCTGGTTCTGACCCATGGAGTACCGGCACTTCTTGCTCAGTACCGGCATGCTGGCGGTACTCCGGTACTCATGCACCGTGCCAGTACTCAACACTCTCCCGCCGTTCTTATTATACATCCATATATATATATACAGCCGCCCGGTACTCAGTAGATGCGTCATGAGGTGCCGAACGGACATTCTCATCGCTCTAACCGCTGGAGTTTCACAGCGGCTGTCAGCTGTTTACTCCTGTCATTCAAACAGAACGTGCTGGAGAGGGGGCGGGGCTTATCTTCTCCATGTAAATACTGTGGTGGAAACGACTATGTCAAAATTAACCTATTTGACCGTGATTTAATAGTAATACACGTTTCAAAATAATAATAATAATAATAATAATGCCGAAGTAACAACACATACTGAAAACTGTTAGTAAAACCATGTTTTAATGCTTTACAATTTACATACCTAGATGCACGTGTGTTGTGTTTATGCAGTGCAACTCCCACCCAGTGGGTGGCTATGTAGAGTGATAGAACAGAGCAGGCACGCCCCCGAGAGAAGGAAAGCAAGTCACGTCACAAATTAGCATTTCTAAAATGTTAGCGTGGATTAATAAAAGTGCAAAAAGACAGCGGTTGTCGCCGGAAGAAACTTCAAATACAGAGAATGCTGTGCCTGTGTTGGAAATTGTGTCTGATGGGGAGCTTTCTTTGGTTGATCCTCCTGCTCCAAGTTCTAGTGCATTAGCATTAGCACTAGCTCCGCCGCCCCTCCAGAGCCTCTAACGTTAGCTGCTGCTGGCTCAACTGCCACCACCAACACCGGGCAAAGCGATGCACCTGACTGCTGGACAACGGACCAGGTGCAATATTTTTGCAAGACCAATGCATGGCTCCTTCTTAAAGATAAGAAGCTAGGATGTCGGATATGCAGAGATGTCAAATCTTTGGGAATACACACTGGACAAGGACTGAAACTGTCAACTGAATGGGGTGAGTGTGCAGTGTCTCATTTCGGTGTTGACAAGGGCAAACAACAAGCTAGCCTGAGAAAAAAAATCAAAGAACATAAAGAATCACAAGCCCATGTAAAAGCTGCTGACATCCTTACATCTGCTTCACATGAAACTATTCAACATCAAGTGCAGTCTATGCATACATCTGAATTAGACACCACTATCAGAGTTTTTCGAACGGCATATAAAATTGGCAAACATAGCCGGCCATTCACAGACATGCCAATTGATTTGAATGTACAGAAACTGAATGGGCTGAACGTGGGCAGGGTTTTGCACTCCAATAAAACCTGTGGCGAAATCATCGACCACATAGCTCATGAGCTGAAGAAAAAAATGGCAAAAGACATTACAGAAAACCAAAGAAAACTCTGTGTTTTGGTCGATGAATCTACCACTATTAGTGGTAAAACGGTGCTTGTTGTGTGTCTACGCTCAGCATTAGCTGATGCTGAGCCCGAAACGTTTTTTTGGGAGCTGATCGAGTTGGATGGAACAACGGCATCACAAAGGCGTTAATGGAGTGTCTTGGAAGAGATTTTAACGAGGACTTTTTAGGTCAGTGTTTCGTTTCTTTTGCATGTGATGGGGCTTCAGTCATGCTAGGGAAGAGAACAGGCGTTGCTACCCAGTTGTGTAGTAAATTCCCAAGCCTGTTTGTGTGGCACTGCTCCAATCATCGTCTAGAGCTGGCAGTTGGGGATGTGGTCAAGGAGGTCTCAGGGCTCAATCATTTCCAGATCTTTTTTGACAAACTCTATTCCTTGTTCCATGCCTCCCCCAAAAATCAGAGGCAGTTAGCGCAGTGTGCGCAAGCAGTCGGACAGCGTCTCCTGGTGATAGGGCGTGTTTTGTCCATCCGCTGGGTGGCTTCAAGTGAAAGGAGCGTCAGAGCAGTCTGGGAAAACTACCGAGTGCTTCATGATCACTTCACAAATGCTGCAAACGACACGAGCAGGGATTCCAGAGACAGAGCAAAGTACAAGGGCCTGGATGATGTGCTCACATCTGCAACGTTTGTCAGCAATCTGGGACTGATGTACGATGCGCTCACAGAGCTCAGCGACCTCTCTCGGCGACTCCAAAAAAGAGAGATGACACTGCCTACAGCAGATAGGCTCTTAACTCGAGAAATACGAGTTTTTGAATCCATGGTCACCATGCCTGGCCCACACATGACTACAGTTCATACAGCTCTAGCTGAGAAGTCCTTCAAGGGTGTTGCCCTGCGTGAGAATGGCAGGCTTGTACAGATTCATGCAGGTCAGTTTTTCCGCAGTATGGTAGAGAATCTGAGACACAGAATGACTTCCACAACCTCCTCTCATGTCAGCACAAGAGAAATCCCATTACATGGCCGGGAGGCCCGGGACAATCAGCTAATCCAGGACATGAAAGTTATCCATCCTGGAAGTTGGCCTGAAGAGGAGTTAGACGTACAGTATGGGGACGTAGAGGTGCTACGTTTGTGCGAAGTGCTGAAAGTGGACAGAAGAGAGACTGTTCAGGGCTTTCGCGAATACAAGGAAACCAGGGCATCCCGTACACCTGCTGCCATGGAGCCTCTACTGAAAGCAGTCCGAACCATCGCTGTCTCCACTAGTGAGTGTGAGCGGGCATTCAGCTGCATGAACGATATCCTTACTGCAAAAAGGAATGCTCTCTCTGTCAGCCGACTGTCCAGCCTGGTTTTCATTAAATGTAATGGACCATCACTAGGACAGTTCAATCCGGAACAGTATGTGAGGTCCTGGCTGGCAAAGGGAAGGAGAAGTGCTGATGAAAGAGCCTGTCCAGCTCCAGCCCCTGATACTGATGTCCCCAAGGCCTTCTGGAGCCTTTTCTAACAATGTGAAGTATATTGCAAAGCAGCTCACCCAGTGAGAAGACTTTTGGCATAATGTGCCGATTTGTACAGATCCTGGAGATAGAAGGACTTCAGACCAACCAGGGAGTTATCTGATCAGCTTGGTGTTCAATGTAACTCTTTACCATGGCTCAGACTTTGTTACTTGCAGTTACAGTTTCTCATTTTAGATTGTGCAAATTTTGCATTTGTTTTTACATGTTCTTTGTTCATGCTCTTTATCATTTTTCTGAGTTGGAAAGTTAGATTGCATCATAGTTTACTTTATACATATTTGTATTCTTCAGTGGTGAAGTATATTGCAAAGCAGCTCAGCCATGTGAGAAGACTTTTGGCACTTTTTCGTTTTTCGTTTTCTGAGTTGGAAAGTTAGATTGCATTCAAAATGTACAGAAATACTTAATTTTGTTAAAGCTTTTTATAAAAAATGCTTCTGACCAGAGCTTTGTTTCCTTGTCATTAATGTTGAACACCACCAGAGGGGCTCTCACCTGAAAGGTCTCTGCTTCATGTGTCTTCAGCAGAAGATCTAGACTTTGATTGCTATATTTTCAGTTAATATTGACCTTACTGAGCTTTAGCCATATCCGCTGCCTATCATAAAAAATGTTAAGTACAGTGAACCTTTCTAAAATATACAGTAGTAAAGAGACAAACCCACCAGCATTATAGTAGCCAAATTCTTGTTTGTGGGCTGTATATATAAAATTGACTTGAAAAAGTTGCTGATTTTAGAGTACTGGCACCTTTTTCATTCCAATTCAAGCACTGGACACAACAACAACTAGGCAGTATGGGACAGCGTGGGGTTCATTGTCAGCAGTCTGACTGCTGAAGGGAAGAAGCTGTGCGTAGTCCTGTTTGTTCTACCCGGGAGGCTGCGGTAGCGTGTCCCAGAGCGGGTGCCATGGTGCCATGTAGGGGGATAAACAGTGTATGGTTGGGGTGGGAAGAGTCTCTGATGATGTTTCGTGCCCTTCGCAGGCACCGCTTTTCATAGACTGAGGCTATGGAGGAGAGTGGCATCTTGATGATGCGTTGTGCGATCTTCACCACCCTCTGCAGTGATTTCTTGTCCTTGACCGTGCAGTTACCGTACCATACTGATATGCAGGTGGAGAGGATGCTCTCGATCGTGCAATGGTAGAAGTTCATTAGCACCTGGGAGGATAGGCGGAGTTTTGCCAGTTTCCTCAGGAAGAAGATGCGCTTGTGAGCCTTCTTGACTAGGGCTGAGGTGTTGGTGGTCCAGGAGAGGTCCTCCGAGATGTGGACTCCCAGGAACTTGAAGCTGGTGACCCGCTCAACCTCTTCTCCACTTAGATGGACTGGGGAGTGCGTGCCGTCTTTGTTCCTTCTGAAGTCCACAATGACCTCTTTCGTCTTCTTGGTGTTGAGAGCCAGGTTGTTGTTAGCGCACCACTCTGCCAGATGCTCAACCTCTTCCCTGTATGCCGTCTCGTCATTGTTGCTGACAAGCCCGACCACTGTAGTGTCGTCTGCAAACTTAACGATGGTGTTTGAGCCATGTACAGGTTTGCAGTCATGTCTGAAGAGGGAATATAGGAGGGGACTTAACACACAGCCCTGTGTTATTATGTTGAATATCAGGTGGATTATCTCTGTTCCTGAACACGTCAATCTTTTATCTAAGGCAGGGGTGGGGAACCTCCGGCCCCCGGGCCGTATACGGCCTGCGAGGTAATTTATAAACATATGCAAAAAATTAAAGAAATCTAGACCACAAACAAATTAAACAAGCGAGTGCCTATTTTTCCTGGCCAAGGTCAGGGTCCTTGAACACATCACGAGCCTAACTTGTCATCACGTGGTATAAGTCTCGTCTGACAGGGGTGTAGTTCTGACGGGGAGCACCAGAACGCCTCCGCCACTTCCACAAATTGCAGTGCCCATAAGGAGCCGTACACATGCCGCAGTTTTTGCGTGGCTGTGTCTTTAGTTGAAAGCCCAGTGATCTGTTCATCTGTCATACTGATCATAAAGTCAATAACTGTGTTGTTATTAGCATCTGGTTAGCTAGCTATGCTAACGAATATAAGAAGGTTTTTCTACAACCAGTGAGGTAAAGGCACATCTTTATATGATCATTATAGTTATTAAAAAATAAGAGAATAAAGTAAACAGGTATAAAATACTATATGACAGTAAAAAAAATTGTTATTAATAAACAAGAATACAGTTTGAAAGGGGAGTGATTTGTAAAATATCCATAAAGAAAAAGAAAATCAGCTTACAGTTCTGTTTCATATGGGTGTTGAGAGATGTATCCATACATCTCTTACGGCCGGTCCACACTACAGCTTCGACAGCTTCAAAAATGGTTTCCAACACGTCTGCCCATTCACTTTGAATGGGGTGACGTCACGTTGCCTCGCTTTTCGCCGAACTGAATTGTGGGTAGCATAGCGGTCCGTCTCTCGGAGACGCCGGAGTAGGCAGCGCCAGCCAATCAAATCATATGCCAGTAAAAGCTCTAGCCAATCAAACCGCTGCTTGTGTGTCAGGGGCGGGAGATTCATGTGATTGGTTGTTGGTCGAGCTTCAGACGCGCCCAGCTCCAAGCTGAAGCTGTAGTGTGGACGGGCCGTAAATGTTGCTCTCAAAGTGCACCAGATTGATGCTTTTAACTTCAATATTTAAAAGAAAATCTTCCCGGGGGAGAACACCCCCCTAGAAGAGGTTAGGTCCCCACTTAAAACATGTTCACATGGATAGGAAACTAAATACATTTGCACACATCTTGTGTCCATATATTTCTGTTTGGGTGGTCATGCCACAACCGTGCACGTGCATGCATGAGTCATGGTAAAATATCTGGATTAAGAGGTTGCTTTTTCTTTGCACACCATGAAAGAAAGGCCGAATGAATGGGCTGTGATTTTAGTATTTTTAAGCAGAGGTCAATCATTTGTACGGCCCTCGGAGGACGTTGGAAAAATTGAAATGGCCCTTGAGAGAAAAAAGGTTCCCCACCCCTGATCTAAGGACTCTCTTGGAGGATGATTTTTCTGTGTGCCCTGCACATCATGAAGTCAGTGGCTGGTCCTGCCTCTGAGAATATGTCAAAATGTCAAAGGCCTGCACTGGTCTCCATATACACAGAAAGAAACACTGGTCAGATAGAGCCAGTCTGTCACTCCAGGTATCAGTTCATATCAGTGTTCTCTAATGGAAAGACTGATTTACAGAGCGTGCACACTGTCCAGGTATTGATTTGCAGAGTTCTTGCTCTGCTGAACATACAGAGGATGGAGAGAAGGGAACCATCATCATGAGATCTTAGCTGTGTGTTTGGAACCAGAATGATGACATTATTTAGAGTTGGTTAGCAGCGTCTCCTTAGAATATCAGATTTTCTGCATTCCACTTATATATTACCATCCATCCATCTTCTCCCGCTTATCCGTGGTCGGGTCGCGGGGGTAGCAGTTCCAGCAGAGAGCCCCAAACGTTCTTTTCCCTGGCCACATCAACCAGCTCTGACTGGGGGATCCCAAGGCGCTCCCAGGCCAGCGAAGAGATATAATCCCTCCACCTGTTCCTAGGTCTACCCCTTGGTCTCTTCCCAGGACGTGACTGGAACACCTCCCTAGGGAGGCGCCCAGATGGCATCCTAACTAGGTGCCCGAACCACCTCAACTGGCTCCTTTCGACGCGAAGGAGGAGCGGCTCAACTCCGCAACCCTGTCTCCTAAAAATTACGTTCCCACAGAACTAAACTGCATTCTCAATTACGTTTAGTCGGAAACGTGTTTTCTCCCACGTTACGTTTGTTATGAACGTATCTCAAATAGGTTTATTTTCTACATATCTTCTAGAAACATATTTTCTCCCACGTTACGTTTCTTATGAACGTATCTTAAATACGTTTATTTTCTACATATCTTTGCCATTTATTGTCTTGCTTATAATAATGATAATAGTCATTTATAAATATCATTTTAGAGCACACATTTGAAATCAGTAGGCGAGGCTGTAATTTCGCCAGCTGTTACTCTCATGAGCGAGACAGAAAATAATAGTTTCAACATGACAAAAAGCTGCTGTCGTTTATTGCACCTCAAACATTAAAACAAATCCAGAGTTACGTGTTTCTGTACTTCCTCTAAGAGAAAGGACAGTAACAGAAGAGCTCTGTGCCTTCAGGCTTGATCGCCGTTCAAATGACAGCGTTGGTTTCCCCAAAAGTGGGCGGGGCTGTAAAGTGACGTAGATTTTACTCATCTATTATTCAAAACCATTCTATTTATTTTAACGTAAATTACATGCCAGTGTTTTATCTTTTTATTTATTTGTTTTTATTTTTAAATCGTATAATGTCGGACTTTTTTTTCCGTCTGTGAGGAAAATAAATGGGGCTCAGAGCCTCAAAATACTGAAATCTGTATTTTTTTAAAATCTTTTTTTCATTCTAATTTGTTATTATTTTCTAAATAACACACTGTTATTTACTCAACAATAACACACAATTATCCTTGTTTTTATTTATTCGTTTAATTCTATAATCTTGGGCTTTTTAGCATGCTTTTTAGCATGCTTTTTAGCCGTAAATAAAGTCACCGGAAACAGACGTACCCAAGATCCTCAGCTTGAAGCTCGTTGATTGGATGTTTTAGCCGCAATGCATGTTGGGATATGATGTTAATGTGATATGATATCCGAAAACATTTAAAAAATATATAATAATACTTTAAAACACAATTATATACAGTTTTTTTAATTAACTATTAGTAGAGAATAACGAGTAATGAATATACTTTATAAAGATCTGCAGATACATGTTGGTCTTCTCAAGCACCAACTATCAAATATCTCTCCTGATTGTTGGCACTTGACAATCACCTTTCCCTGAATGTTACTCAGGTGTAACTAAAGTCTGCTTTAAGGGTTGTTTATATTTCACATCATTAATCAGAATCTGCAAAGTAACTAAAATAAGTGTAGTGGAGTAAAAATACCAGGTTAACCTCCGAATTGTAGTGGAGTAGAATTACAAAGTAACAATGAGCTGTCATGTGGGTATATATTAATGCTGTCCATTATGGACACAAGCGATTTTCACCCATTTAGTAATTACATGTTTTAAATGTGTACACACCAATGTGTTTCCTATCGCCTAAACCTCCAGGGCTGTACACAGTTTAATACTGTTAACTTCTAATTTTGGGAAAAACGAAAACATCTTTTAAAACTACAATTCCCAGTAGAGACGTGCCATAGAGAACATGTTGCGAAACACAATAGCCAGCATGTGTAGTTCTCGGGGGGCGTTCAAATCCAGTTTTGAATAGTCTGCTGTGGTGTCGTTCCATTTCAAAGAGCTTGACGCTCGGCATAATCTTGGCGCACTGCCACTCCAACATCCAATCCCAGAGTTTGAAGATTAATCACGGGGTTTGTCAACGGGACTGTAGTCCCAAACGATAGCTGGGGATTATGGGTAGTGTAGTGTCTTCGGCCACCCTAAACTGAATTTTTTTTCGGATATCGCATTAACAACACCACATCTGGCGTCACATAGATCTTCTGTTACTGTCCTTTCTTCTTAGAGGAAGTACAGAAACACGTAACTCTGGATTTGTTTTAATGTTTGAGGTGCAATAAACGACACAGCAGCTTTTTTGGCATGTTAAAACTATTATTTTCTGCCTCGCTCATGAGAGTAACAGCTGGCGAAATTACAGCCTCGCCTACTGATTTCAAATGTGTGCTCTAAAATGATATTTATAAATGACTATTATCATTATTATAAGCAAGACAATAAATGGCAAAGATATGTAGAAAATAAACGTATTTAAGATACGTTCATAACGAACGTAACGTGGGAGAAAATACGTTTCTGGCTAAACGTAATTGAGAATGCAGTTTAGTTCTGTGGGAACGTAATTTTTAGGAGACAGGGTTGAACTCCGAGTCCCTCCCGGATGACCGAACTTCTCACCTTATCCCTAAGGGAGACACCAGCCACCCTGCGGAGAAAACCCATCTCGGCCGCTTGTATCCGTGATCTTGTTCTTTCGGTCATGACCCGTCCTTCATGACCATAGGTGAGGGTAGGAACGAAAATGGCCCGGTAGACAGAGAGCTTTGCCTTCTGGCTCAGCTCCCTTTTCGTCACAACGGTGCGGTAAAGCGACTGCAGTACCGCTCCCGCTGCTCCGATTCTCCGGCCCATCTCATGCTCCATTGTTCCCTCACTCGAGAACAAGACCCCGAGATACTTGAACTCCTTCACTTGGGGAAAGGACTCATTCCCTACTTGGAGTGGACAGTCCATCGGTTTCCTGCTGAGAACCATGGCCTCAGATTTGGAGGTGCTGATCCTCATCCCAGCCACTTCACACTCGGTTGCGAACCGATCCAGTGAGTGCTGAAGGTCGCAGACCGATGAAGCCATCAGAACCACATCATCTGCAAAAAGCAGTGGTGCAATCCTTAGTCCACCGAACTGCAGACCCCCTCCCCCATGACTACGCCTCGAAATCCGATCCATGTATATTACAAACATGATTGGTGACAAAGCACAGCCCAGGCGGAGGCCAACCCTCACCGGAAATGGGTCCGATTTACTGCCGAGGACCCGGACACAGCTCTCGCTTTGGGAGTACAGAGATTGGATGGCCCTCAGTAGAGACCCCCTCACCCCATACTCCCGCAGCACCTCCCACAGTAACTCCCTGGGAACTCGGTCATACGCCTTCTCCAAGTCTACAAAACACATGTAGACCGGATAAGCGTACTCCCAGGCCCCCTCCAGGATCCTTGCGAGAGTAAAAAGCTGATCCGTCGTTCCACGACCAGGACGGAATCTGCATTGTTCCTCCTCAATCTGAGGTTCGACAATCGGCCTGACCCTCCTTTCGAGTATCTTAGAGTAAACTTTCCCGGGGAGGCTGAGTAGTGTGATGCCTCTGTAATTGGCACACACCCTCTGATCCCCCTTTTTAAAAAGGGGAACCACCACCCCGGTCTGCCACTCCTTCGGTACCGTTTCCGACTTCCATGCAATGTTGAACCACGTGTCAACCATGACAGTCCCTCAACACCCAGAGCCTTCAGCATTTCTGGACGGATCTCATCCACCCCCGGGGCTTTGCCACTGTGGAGTTGTTTGACGACCTCAGTGACCTCCCCCTGGGAGATTGGTGTTGATCCCCCGTCATACTCCAGCTCTGCCGCTAAAATAGAGGGTCGGAGTTGTCGGGTTCAGGAGTTCCTCAAAGTGTGCCTTCCAACGCCCTAACACTCCACCAGTTGAGGTCAACAATGTCCCATCCTTACTGTACACAGCTTGGATGGTTCCCTGCTTCCCCCTCCTGAGGTGTCGGACAGTTTCCCAGAACAACTTTGGTGCCGCCCGAAAGTCTTTCTCCATGTCTTCTCCGAACTTCTCCCACACCCGCTGCTTTGCCTCGGCCACGGATGAGGCTGCTGCCCTTCGGGTCTGTCGGTACCTTGCAACTGCCTCGGCATTCCCCCGGGATAACAAATCCCTGAAGGCCTCCTTCTTCAGTCGGACGTCTTCCCTGACCACCTTATATATTACATTGCATTACATTTAACTGATGCTGTTATTTGTGCAATCAACCGTGAAGGTAGAAACTGTAAAAACTAGGAATGCGGCAAGTACATTGGCTTTAAATAATCCAAACCTTTATAAGTGCTACATACAGAAGTGGAAAATGTTTTTTTTTTCTGTTTCTCCTGATATTATTGCTGAGCTCGTTCCTCCATTTTGTAGCCAGGATAGGAAACAGGTGTTTTTCTCTCGAATGGTACCTGGTTCCCATTCGCAGTAATAGCAAGCTGATTGGCCAATTCGGTGCAAACTGTAGGTTATGGAGTGTATAGGCCTGTCCTGGAAAGAGCCTGATCTATTAACATCACGGTAGCTCAGTACCAGTGTCTTGAAGCAGATTTGTAGGAACTAACACAAATCCACTGTTGAGTTGCATATCTGGACATGTAGGATCCAGTGTTCTTCGAGATTAGCTTGAAAAAAGGCCAACAATTGTATGGAAAGGTAGATAGTCAACTTCTAAAACCTAAATCTAAAATGTCTCTGAAAAGTTAAAGTGCTTGGAGGGTTGGATCAAGCCAAACCCGCATTTGTGTTTCTATATATGGCCAGTCGTCACTATGTAAGGTGAATAACATATCTTCTTTCAATCATTGTTGACCAGTTAACACAAGTAGAATTCCCTGATACCTATTTTCTGAATGACTTCAAGGGATACATTAATTACATGTTAGAAGCTTGACAAGACAGGATTTAATGTAGAGAGGGAGAAGATGAGGGTGAAAAACCGAAGTCCAACATCAAAGACAATTGTTCTCAAGCATCTTTTAATGAAGGGTTTAGAGAGAGTTCTGGAGGATCTGCTAACAAAGAGCTTGAAGCGCTAAGTGCTCTTATGTAAGGTCCTCTTACCCCTTTCATGTCATGTTCGCACCTCAATATTGATGCTCTCAGAAAAAATATTCGGCTTGTATGACAAAAAGAAAGCTCTTCATCGTTCTGGAAAAATGAAATATTGTTTTCGAGACAAACATGTTTTAATTAAGGCAAGGACATGTACACGTTTTTTTCTTTCTGTGAAATAACCTTTACGTACAAGGTTACAATTCATATTATTTTTGCTTTATTTGTAGTTTCAGTTAAACATCACCCCCCGGCCTGAAACTCTGAGTGTGACATCACTATGTAAGACTCATGCTTCTATTGCCTAGCGGTCCATCACATTGTGCGTGATAGGCTGAGCTGGCCAGCTAACCAATCAGAGCAGACTGGGCTCTGGTTTCAGACAGAGGGTGAAAAGAGGCTTTTTGAACATGTCAGAGGAGAGACTCAATACCAATATGGACCTGAGAATGAGCATAATATGTCCTCTTTAAAGTTAGTCAGGAATCACTTATTAGAAATGTATTAATTAGGCCCATTATTTCATATATTGCATGTTCCTTGGTAAGTGTTACCCTCGTTTCTAGCCATGCTGTCACACATCTTCTCTACCAGACATAAATGACATTGTCTCAGAGGGGAATTTTCCTTTCCCCAGCAATGTAATGTCAGACAGCACAACAAACAATGACTGACAACAGAACACTTAAACAGTTAAAGACTGAATCAGGTTTTCCCCAAATCAAGCCCCTTCTCCCTCTATTCCCTTAATCTCCTTTTTTGTCCTTTGCTTCCCCTCAGCTCGTCTTCTTTCAGCTTTCTACCCATGTCACTTCATCTATTCACATTTTGACATTACCTGTCTCCTCTCTTCTAACCTTGTATCTTTTTTCTCAAATATTTGTATATTGCCTCCTGACCTTCCTTTTGGCCTTATTTCCCGTCCTCACTATTCTTTCCCTGCTCTCTCCCCCTTGTCTTGTCTCCCTTGTCGTACATGGATTATAAATCATCTTGCGGAGTTGGAATGCCGCTGTGGCACTCTCTACACCGGCCACATAAGGCTATTGACTAGAAGTTTGGTTCAAAGTAACCACAAGGGATTATTTTCAAGGGTTGCTGAATTTGTCCTCGCAGCTAAGGTTAGATTATTCACAAACTTGGACAAAGTATGGATCAGCTGCAAGAAAAGAAAAGAAGCAACAATATGATTGAGTTATTGGGCTATACAAGATGCAACTAGCTTAGAAAATGATATATAAAGGACACTAATGAATCATGTCTCTGTCGGTTATGGCTGATTGCAGTTTCCCTTTTAATGTGAAGATACTGTAGGAAATTCATTACAACTCTTTTTATCAAATCAGAAATCCTGGCAATGATTAAGACTGTGTCATTGGTAACTTATTTTAGTAAATAATTACTTTAATATATTAAGATATGGTGAGATATTTCAATTAAACTCATACTTCTTCTGTTAGCATAGCTAGCTCTCCTCTTTGATGCCACAAAAAATGCAAATGTACCCTTTATTTAGTTTAGTTTTTGTCGAGGCCCTTTGGAGCCATTCGTTTCCATGTCTTAAAGTCCTATTATGCTTTTTGGGGTTTTCCCTTTCATGTAAGTGTCTAATATACAGTAGGTTCTGTGCATGTTAACGGTCTGCCGCTACCTGAAACGGACTCCTGTGTTTGCTCCTGTGATAACATAATGACAACACTATGTCACACTTGAGCTTCTATTGGCTACCGCTCCATCACATTGCATGTAATATGCTAAGCGGTTGACCAATCACAACAGAGCCAGCCAGCTAACAGAGCAGACTGGGCTCTGGTTTCAGACAGAGGGTGAAAAGTGGTGCTGCAGCAAAATAAAGACCTTTTTGAACATTTAAGCAAGGAGACATGAAAACTGAAAATAAGCATGATATATCCTTTTTCAAAAACACACACCAATGACATGATGCACATACAAAGCAAACTTCAAGCAAACAGCCATATTGACATGAGATCACACCAGCCAACACCAGGACTTTACTTAAACCCCGCCCATTTTACGGACTCTTCCTTTAATTTGAAATCAAAAAGACATCTGTGAAGTTGTGTTTATGCAGACAGACAGACCTTTTTAGCTGTGTGTTGCTTCATCGTTGCCACAGCTGGTAAAAAAACAAACAAAACAAATGACATTACATATTGGGACTTTTGCCATGATAACCAGTCATTCACGTGGTTATAAATATATTTTTGACATTCCAAAAAGGTGTGCAGCTGGCGGCAGGAAGTCTTTGGAGACAGCAAGAATATTCCTGATAAAACTGGAATAGCGTTTGGTTTTCCACAGTCTTTGTCAATGTGTAATTACGGCTAGATTTATCTCAGCAGACTGAGGCTACACAGCCTTCTGACAGTGTGTCTGGACTAATCTCTCCCCAGCCAACTGACACACTTTTTACTAGAGCAATATCAGAGATGCTTTTCTCTAACACAGGGCTTGCATTTCATACAAGTATTCAAACTGGCTTACTGCCATTTTATCATTTAGTTTTGTCAAACTAACATATTTATCATGCCAGAAGAATGTTGCCATTAAATGCCACTTATACATGACACACTGTATATGCTGTGCACCTACTGTGTCTATATTCAGGGCAGATACAAGACAAACTGAGAGATTTCATTTAAATAACTTACTTTGACAGGCTTCTTTGTCTCAGTCTTTAAACGCATATCCCTTTTTAATGTCTTTGCCTAACCTTATGAGCCACGGCTGGAATTACAACCATCTGATTGCTGAGTCAGCCTCACAATCTGGACTTAACCTCCCGTAGCAGATACTCACATTGACGATACGTTTAACAGGGATTGTAACTAATGAGGGTTTTAATCACCTATTACCTGCTTTTACAGAGTATGCCTGTTGCGACCTGGCTCAAAAGGCCACAACAAAAAGGAGACACAACATGTCAACGGGTAGGTAAAGGTGTTTATTTGCACAACACTGGTCAATTCAACACATTGGTTATACTCATCAGAGCCGGGTGCCTGCAGGAAAAACAGAGCGAGAGCAGACAGGAGCAGAGAGGCTTTAAAATAGCTGCAGAGGACCAGACCCAGGTGCCCTGAGTTAATGCAATCACTGCAATCAATGCAGCCAAGACAGGACAGCCACACCCTCTCCACTGATGAACCCACAGGGTCATCACAGCCCCCCCCTTAAGACGGAGGCCCCAAAGGGATCCCCGAAACAACACCAAATATCCAGAGCCAGAGAGACTCCCTACCCCACCGGGGCACGAGAGAGAGCATCCGCCACAACGTTGTCCTTCCCCTTAATGTGCCGGTAAAATCGCTGCTTAATTGGAGGACTGTCCCCCACGTCGATATCATGCTCCACAAGAGTTGTGCGCGATGGCGTATCGCCGAACAGTACCACAAACTTCCCGATTAAAGCCGCCAATTCATCTCTCTGTGCTGCCGGTAAGTGACTCAACAAGCGATCCAATTGGCATAACGACTCCGAATTCCTCAGCCTACCAGACATAACAGGTTCATCTGGTGCCTTAACATCACACTCCTCAGCCAACCCTCGATCTGAAAGCACAGAATCAACCATCATTATGGGGCCCACACCCAACTTTTTAACCATGAAGCTATCCCCAACGGTATCACGAACATAGTACGGTTTCAGGAGGTTGACTTGACACAGTTGAGACAACTTCCTCCGATTTGGAGTAGCAATCAGGTAATTTTGATCTGACACTTTACTCTCAACAGTGTACGGGCCGGCAAACTTGGCTTTGAATGGTGAAATCTGCAGTGGCATCAAAGCCAACACCTGATCCCCTGGGCTGAATTCACGATACTCGGCTTTACGGTCATAGAGTCTCTTCATATTAGCCTGAGCACCAGCTAAATGTTTCCTTGCCATTTCCACCGCTACATACAGGCGATGACGAAAGCCCTGTATATAGTCCACAACATTTTTAGGTGGCTCACCCTCAACCAAACCATCCTGGAGAACAGATAACACCCCACGCACCTTATGCCCAAAGACCAAATCATTAGGGCTGAACCCTGTACTTTCCTGAACGACTTCCCTGGACGCCAACATGAGCCATGGAAGTCCCTCCTCCCAGTCCTTCCCCATTTCCATACAATAAGCACGCAGCATGGACTTCAATGTTTGATGAAACCGCTCTAGCGCCCCCTGGCTTTGGGCATGGTAAGCCGACGCACGGTTATGCCTGACCCCCAGCTGCTGTAGAATCTGTTTGAACATATGGGAAGTAAAGTTGGTACCCTGGTCGCTTTGAATCACACGTGGGATCCCAAATGTGGAGATGAACTGGGTTAAAGCCCTAACTACTGGCTTCACTGAAATGGAGCGCAAGGGAAACGCTGCAGGATACCTTGTAGTCTGGCACATTATAGTAAGCATGTACGCACAACCGGACTTAGAATGAGGCAACGGCCCCACACAATCTATGATCAAATGCTCACCAAGGGCTGGAATGGGACTGAGGGGTGCAGGCTTCACCACCTGACTTGGTTTACCAGTGAACTGACATATGTGGCATGCTTTAATATAACTTGCAACATCGCGCTTTAACCGAGGCCAGAAAAAATAGCGTAGGACACGGTCATAGGTTTTTTTTATCCCCAAATGTCCCCCACTATCATGCGCAGTTTGCAATATCACATCACGAAAGCTACTCGGCACCACCACCTGAAAAATTGCCTCCCCCACAGAATCACCAACACAGGGCACCCACTTACGCACCAGCAAGTCCCCCTGAACAAAGTAACCCTGGGCTATGTCTCTGACCTTCTCTGCCGGCAACACTTCAGTCCACAGAGCAGAAAGAGATGAATCGTCCCTCTGACTCCTGACCCAGTCCTCCTTTGACACCGACGAAGGGAGATCAGGCAGTGAGACCACATGTACCACATTACTTTTGCTACACTCCGAAACATGTGGGTCAGCAGACATTTTACGGCTCTGTGCACGTGTCACCGCACAAACTGGAAACACACTTAGAAACTGCAAACCACTCTCATCTGGCTCCCCAGATGCCACCGGCCTGGAAACCACCACAGGCGGTGGCACACCAGCCCACACAGCACTACCATTCGAGATCGTTGCCCAAAATCATATGTATCCCATCGAGTGGCAACGCGGGACGCACCCCGATAGACACAACTCCCCGCACCAGTTCGCAATCCAGCACTATTGTATGCCGTGGCACAGGGATCAAGCCCATCTCCATGCCCCTCATCAGCACAAAATCCCCCCGTTTCTGTCTCTGACGAAAAAGGCAACACTGACTCAACAATGAATGAGTATCTAGCCGCTGTATCACGCAACACCTTAATCGGCACATATTTGTCACTACCGACTACTGATACTACCGCTTCAGTGATGAACGGCTCAAAACCAGAACCCGCATCCGGGTCGGCACCAAACCGGCTTCTTATCAGGCACCATGCCCGAGCCTACACCCAACGGTTTTTTATCCACCACGGCAGAACACATGGCTGGAGCATGTGGTGACAAACGAGGCTTCCCCTTCGTTTCCAGCAATGGACACTGCTCCTTCCAATGACCCCCACCTTTGCAATAGTGACATTGGTCCACTTTGGCCCCCTCGGGTCGCCCTGTACCTGCAAATCTACGGGAGGAGCCTGGTGAAAACTTTGCACGGGCATCTCCATTGTCTTCTCCACGTTTCCAATCACCCCTAGAATATTTCTCCGCAAAACTGCCCTTATGTGTCAACACAAAATCGTCCGCTAATTCAGCAGCTCTAAACGCGGTGGGAGGTTTCTGTTCATTCACATACGTGGCCACACGCTGAGGGAGAATGTTTTTAAATTGTTCCAAGACAATGAGCTCACAAAGACCGTCAAAACTTGCAACCTTTGCTGCCGCGCACCACCGCTGAAAATGAGAAGTTAAATCACGGATAAACTCCACATGTGTCTGCTTATCTCCCTTGACCCCACTTCTGAACCTTTGACGATACGCTTCAGGAACCAGTTCGTAAGATTTCAACACCGCTGATTTTACTCTATCATAGTCCAAAGCATTTTCGCCACAAATAGCTGAATAGGCTTCCTGTGCTCGCCCAGTGAGTACACACTGAATTAACAGCACTCTGTCCGAATCTGACCAGTTTCTTGCCTCTGCTATGTGTTCAAATAGAGTGAAAAAAATGTCCGGGTCACGCTCATTGAACTTTGGCACTAATCGCAAGTAAGAAATTATATCGCCACTGCCTGATGCTAACCTAGCACCACCATCCTCCCCTGGAGAAAACTTGCCCTCTCCCATCAGCCGTAATCTAGCATGTTCCACCTCACATTTCATCTTTTCCACCTCCAGCACCTTCTCCACCTCTAAACGCTTCTCTACCTCCTGCTGCTGACCCCTCATCTCCAACTGCAACTTCTACTGCTCCAACTTCAACTCCAACTGCAATCTCTCCTGATTAAACTGCATGGCCAAAAGCTCCTTTTGCTGTTCGAATGTCAAACCAGCTGTCTGAACCACTACTGGCCCGACCCCTGCCACACCAGACTCACTCTTCTGTAACACTCCCCGCTCAAACAAAGATGACACGATGACAGCTTTAATGTCATGTTTCCGCTTGCTCCCTACAACAGCAATTTCATAATGCTCTGCTATTTCGATCAACTGCGCCTTCTGGCAACCATCCAAGAAAGATACTGAGGGCGCATCCACAAACGCTGACAAAGAAGCCATAATATATTGCCTATACCCAATCAGAAAGCAAAGTACTCAACTGTCAACACGCCTGGGCGAAAAGACAAAACCCAACAGAGAATTCCCCCCTAACTGCCTTACCAAAATCTTCCTAATCTCACCTAGTCTTCATGTGGCTTGCGACGGGTAATTACGCACTGGAACCCAGCGGATTTATGGAGCGACCTGAAATCACGCGGATGTGCCCCCGAGACAGCTGTCCGAAAACAGCTGACACCAACCACGTCGCCACAACACTATAAAAAAAAACAAACAGACGGAACCCAAGGGGAAACGCCACTTAATCCTAGCGGGGAAAATCTCTTTTACAAAAGCGTAACAAACAGCAATATCTTACCTTCTGATTGGCACACAAAACCTGATAACATGTCAAACACTAAAGCATCCTGAAACCCAGAAGACATGATGTGTCCCCCAAATAGCAGCGCAGAGCCAGCACACAGCTGGACCACAACAATGAATCCGCTGCTCAATGAGCACTACACAAACTTTTTAAATAAATAACCCGTTGGACGAGCCCCCATTTGTTGCGACCTGGCTCAAAAGGCCACAACAAAAAGGAGACACAACATGTCAACGGGTAGGTAAAGGTGTTTATTTGCACAACACTGGTCAATTCAACACATTGGTTATACTCATCAGAGCCGGGTGCCTGCAGGAAAAACAGAGCGAGAGCAGACAGGAGCAGAGAGGCTTTAAAATAGCTGCAGTGCACCAGACCCAGGTGCCCTGAGTTAATGCAATCACTGCAATCAATGCAGCCAAGACAGGACAGCCACACCCTCTCCACTGATGAACCCACAGGGGCATCACAATGCCAAAAATAATGTGTCAGTTTTAAGGTTTAGTTTCCTTCTTTCTACCTTTTGCTGTGTTTTCAGCGGGTCTCCTTAGATCTGATACAGATTTGACTTTGTAGGCTCTCTGACATGACTTTCCTTTTATCTGGGATGCAGAGTGCCTATTGTCAAAGGCAAGGCAAGGCAAGTTTATTTATATAGCACTTTTCAACACAAGGCAATTCAAAGTGCTTTACAAAAAATGAAAGAGATTAAGAAAATGGCATTTAAAATCAGTCATTAAAAAGAAAAGCTAATAAAATAAACATTAAAAGAAAAAATACATGGATAAAAGTTACAGTGCTGTCAATTAAACATTAAAAGAAAAAAGTACATGGATAAAAGTTACAGTGCAGTCTAAGATATGAATAGTTCAATTAAAAGCAGCGACAAAAAGAAAAGTCTTCAGCCTAGATTTAAAAGTAGTAAGAGTTGCAGCGGACCTGCAGGTTTCTGGGAGTTTGTTCCAGATATTTGGAGCATAATAACTGAACGCTGCTTTACCATGTTTAGTTCTGACTCTGGGGACAGAAAGCTGACCAGTCCCTGAAGACCTGAGAGATCTGGATGGTTCATAATTTAGCAGTAGGTCAGAAATGTATTTTGGGCCTAAACCATTCAGTGCTTTATAAACCAGCAGCAGTATTTTGAAATCTATTCTTTGACACACAGGAAGCCAGTGAAAAGACTTCAGAACTGGAGTGATGTGATCCACTTTCTTAGTGTTAGTGAGGACTCGAGCAGCGGCGTTCTGAATTAGCTGCAGCTTCCTAATAGATTTTTTAGTGAGACCTGTGAAGACACCATTGCAGTAGTCCAGTCTACTGAAGATAAAAGCATGGACAAGTTTTTCCAAATCCTGCTGTGACATTAGTCTTTTAATCCTAGATATATTCTTTAGGTGATAGTAGGCTGATTTATTAACAGTTTTAATGTGACTGTTGAAACGCAGGTCAGAGTCCATGACTACACCTAGATTTCTGGCTTTATCTGTTGTTTTGAACATTGCACACTGAAGCTCAGCGCTAACTTTTATACGTTCTGCCTTGGCTCCAAAAACCATTACCTCAGTTTTATCTTTGTTTAATTGGAGAAAGTTCTGACACATCCAGTCATTGATTTGTTCAATGCACTTACTCAGTGTTTGAATTGGAGCATAGTCTCCTGGTGAAATTGTTACGTAAATTTGTGTGTCATCTGCATAGCTATGGTAACTTATTTTGTTGTTCTTCATTATCTGAGCCAGTGGTAGCATGTAGATGTTAAAGAGAAGAGGCCCCAAGATGGAGCCTTGAGGAACCCCCACATGTCATATTTGTCAACTCAGATGTGTATTTACCTATAGAAACAAAGTTGTTTCTGTCCTTTAAGTAGGATTCAAACCAATTCAGAACTGTTTTCCGAAAGTCCCACCCAGTTTTCCAGTCGGTCTAGTAATATGCTGTGGTCAACAGTGTCAAACGCAGCACTGAGATCTAATAATACTAACACTGAAGTTCTGCCACTGTCTGTGTTTAAGTGGATGTCATTAAATACCTTTACAAGAGCAGTCTCAGTGCTGTGGTTTGGACGAAAGCCTGACTGGAACACATCAAAACAGTCATTTAAATGCAAGAAATTACTCAACTGTTGAAAAAACAACTTTTTTCAATGATTTTACCTAGAAATGGGAGGTTTGATATGGGCCTGTAATTGTTCATTACTGAAGCATCTAGATTATTCTTTTTTAAGAGCGGTTTAATGACTGCAGTTTTCAGGGCCTGTGGAAAAATACCTGAGTGAAGAGGTTTGTTTACTATATGAAGTAGATCTGAGGCCATGCAAGGAAAAACATCTTTGAAAAATCCTGTTGGAATAATATCAAGGCAGCAAGAGGAGGATTTCAGAAGTTGAATAATGTCCTCTAGGTTTTTATCATTAATCTGATGGAATTGTGTCATGATGTCTGAATTGATGTTAAGTGGAGATAGGGACAACACATTTGCTGTTCCTGATGCAGAGGCACTGACTGCTTGTCTGATTTTCTGAATTTTGTCAGTGAAAAAGGAGGCAAAATCATTGCACGCCCTGGTGGATAGAAATTCAGAGGCTACTGACACTGGGGGGGTTAGTTAGTCTGTCGACGGTAGCAAACAAGGCACGTGCGTTGTTTTTGTTTTTGGTAATGATGTCAGAGAAGAACGATTGTCGTGCGTTTTTCAATTCCAAATTATAAAGGCCCAAGTCTCTCTTTATAGATTTCAAAGTGAACCTGGAGATTTGTTTTTCGCCACCTGCGTTCAGCTTTTTCGACATTCTCTTTTTTCTGTTTCACGGTCATGGCCTTTCTCCATGGAGATATTTTTCTTGCCAGACACTTCCTTTACCTTAGTTGGAGCAATGGCATCTATAACATTTTGAATTTTTGAATTAAAATGATCTACTAGCTCATTTACTGAGATGTTGGCAGGGGCAAGTGTGGAAGAGAAATTCTGAGTAAACATTTCCCTAGTATTTTCAGTTAAATATCGCTTTGTGGTTACCTCTTTTTGAACATTTTTGTGAACAGAAATAGAGCTCTCAAAGAAAACACAGGAATGGTCAGAGAGTGCAACATCAGTCACCACAACCTTAGAGATATTCAGACCCTTTGAGATAATTAAGTCCAGAGTGTGCCCCTTATTGTGCGTGGGCTCCGTCACATGCTGAGTCAGTCCATAGCTATCAAGAACACAAAACAGTTCTTTAGCCCCTCTGTCCTGGGGGTTGTCAACATGGATGTTAAAATCACCAACAATGACTAGACGGTCAAAGTCAATACACACTATAGACAGCAGTTCAGTAAAGTCATCAAAAAGCTTGCACAGTATTTGGGTGGTCTATAGATATTTAGGAACAGAGCTCGAGAGGAGCATTTCAGCCGAAGGGCCACATATTCAAAAGAATCAAAGTTTCCATACGATGTCTTCCTGCATTGAAGGGAATCATTGAACAGAATAGCAACTCCACCCCCTTTCTTATGCATTCTTTCCTGACTCATAAAACTAAAGTTGGGAGGGGTTGATTCGATAAGAACAGCTGCACTGTTATTTTGTTCAATCCAAGTTTCTGTTAAAAACATAAAATCGAGATTGTGCTCAGTGATTAAATCATTGATTAAAAATGTTTTTCCTGCCAAAGACCTGACATTTAATAAAGCTAGTTTAAGTTTGTTAAACACACTATCAGTCATGTTTTTTTTAACAAGCTGTGGCTGACATGGAATCACTGCTAAATTAGATACACTCACACAAATGTTTGAGCGCTTCCTGTTTCTATGATTCACCGCTCTTAATCTATTACCTATCAACACAGATATCGGCAAAGCTACTGGCAGGCAGGGCCCCGACATGTCCTGGAAAGAGTTGAGAGTGCCATACGCCCTTGAAGCCTGGACCCCATCACATATCAGTAAGAGTTTGTTGTGTTTTGTACACACACATCCTTATCAGGCTTCGGAGACTGCAGAAGCCCCCTCGAAGGGAGGGGAGGTGGTCGACGTAGGCACGGTGATGGAGACGGGCTAGATCAGGGGTGGCCAACCTGCGGCTCTTTGCCTAGTTTCATGCGGCTCTTCAGTTCATATCGAATTGTATATGTGTGAGTTTGGGGGAGAGAGTGTTGCACGACTAGTGTTGCACGGTGTACCACGGTGTACTGATACTTGAAAGGTACAGCGATACCCTGCCGTTAAAAACGTTACGATTCCTCCGTTTCATTAGTATCGGTACTTTAAGAATGACGGGGAAAAGTACTCCGGTGTTCAGCGCTCTGCTTCCACTCCCTGCACTGCAGCCGTGCCTGCAGTCCCTCCCTCCCTCTCAAGCACGCTCTAAGTGCCTCCCCTCTCTCGTGCACGCGCTAGCTGCCAGAGCATGTGAGAAAACGAGAAGCATGGCTGCAAGTGGGAGTGCAACTGCCGCTGAGCCTCGGCTTGTTGACAAAAAAGACGCCAGAAGCTAAATTTGGAAGTATTTTAGCTATATCTCTGACAGTGAGGGCAAGCCTACGGACACCATGAGGCCTGTCTGTAAGAAATGTATTAATTTTATTGAATACGAATTATTGTCATTTATTTTATTTATTGTTCTCATTGTTTAAAAGTTTGTGTTATGGTTCTGGTGTGAAATAAAGCACAATAATTACATTTAAGACTGTTTCCCTTTTTTTAAGAAAAGTATTGAAAAATAATAGGAATCGCAATTCTTGACTTGGTATCGAAACCAAAATGTTGGTACCGTGACAACACCAGCTACTCCTGACAGTTAAACCTGGTATTTAGTAGGTCGGTTAAGTATTGAATGCTGATAATTCTGACGTAATTTGGCCGGTCAAAGTTGTTTGGGCTCGGATAAAATCGCTCCGTTACTTTCGTCCCGTGTTACTTTCGTCCCGGCTCTCCCTACGTGTGTATGTGTGGTGTCAGGCGTCAGTATGAGAGGATGACAGCGCGTCTAATTTTGATGTGGCTCAAGAGCCAATCACAATAATACCTGCGATGCAGTGAACCAATCACCTTTGAGGGGGGGAAAACCTATCGTTGATTAAACACTATCCAGTGTTACCCCTACCATTGTGTTGGAGGGGCGCTGCGCCCCGCCAACGGAGCCCCGCGCCCCCCCCCTGAAATTCAAGGTGTTTAAAAAATATATATCATTTTTTTTTTTTAAATATATATATAGCACCAAATAATCTATAACTACTGTCACTTTTCACATTGAACATGTGCTCTTTTATTAAATAAACTAAACGCTTTCATTTTAAGTTGTGAGTTTAGTGTTTTTGACCCTAAGAAACACTGATGCAATAATCAATAACAATAATCCACAGCTCCTCTCTCTGCTCCAGAGGATTTAAAAAATATATATCCCAATGCCACAAAAATGCATCAGTGACGTGGTTGAAATCTTGTCTCCAGAAAACAAAAAACTGAAACAAGCGGTATCAGTGACTGTGTGTTTGATGTGGCTCTTTGCAGTAACATAGAAAAAATGTGGCTCTTAACCTCTGACTGGTTGGCCACCCCTGGGCTAGATGGTGCGGGGGTAGAGGACATGCTGCCAGGGGGGGGAGGTGGTTGACGTAGGCGCGGTGATGAGGACGGGGGAGATGGTGCGCGTCTCCGCGGTGATTTTGGTGGGCGTCGTTGAGGAGCGGGGGTAAAGGACATGGTGCCAGCCCTGCGTATCGCCTTCGTTTGGTCTTTGAACTCCAGGAAGGAATCGGTGCCAACCCTCTGTATCTCCTTTGTGTGTTCATCGATCTCCAGGAGGGTGGGCGAGGGTGAAAGGGTGAAACGGAGTATCCTCAAAGGCGTTGACAGGGGGGGGGGGCAGTGGAGACTCCTCCATGTGTCTCATATGTCTCCCATAATCAGAACATTCCTCAGGCGGGTGCAGTGATAATTCTTCAGGGTTTTCTGCGTGATGTGTTGTGTCTTTCTCGTGTTTTGATTCCTCTTGCCGCTTGTCCTTGGCAGAGGGAACAGATTGATGACGCAGGCAGTTGAATATGTTAGAGATAAACAATTTCACTCCTGACTTGTTCAGGCAAAACTCCATTTGCCTTGAAAAGATGTCTGCGATCCCAGAAAAAGTTAAAATTGTCAATAAAATGAACAGAATGGTCAGTACAGGCCGTTGAAAGCCAGGTGTTCAGTGCAAACAATCTGCTGAATCTCTCCACTCCTCTTCTGACTGGCGGTAGAGGGCCACTGATGAACACCTCTGCATTTAGAGAGCTGGCAGTTTCCAACAAACATTTAAAGTCTTCTTTCAGCACTTCTGACTGTTGTTTCACAACATCATTTGTTCCAATGTGCAGTACCACATTCAAAGGAATACTTGTGAATAAAATGCAGAAGAGTTTTATTTATTATAACAATAAGCTCTCTGAAGAACCAGCACCTTACCGTAGTAGAGAGGTTTGTGTGCCCTGATGAACCTGGGGGCTGTGTTGTCTGGAACCTTGTGTTCCTGGTAGAGTCTCCCATGGCAAATTGGTCTCAGGCAAGGGGCCAGACGAAGATTGGTTCAAAAGACCTCATGAAAGACGACACAGGAAGTGAGGATACCCGGCCCGGAGGAAGCCCAGGGTCCCCTTCTGGAGCCAGGCCCAGAAGGAGGACTCGTCGGCGAGCGTCTGTTGGCCGGGCTTGCCACGGAGCTCGGCCGGGCACAGCCCGAAAAGTCAACGTGGGCAACACCTCTGCTTCTCCGTCCCGCGGGCCCACCACCTACGGGAAACAGCGATGGGGTGCGCTGCCAGAAGAGTGGCAGTGAAAGTAGAGGGTCTCGACGGAAGCTGGCTTTGAGGACGTGGAACGTCACCTCTCTGTGGGGGGAGGAGCCGGAACTTGTGCGGGAGGTGGAGCGTTACCAGTTGGATCTGGTTGGGCTCACCTCTACGCACAGCGTCGGCTCTGGAACCTTACTTCTGGATAGGGGTTGGACTCTATTCTTCTCCGGAGTTGTACGGACGAGTGGACGAGAGGGTCGCCTCCCTACGCCTGCGGGTTAATGGGGGGGAAAACTCTTACTGTTGTGTGTGCTTATGCACCAAACAGCAGTTCAGAGTATACGGCCTTCTTGGAGACCCTGGAAAGAGTCCTGTATGGGGCTCCTGAAGGGGACTCTTTAATCTTGCTGGGAGACTTCAACGCACATGTGGGCAATGATGGAGACACTTGGAGGGGCGTGATTGGGAGGAACGGCCCCCCTGATCTGAACCGGAGTGGTGGTTTGTTACTGGACTTCTGTGCTAGTCATGGATTGGCCATAACAAACACCATGTTCAAACATAAGGATGCTCATAAGTGTACGTGGTACTAGAGCACCCTAGGCAGAAGGTCCATGATCGATTTCGTTATCGTTTCATCAGACCTGAGGCCGTATGTTTTGGACACTCGGGTAAAGAGAGGGGCGGAGTTGTCAACTGATCACCATCTGGTGGTGAGTTGGGTCGAGTGGCGGGGGAAGCCTCTGGATAGACCTGGTAAGCCCAAACGTGTCGTTCGGGTGAACTGGGAATGCCTGGAGGAGGCCCAAGTTCAGGAGGTCTTCAACTCACACCTCCGGCGGAGCTTTTCGGGCATTCCTGTGGAGGTTGGGAACATTGAACCAGAGTGGGCGGTGTTCAAAGCCTCTATTGCCGAAGCCGCGGCGGGGAGCTGTTGTCTCAAGGTCTTTGGTGCCTCAAGGGGCGGTAACCCTCGAACCTCCTGGTGGACACCGGTGGTCAGGGAAGCCGTCCGACTGAAGAAGGAGGCCTTCAGGGATTTGTTATCCCGGGGGACTCCCGAGGCAGTTGCAAGGTACCGACAGGCAGCAGCCTCAGCCGTGGCCGAGGCAAAGCAGCGGGTATGGGAGAAGTTCGGAGAAGACATGGAAAAGGACTTTCGGGCAGCACCAAAGTCGTCGAAAACTGTCCGACACCTCAGTATTCTTTTACACTGTAAAATATTTCATTTAACATTCGGTTTTTAGCTCATCTTATTCTATTTTAAATGTATAGTTTATTTCTTCCACATTTACTTTCACATTGGTCTTGCAACCCTCTCTTACACATTTGTATTCATTTTATTTTTCTCCTTGCACTTTTTTAATGTTTTAATTGTTGTTGTTTTGTTGTTGTTTCTTGTCTTACTATTTAAGTTGCATTTTTTGAGGAGCTGGGGACTTTAGAATGTATGTGCCCTAACTACACTGTAGCTACTGTGCAGATGACAATAAAGCATTTTAATTTAATTTCATACCTTTGTATTTAACACATCCAATAATTCAACTTTGTGATCCCTTGTTATTATTATATGTCAGTGATAGTGAAATCACAGGTAGTTAGACATATCTCCAACATTTAGTATAGTAAATATAATTATTTTGGACAAATTCTCATTATGAAATCCCCTACCTAAAACTGCACTCACATTTGTCATTTATAGGTAATACAAAAAAAAGTGAAATTGACTCTTAAAACTGAATCAGTCATTGAAGAGGGGAGCAATAAGTCTCCTCTGTATGTTCTATGTATGTTACATCTGTTATGTGTCCTTGCGGATATGGTTACCATTGTTATTTCTGCACCAGCTAACTTTTTTCTGTACAAGTGATATTCATTTGTGTCTTTTGGATCCTGCCTTAAATCACAAGCAAATCAAACCAGGATGCTACTAAACAACCACACACGTACCAATAACAATAAGAGTAGAATTACAACAGATGAGTTGGCTAAATGCAATCATAAAAAAACTTTTATTTCTTCATTGTAGTCATTATACCAGCTGTTAGAATTAACCACCAGATTTGAAGTGTTCACATCATACAATGTGTTTCCATCAGTTAAAATGTGTTGTTTTGCTGTATTTGACTGCTGTTTCATAGCTAGGAGAGCAGCAAGGTGATTGGCTGAGAGAACTATTTATTTAGGGTTAATCAAATAGAGAAGTCCCGAAAGAGAAGGAAAATAATAATTTACATGTCTAATATGTGTACTATGTAATTGTAAAGTGCTTTGAGCACCTGTAAAAGCGCTCTAATAAAAAATGTAATGCATTATTATTATTATTAATAATAGGTATATTCCTTTATTCCAATCACATTGGATTGACTTTCAAGCTGCTGGCAGCAACATACGGTCATGTTACCAATCTATCACAAAACGCACCACTTATTATCCCTCCTATATCAAGACCTTGATATCTATGTGCTTCGGATCTTATTTCACTTTAATTAAAAAGGACAACAAAATATATTATAAAATAATTCTTATTCAGACTGGCTGATGCTGGGATGTCTGCTGCTCGAATGTGTGTATTTAACCAACTCAATACATCTGTTGACAACAAACTGCTTTATTAGGCCTTGTTGTACCTAACATATCTTCTTCACTGCATTTTTAATATATTACTCAGGTATAACTGAAGTGCTTCTTATCATTCTGCATTGTTTGGTTGGATTCAACTAGTTAGCTTGTGGGGCTAAAGGTGTCAATAAAAAGTTTGAAAAGCTCTGTCTATTTCCGGAAAAAATTACCAAGTCACTCAAGATAATCCACAGAACTTGTTGTGAGCAATGTTATGTTAGAGCTATTTTGTTTTTTACTGATATATATTGGCCAACCGTTTCATGGCGGTCATTGACAAGAGACTCACACGGACTCCCTGAGTTAGCTTATCATTAGCGAGCCAGCTTAACACTACAGCTTAACCGGGAATTATGCTATTATTGTTTGCATCTCCAACTGTCCCAGCACCACAACAAGGTCTGTGTCAAAAGATATTTTTGCCACAAGCCAAAGGCAAACTACAGTATTTCTATTACAATCAAGGGACATAAATCTCCTGGACTGATATGTCTAACTCTCTGGAACTTACACCAAAACATATACATCTAGATCGACGAATAGCACTACAGGTAAAAGTAAACATATTACATATTGTTTTTTACAGGGGAACTGTCCCTTTTACAAATAAAGTTTTACACAATTAGATAATTGTCATAATGTCCCTATTGTTGTGAGAGTCACGTTACTAAGACTGTATCTTTCAGGAAAATAGATAAAAATTGTATTATTTTATTGTTATTACAAGATTTCACAAATACATAAAACTGGCTACAATAAGCACGAAATAAATACATTATTGCTGTTAAATGTTGATTACTTTTTAATTGTAAAAATAGAAGCACAATGGGACCCAAAACTACGTCTGAAATGGAATTGTAATAACACTGGGATAACACTCTGTTACAAAAGTGCATCCGTCTCTTTTTCCTTGATTTTCACCTTGATTCTCTTTCTGTATTTCTGTATTTCTCTCTAGCTGAGGTGTCAAGAGAAGCTGGAAGAAGTCTGACGTCTCTGTTGGTGCAGCCCATCTCCACCTTCCTGGCCAAGAAGTTACTGTCCTCTCCGTCCACTGGGCAGGGAGACTCCTGTGTGCCTCTAGCCAGGCCTCCCAACACAGGTAAATACACAATGAAAGAATTATATCATGACGTTAAACTAAATATAAAGTAAAATCACCAATATTATATGCAAAATAAATACAAATAATAATAAAGTTCTTGAAGGAAAATCCTTCACTAGTAGTTTATGTGTCACTACCTATTTGGCCAGAAATGTAGAGTAAATAATAATAACCAACCGTTTAAAAAAGGTTTGTTCTCTTGCTCAAGCTCACTGTACTGTAGTTTTAACTGTTCCGTGTTACAGCCAGTACGGAAATGTGTCTGTTCAAATGTGTTATTAGACTTTCAAAAGAGTTAACACCATGTCCTCCATTGTGTCTCGTGGCAGCACTATGGAGATACTGGGGGGTGGGTCACTGTACCACCAGAATGAGAGCTTTATCTCCGTTCTCAGGAATATATCAATTGTCTATTTTCCAGTTGATGTCAATTTGAGTGGTTGTATTGTGAGTTCAAACAGCTGGAATAAACTTGAATCGCCAGGTGATTGGACAAGGTGTTTCGAAAGTATTTGAGGAAAACAGCAGTTTCTTCCTGGAAAGAAGCCAGTTGAGTTGATTAAGGTGTATGGGTAACATATACCCAGCATGCACACCTTTTCCTTTTGTTATTAGGAATGTCCAACATGGAGTACAGATTTGTGAATATCTAGAAATAGCACTGCGTAAGAAGAGCTGGAGGTCATAGCTCAGGAGACTTTTGGGTGGACTTTGCTTATCCAGCTGCCTCCAAATCAGGAATGAAATGAATGACTGTATTTCTGTCTATTCTGTCGGCATGAAGAGTTCATAGCTGTCTGATTAGTATTATCATCATTTTACCTACAGATCCTCTACTGTTTCAATCCAATAACACATTTTGTAGGGATCCCTTTCAGTCTTCTACAGTGTATGTCACTGACGGGTGTTTATAATTACGAGACTAACCCCCCTCCGATCTGTAATTCAGAGTAGAGTTTAAATGATTCAGCAGTTAAACAATACATTGAAAGATTATTGGCAAGTATTTTGATAATTGATTAATCATTGAAGACAATTGAGTGAGAATGTTTTGCAAACGGGTTATTTCACTGTTTGTCAGACTCAACAAGACATTCAAAGTTGTCACATTGATGACCATAACCCTCACCCTAACCCATGTTTCTTTGACCATAAGCAAGTTTGGTCACGCCTAAACATCCCCAAACCTTAAACAGTCAAGTCAGTTTCTAACAATGATTTGCAACAGCTTGTAAGGCAGAAACACTTGCGGTTGTTTTGTTAATAGGAGATCAGAAATAGCTCTTTTGTTCTCAAGGGAAATTAAACAACATGGTTTTTTGTTGAATTTAGAGCACTGAAAAAAAAAGTTTAAGCATCACTAATTCAGTTGTTATAATTGTAGTGATAATATAAAAACCCTGAATTTCCTCTAGTAATGTATTTTGTGTGTGTGGATGCTGCTTTTAGAGACTTCTCCACTTTTCCGAATCACAATGTAAAACTACCCAACATCTTCAACACGGTGCTTCGTTTTGAGCTTCAGCACCCATTATTTTTGACCTTAGGAGTGGGTAAGGAAAGAGCAAGAGCAATAAAGGTAAGGAGGCATGCAGAGATATAACTTAGTCTATATATTATAGGCCTTCGTACCTCTCACCAAGCAGGCTGGTTAGTGACTCGTGTTGAATGTTACTCTCCAATATGTCAAGCCTCTACTAACACAGTGCGATCTAAGCAGGCCCCCCAACAAAAAATGTCATGTCATATTTTACAAAAATAATTTCCAAGCAGTGTGAGATTATAGACTTTTGTTATGTTTCCTTTGTGTTCATGGAAATAAAGTGTGTATTGTATTTAGAGTTGAGAGTAGGATGCTATTTATTACTAGTGTCATGTTGCAGGTAAGCTGCTGTTGTTATTTTGGTATCATAGACTAGTCATGTTCATACTGTATTTCTGTGACATTGTGTAAAGTGTTCTAATCATTTTTAAGCAACTCTTTTAACCATGTACGTTTGCTAGCCAGTTAGCAGCTAATGCGAGACTGACCTCCACGTTTGTATCAGTTTTATCAGTGCAATATGGTAGCCTTAATAATGAGTAGTATGACGGAGCCCCGTCGCAAAATTGTTTATGTTGTAGGCCATTTTGCAATGACATAATGGTGTTATTCTAAGTTGAGTATTTGTATAGAAGAGTATAAGTATACATGACCCTCAAGAGTTTGAGATGAGGTGTAACCTTTTGGTTTTAAATATGCCCTATTATGGTCCTTTTCAGGTTCATATGTATTTGTTGCCACTACTGTGGCATATACGTTCTTTAATGTTCAAAAAGCTCTTTACTTTTCTCATACTGCCTGTGCTGCAGCACCTCCTTTCACCCTCTGTCTGAAGCCAGAGCCCAGTCTGCTCTGAACTGGTTGGCTCTGTTGTGATTGGTCAACCTAGAGAGATTTGTCTGAAATGTCCATACCCTTAGACATACAATGTGTTAGAGTGCTCACCAACAGAAGCGTGTACATAGTGATGTCAATATGTTCCCAGAAGTAAACAAAGGAGTCCAATGGAGGCGTTTCAGGGAGTGTGAGAAACTCCCTCTGGAAGGAAGCAGGGATTTAAGCCTTTGCAGACCATTCACATGCACAAAAACCTATATAACACACTACAGGAAAGGGAAAACTCCAAAAGCATAATAGGGCCTCTTTAAGTAAGAACATGACAATCTCTGTGTACAAAATGCAAGTTGAATACACTGTGTAGTTATTGTGAACCGGTTAAAGGTTATATTTTATTATACATCTTACTGAAAACCTTTATTACATGTGTAGATTGAGCCTGTGTGACATCAATCTGTGCATGATACGATTGCTCACTGCCCTTCATGTACTACAGTCCTTTCTTATAGCAGTTGTATTCTATTCTTGCTCTTGTTATTTTGTACCTTTTTATAATTACTATTTTTATTGCGGTGCAGTTTTGATTGCCTTGAAATGTAACTTGTCTCTAAGGTGTGCCTCACGGTCAGGTCATCGCAAATGAGATGCCATTGTTAATTAACCTGCTGTGAATGAGGTGAGGGAGGCTCTAGGAGCCACAGAGACCTTTCTTCACACGACAGAAGAATGAATAGATAGATGGGATTACATAAAGAGATAGCTTCTAATGATTGTAGCTTCCAGATTCCTCCTTCAAGGCAAACAAGCCAATAAAATATAAGGGGAATCAGGGAAAGACATTACAGACGCTGAGGGCAAAAACTGCCATGCATTAAAAAAATCAATCAATCCTACAGAAGAGGAAATCAGCAAGTGCAGCAGTGTCTTCAGCAGCAGTCATTTCTCACACATTGAAAGGAAACCTTTTAAGTAACCCACATATAAATTAAAGCAGAAAATGTCTGGAAGAAATATATATATGGAGAGTTTAATTGCCTTTGCCGAAAAGAGATGAATAGACGATAAGAGGACGGCAGGGATATTTCCCCATCATTCAAACAGGAGGGTGTAAATATGGAAAAAGAGAATGCGGAAAAAAAGCCAAACAGGAGAACTAACAATGGAGGTGATGAAGGAATGCTTTAAATGGCTGTTTGTAAAGAATCTCACCTTCTTAGCGATATTAAAACGTGTTAATGTGATATATGGTTCCCAACATACAAATAAAAGGCTCTAATTTATGATTTTGCAAGATTGAATGTTGAAAAGATTTATAGTACGGCCGCATATACGAAACATTTACATTTGCCTCCCTCACACGTCTTTTCTTTGTGGATGAAAAGGTGAATACACGTTTGTCCCCAGCAGCGAAGTACATTTGCATTGTGTTGTGCTTAGCTTTGGTAAACCTTTCAGGCAAAAATAGCCACTGCAGGACAGGGTCACCTGCATATGTGTGACCTTTCCAAAAGAGTGTAAAACAAAGCAAGGGGTTCTGGGGGGCTGTTTATGGGCACAGCAATGATTGGAGATAAAAGCTAAAATAATCATGGCAACACATTTTAAAGAGGACATACTATTCTCATGTTCAGGTATTTTGTTCCTCTACTGTCACATATTTCCATGCTTTATTATTCAAAAAGCTCTTTATTTTTCTCATACTGCCTGTTTTTCTTTTCACCCTCTGTCTGAAACCAGATCCCAGTCTGCTTTGATTGGTTAGCCGGCCAGTTCTGTTGTAAATGGTCCACCGCTTAGAGATGTGTTGGCAATGTCCCGCCCCTTAGCCTATGAAATACCATGTTTTTTTAGTGCTAGCTGATTTTAAGCAACTGTTACATAGGGATGTCATTATGCTAGGAACTAAACAAAAGGAGTCCAATAGAGGCGTTAAGCCTTACTAATGTATTCATCAAACATCCTTGTCTTTTCATAATGCAATGTTTAGTTCAGTTTTGGACTGATTCTGTAAAGGATTGCTGCACTTAAGTACCAGGTAGCAGAAGGAGTCTTGACATACTGAGGTGTAAGGCTCTGCTGGTGTGTGTGGTTAGACAGAGTGTGTATACTGTATGTGTGTAAGAGCTAGAGAACGATGAGATGGATACAGTAGTAAGAGGTAGAGTAAATCCCCTCTTATCTCAGCATCACAAGCGCAGGCCTCATACTGCCACCTCCTGAGCCCTCACTCCCTCTGTCTGAGTCCTCTGTCTTTCACTTCAGCCTCTAACCATGCACCCCCCCAACCCTATCTCACCACAGCATTTTTCGTGGAGGGGGGTCGTCATCTCTCACCAGCATGTTTCCCCATTCTACGTGTGCACGGTCTTTCCATTTCCATTTATCCCCCAATAAATCCAAGCAGCCGGTCAGTGAATGGAACACTGCTTTCTGCAGTTTCCCATGTTGCACAGATAACAGTCACACACACACACACACACACACACACACACACACACACACACACACACACACACACACACACACACACACAGGCCGTCACTGTTGTACACCCATGCTGCCCGAGTGAGTCACATAGACAATCAATGTAGAACCCTCAAAAAGCAATGGCCAAAGACCTGAGTACTATTGATCATACAGTGCGGGGGGCAGTGTGTGTGTGTGTGTGTGTGTGTGTGTGTGTGTGTGTGTGTGTGTGTGTGTGTGTGTGTGTGTGTGTGTGTGTGTGTGTGTGTGTGTGTGTGTGTGTGTGTGTGTGTTGTGTGTGTGTGTGTGTGTGTGTGTGTGTGTGTGTGTGTGTGTTGTGTGTGTGTGGTGTGTGTGTGTGTGTGTGTGTGTGTGTGTGTGTGTGTGTGTGTGTGTGTGTGTGTGTGTGTGTGTGTCACTTCCAATGGCACACTTTATTTGGTATTAAAGCTATTCAGAAAATAAAACATTTGTGGTTTATTTCTTAATGTATCTTACACTTTGGCCATTATGTGTGAACTTTTATTGTTATCTTTTTTTGAACTGTTGTATGTGCTCATGTGTTTCATTGTTGATGTATACGCAGGGATCACCAACTAAATTACTAAATACTGAATACATGGCTCTGAAAGTAATCAGAATACAGTTACAGTTACGTGTCTTAAACGTTGGAATCGGGTCTACTTTAACATACTCAGATTACTTTTAGAATACTTTCTTTTTCCATAACAGATGGGTATGTTTTGGTGAACAGGAGACACGTATTTTACTGTTTTAATGGCTTATCAAGAACTCAACACAACATCTTGGTGTCATTCTGGACAGCTCCCTCTCATCTGCACCACACATCAAAAACATCACCCGGACTGCATTCTTTGTACTGACTTAAAACCTTTCCTTGGAATATGTTATGAATTGTAAGGTGTCCTTGGGTGCTTTGAAAGGCGCCCCTAAATAGAATGAATTATCATTATTATGTATTATCTGAAACGATGTTATAACTTTTAAAACGTTTTCCAGTCACTTGACCCATGCATTCAGCAGCAGCAGGCCATTCACTTTGATTTGATCCCGTTATGAAATGTCATCATTTCGACAATAAAGAAACGCTACATAAACGTTATCTTGCACATTTTATCTAACCATCTCCGTTTCTAACTTTCAATATATTTTAAAAGAGATCTCTCTCTCATCTGCGTGCGGGGGCGGGGCCTCACAGACCTCACAGTATCTCTCTTGCTCACAGACATGCTGCAGCGCTGTGCAGTGTGCACACAGTTCTGCCGGTAATGAATATTACATTTTGTGAGGACATTTTTCCACCAATAATTCCAATAAGTATTCCAAAATGTATTCACTTCAGGTTTACGAAAGTAACTGTAATCAGATTACTCGTTTTTCAAATGTAACGCCAGCTGAATACAGTTAGCCTACTTGATTTTTGTATTCTCATTACGTAACGCCGTTACATGTATTCCGTTACAACCCAACCCTGCTTCTAGGCTACTGTCCCGCAGCTCCTGCCTCTGTTGGACTCTGTCGCAGCGGGGCTGCTGCTGTGGTGCGGAGCGCACAAAGCAGACTCTTCACAACGAAGGATCACTTCTTCTTCAAGGTAGGGAAGGTTTTGCAGTACGCAGTCTACTGTCCCGCAGCTGCTGCCTCTCTGTTGGACTCCGGTACTGCACACAGTAACCACGCCGCAGTCACCCCTGTCGTGCGGGCCGGATGAGAATGTCTGGCGGGCCGGATGTGGCCCGCGGGCCGCCAGTTGGTGGTCACTGATGTATAGGCTGCTGCCTCAATATGCTTAAAGAGCTTGTGACAGCATCCCAACAACTGTTGTGCAATGAAATATTGGGCTACTAGTAATCTCGAACCGTCAGTTTAAAAAAGAAGTTGCGATACCGTTCCGTTAAATATCAATAATTTCGAACATCGCGGGGAAATTCCTTCGACTCATTTTGAAGTTTTGGGGGAAGCCGGAAGTGACGTCAATGCGGGAACGCTTCACTGTGCGGCGAGAGAGCCAAACACGGACAAAGTGTGTTGTCATGCGTAGAAATGGTGAATTACTGAGTTTAGGCACGTTAATAACGTTTTAATGAAGTTGACTACAGTATATTCATATTTGTCAGTGCTTTCATGTCAATTCGGCGAACATAAACATAAATGATCGTGGTGAAGATGATGATTACATTAGGATTACAAATCGGTAGTGAGAGCTACTGAATTTCCTACCGTCGGATGTGATATAAAAACAAATCGATTATTTTTGTAGTTGTAAACTCAAGTGGATGAAACTACATTTATTAGTGCTTTCATGTCAATTCGGCGAACATATGATAGATTAAATGATCGTGGGGATGATGATTAAAAATCGTTTGTTTGTGCCGGTCTGCATTTCCTGATGAGAAAACAAACCGATGCTTTTTGTAGTTGTAGTACACCAACATGGATTAAACGTGTGGTTTTTTCACCGCAATGTTGGGGAAATTAATGGATAAAATGCACGGATTATTATTATTATTCCCACTCCGATCGGGACACTATGTCCACCGTTTCCCCGCAGCGAGGCTCCCCCCGTTGACAGTTTACGTGGGCTGGGTGCAGTGGCGGACTGGCCATCGGGACGAATCCAGATGGGCCGGTACCGAAGTGGGCCGGTCGGATAAATCACTAGCACATCCCCCATAGGCGGCGCGTGAGGCTCAGGTTTGGGAAGGCTAAATAACTTTTTTTACCTGACGCTGCCCGCCTCCGGCGTCTATAGAAAAGAGATCAACTCAGTGTGCGGAGTTTAAATCTCTCAAGTCATATTACAGGATAAAGGAAATACAGTTTAAACTGTCGTATGCAGAGAAGACGCCGACGTGTCGCACTTATCATTCATATCACATCATCAATCAGATCATTGATCATATAATGTATCATATATTTCCTTATCTGAGTCAGCTTCTCCAGCCGTATCTGGCCGTGCAACACTTACAGTGTCACATACTGTATGCAGAAGAGAAGTATTATTTTAAGCAACACATTATGTTGACGAAACACTCGAGTCAAATGTAATTAAAGTCAGATCCACTCGTGTCTTAGACGTGAACGCGCTCTCAGCTGGTGAGAGAAACCCTGGCTTGAGTTACCGAGTTGATAACCAGTGTAGTAGGACCGCTTAGCGAGATCTCGTTTGTTGTTGTTAGTTTGTTTGTTACTCAAACATATCCAGGGTCTGTTGAACTGGCTTCGTAGTACAGGGCACAGGTGGCTAGCAGCGCTAATGTCAAAGACACAGACATTGCATTATATTTGTATTTTACCAGGATGCAGTGACACAAATATTTACATATTTACATTTACTATCTACAGCACCCGCCGCCCCTGACATCCCCCACTCCCCCTGTTGACAATTTACTAGCGGTACCGAAGTTTGATTGATTGATTGAAAAGTTTATTAACAGCTTGTATATTGGGTACAGTACAGTACAGCTCAAAACATACAATTGTTAAGGGGATGCAGACCAGAGAAAGACTTTCGTCTTGTTTACATCAGGGTCCCCCATTTCCAATTCATCATATCATTTAAGACATATAAGACATATTTGACATACAGATGGCTTATTTACAATTTACATACAGGTGTTTTTTTTACATACAGATTGCTTATTTACAATTTTCATTTTAGATTTTGTTCTAATATATCCTAACCGGACATTTAAGACATACCAAGTCTACAGATATACAGTTAGTAACAGAGTCTAAAATGCGAGTATATACATAGATAGGGGGGGGAAGCTGTCCATTGAACGACAGGTTGAAATTTGTACCACTGTAAGTTATATTCTTGTTTAATTAGACTTCTCTGTTTCATTTATTCGACTCTGTATAAATTGTTATTGTAGCGTAAACAGCTAAATCGCGTTTGAGAGATTTTAAATCTCAGATCTGCTCAGGCGAAACCTGCTTTACAGGTCTCAGCACTCAAGCCTGCATTAATATAGGCACGGCCAGTCTATTGTCGCCCATCAGCTGTAGATAGTTAACTAATTAGAGGGCCGTGGCCCTACAGCTGTGTGAACTGAGCAATCAGGCGTCCATTTTTGGGTAGCTCTTTCCTGGAGCGTCAGCTTCAGCGTCAGACAGCCGAAGACTGACAAAGACATTGGAGTCCTGCGGGAGTAAGACTGACAAAGACATTGGAGTCCTGCGGGAGTCACGAGGGAGGCAAAGAGGAGGCAAATCCTACTCTGATTGAGCTGGTGTCTTATTTATCTTTTCTTTAGTTTTCTAGCCCCTCATGCTATAATCATGTGTATTTTCTCCATTCCTGTTCATGTGTCTTCTCGCAATTATCACTGTATCTCCTAATCGATATAACCGGCCTGCTCTCGTCTATCCCACGTGCTCCACTGAGATCCAACATCTAGTTTCTGGTGGCCTGTGGAATTGCCAGTCAGCTGTTCCTAAGGCTGACTTCATCTCTGGCTACGCCTCCCTGCAGTCTCTGGATTTCCTTGCTCTCACTGAGACCTGGATTACTCCATCCAACACATCCACCCCAGCAGCTCTCTCCACTGCATATTCCTTCTCCCATACACCCAGACCCACTGGCAGAGGAGGTGGCACTGGTCTCCTGCTCTCTCCCAAATGGAGCTTTTCCCTCTTCAAGCTACCTAACTTCACTCCTTCCACCTTTGAATTCCATGCCGTCACAGTAACCCATCCTATACAGTTAACCATTGTTGTTCTCTACCGTCCACCAGGCGCCTTGGGGGACTTCTTGGAGGAATTAGATAATCTCCTCTCACTCATCCCTGAAACTGGCCCTCCCGCTGTACTTCTCGGAGACTTCAACCTCCAGACGGGGAAGATATACGAACTAACATCTCTGTTAACCGCCTTTGCTTTCTCACTGTCTCCGTCCCCACCGACTCATAAAGCTGGCAATGTCCTTGATCTCATATTCTCAAGGAACTGCGCTACTTCTAACCTCTCTGTAAACCCGCTCCACACATCCGATCACTTCTTCATTTCATTCTCTCTATCCCTTTCCAAACATAACAAACTAATCTCTTCCCATCCTGCACTTGTCCGCCGTAACCTTCGCTCCCTCTCCCCCTCTACCTTTGCCTCGTCGGTGCTCTCAGCCCTCCCTTCCTCTGATTCGTTCCATCTCGTGCCTCCAAACTCTGCTGCAGAAACTCTCCTCTCTACTCTCTCATCCACTCTGGACTCGCTCTGTCCTCTCACATCTCGGCAGGCTCGTCAGTCCCCTCCTGCTCCCTGGCTAAATGATGCACTGCGTGCTAATAGAACCGTCCTTAGGGCAGCAGAGCGGAAATGGTGGAAATCCAAACACCGTGACGACCTCCTAACCTATCAAGCTCTCCTCTCCTCTTTCTCTGCTTCGATCTCTCAGGCAAAAAGCACTTTCTTTCAAGATAAGATCCAATCTTCATATTCCAATCCTAAAAAAACTATTTTCCATCTTCTCCACCCTCTTGGACCCTCCAAAAGCTCCTCCCCCCTCCTCACTTCTGTCAAGCGACTTTGTTACCCACTTTGAAAAAAAGGTTGATGATATTCGCTCTTCTTTTTCTGACTCACCTTTACTCACCGCTGGGTCACCAGACCCTCCTTCCACCAACACACTAACCTCCTTTTCCCCTCTCTCCTCCAAGTGAGGTTCTTACCCTCATTACCTCTGCCCGCCCTACCACCTGTCCTCTGGACCCTATCCCTTCAAACCTCCTTCAGACTATCGCTCCTGATATTCTAACCGTTCTCACCCATTTCATCAACACTTCTCTAACTTCTGGTCACTTTCCAAACAGTCTCAAGGAGGCAAGAGTAAACCCTCTCCTAAAGAAACCCACTCTCAACCCGTCTGATGTTATAAACTACAGGCCTGTCTCTCTCCTCCCGTTCCTGTCTAAATCACTTGAACGCGCTGTCTTTAAACAACTCTCCTGTTATCTCAATCAGAACAACCTTCTGGATCCGCACCAGTCTGGTTTCAAGGCAGGTCACTCCACAGAAACTGCTCTCATTGCTGTCACGGAGGAACTGCACACTGCCAAAACTGCATCCCTCTCCTCTGTCATCATCCTATTGGACCTGTCTGCTGCATTCGACACGGTGAATCATCAGATCCTCCTTCGCACTCTCCAAAAACTTGGAGTTTCAGGCTCTGCACTTTCCCTCCTCACCTCATACCTGAAAGACCGTACCTACAGGGTGACTTGGAGAGAGTCCGACCCTTGTCAATTAACTACGGGGGTCCCTCAGGGCTCTGTTCTTGGTCCCCTCCTCTTCTCCCTGTACACAAACTCGCTCGGATCAGTCATTAGCCCGCATGGTTTTTCTTACCACTGCTACGCTGATGACACCCAATTAATTCTGTCCTTTCCCCGCTCAGAGACCCAGGTTGTTGCACGCATCTCTGCTTGTCTAGCTGATATCTCTCAGTGGATGTCTGCTCACCACCTCAAGCTCAACCTTGAAAAGACTGAGCTGCTCTTCCTCCCGGGAAAAGATTGTCCCACTCTTGACCTAACAATCAACATCGGCACCTCAGTTGTTTCCCCGACTCAGACTGCAAGGAATCTGGGTGTGACCCTAGATAACAACCTGTCCTTCACTGCAAACATCGCTGCTACAACCCGTTGCTGCAGATACACACTTTACAACATGAGGAAGATACGTCCCCAGCTGACTCAGAAAGCGACTCAGGTTCTGGTCCAGGCTCTCGTCATCTCACGCCTAGACTACTGCAACTCCCTCCTGGCTGGTCTACCTGCATGTGCCATCCGACCTCTGCAGCTCATCCAGAATGCAGCGGCTCGTCTGGTCTTCAACCTTCCTAAATTCTCCCACACCACTCCGCTCCTCCGCTCCCTTCACTGGCTTCCGGTAACTGCTAGAATCCACTTCAAGACACTGGTACTTGCTTACCATGCTGCGAATGGATCTGGCCCTTCCTACATCCAGGACATGGTTAAACCGTACACCCCAGCGCGTGCACTACGCTCTGCATCAGCCAAACGACTCGTTGCGCCCTCGCTGCGAGGGGGACCCAAGTTCCCATCGGCGAAAACACGTGGGTTTGCTGTCCTGGCTCCAAGATGGTGGAATGAGCTCCCCATTGACATCAGGACGGCAGATAGCTTACACATCTTCCGGCGCAAACTGAAAACTCATCTCTTTCGACTCCACTTCGAGCGTTAGAACTATTAACGAAGCACTTTTATACTAATAAAGGACTGGCTTACCTAAAGCCAGTTGAGTAGCACTTGAAATGTTTGGCTCTATGAAACCTGATGTACTTATATGATTCTGTTTTCTTCAAGGTTGTGTCTTCCTGGTCGAATGTACTTACTGTAAGTCGCTTTGGATAAAAGCGTCAGCCAAATGCAATGTAATGTAATCTACCATTACCGGGGCCAGTTTTGCAATGCTCTCCCCCGAAGTGGGCCGGTCGAGAGTCCCGGGATGATTTTTAGTCCCATTCCACCACTGGCTACATGACCGTATGATCGCCCATATTGACGCACCTCATTCCTAAACTTCTAACAGAAACAACATAAACCGATCCTTCAGCCTCATATGAGCTCTCAGACACGTTCAAAATGAAACTGTCATCGCTGTCTGAGCTTGCTGCTGTGTGCGCCATCGTGCGTTTACATGCAGATGCTGGGATCCTGAACGGTGCAGCTGGAGCGCTGTGCCCGCAATGACGTCACACATAATTTGGCGGGACTTGAAGAATCCCCGAGAAGATCCAGAAAATGGTCAACATTGAAGGGCAGATTAATGGTTATCAAAGTACAAATATCAAAAATCAGTTCAGTAACGGTTTTCAAGGGGACAATATTTACTCAAATTGATGGGTTTGGATGATGGGGGAAACTCGTGTCACAGGCTCTTTAAAGAAAGGAGGACACATTTTTATGAAGGGCCGTGTAGGCCAAAATTCAAACTCACCTCACACACACACTACTGAAAACATCTGGGGCCTCATTTATAAAGCCTTGCGTAGGATTGGCGTGGGAAGGTTGCTTACGTAGGACAAAGCAAGGCAAGGCAAGGCAAGGCAAGGCAAGGCAAGTTTATTTATATAGCACTTTTCAACACAAGGCAATTCAAAGTGCTTTACAAAAAATGAAAGAGATTAAGAAAATGGCATTTAAAATCAGTCATTAAAAAGAAAAGCTAATAAAATAAACATTAAAAGAAAAAATACATGGATAAAAGTTACAGTGCTGTCAATTAACATTAAAAGAAAAAAGTACATGGATAAAAGTTACAGTGCAGTCTAAGATATGAATAGTTCAATTAAAAGCAGCGACAAAAAGAAAAGTCTTCAGCCTGGATTTAAAAGTAGTCAGAGTTGTAGCGGACCTGCAGGTTTCTGGGAGTTTGTTCCAGATATTTGGAGCATAATAACTGAACGCTGCTTTACCATGTTTAGTTCTGACTCTGGGGACAGAAAGCTGACCAGTCCCTGAAGACCTGAGAGATCTGGATGGTTCATAATTTAGCAGGAGGTCAGAAATGTATTTTGGGCCTAAACCATTCAGTGCTTTATAAACCAGCAGCAGTATTTTGAAATCTATTCTTTGACACACAGGAAGCCAGTGTAAAGACTTCAGAACTGGAGTGATGTGATCCACTTTCTTAGTGTTAGTGAGGACTCGAGCAGCAGCGTTCTGAATTAGCTGCAGCTTCCTAATAGATTTTTTAGTGAGACCTGTAAATACACCATTGCAGTAGTCGAGTCTACTGAAGATAAAAGCATGGACAAGTTTTTCCAAATCCTGCTGTGACATTAGTCTTTTAATCCTAGATATGTTCTTTAGGTGATAGTAGGCTGATTTAGTAACAGTTTTAATGTGACTGTTGAAACTCAGGTCAGAGTCCATGACTACACCTAGATTTCTGGCTTTATCTGTTGTTTTGAACATTGCAGACTGAAGCTCAGCGCTAACTTGTATACGTTCTGCCTTGGCTCCAAAAACCATTACCTCAGTTTTATCTTTGTTTAATTGGAGAAAGTTCTGACACATCCAGTCATTGACTTGTTCAATGCACTTACTCAGTGTTTGAATTGGAGCATAGTCTCCTGGTGAAATTGTTACGTAAATTTGTGTGTCATCTGCATAGCTATGGTAACTTATTTTGTTGTTCTTCATTATCTGAGCCAGTGGTAGCATGTAGATGTTAAAGAGAAGAGGCCCCCAAGATGGAGCCTTGAGGAACCCCACATGTCATATTTGTCAACTCAGATGTGTATTTACCTATAGAAACAAAGTTGTTTCTGTCCTTTAAGTAGGATTCAAACCAATTTAGAACTGTTTCCGAAAGTCCCACCCAGTTCTCCAGTCGGTCTAGTAATATGCTGTGGTCAACAGTGTCAAACGCAGCACTGAGATCTAATAATACTAACACTGAAGTTCTGCCACTGTCTGTGTTTAAGTGGATGTCATTAAAGACCTTTACAAGAGCAGTCTCAGTGCTGTGGTTTGGACGAAAGCCTGACTGGAACACATCAAAACAGTTATTTAAATGCAAGAAATTACTCAACTGTTGAAAAAACAACTTTTTCAATGATTTTACCTAGAAATGGCAGGTTTTGATATGGGCCTGTAATTGTTCATTACTGAAGCATCTAGATTATTCTTTTTTAAGAGCGGTTTAATGACTGCAGTTTTCAGGGCCTGTGGAAAAATACCTGAGTGAAGAGATTTGTTTACTATATGAAGTAGATCTGAGGCCATGCAAGGCAAAACATCTTTGAAAAATCCTGTTGGAATAATATCAAGGCAGCAAGAGGAGGATTTCAGAAGTTGAATAATGTCCTCCAGGTTTTTATCATTAATCTGATGGAATTGTGTCATGATGTCTGAATTGATGTTAAGTGGAGATAGGGACAACACATTTGCTGTTCCTGATGCAGAGGCACTGACTGCTTGTCTGATTTTCTGAATTTTGTCAGTGAAAAAGGAGGCAAAATCATTGCACGCCCTGGTGGATAGAAATTCAGAGGCTACTGACACTGGGGGGTTAGTTAGTCTGTCGACGGTAGCAAACAAGGCACGTGCGTTGTTTTTGTTTTTGGTAATGATGTCAGAGAAGAACGATTGTCGTGCGTTTTTCAATTCCAAATTATAAAGGCCAAGTCTCTCTTTATAGATTTCAAAGTGAACCTGGAGATTTGTTTTTCGCCACCTGCGTTCAGCTTTTCGACATTCTCTTTTTTCTGTTTTCACGCTCATGGCCTTTCTCCATGGAGATATTTTCTTGCCAGAACACTTCCTTTACCTTAGTTGGAGCAATGGCATCTATAACATTTTTAATTTTTGAATTAAAATGATCTACTAGCTCATTTACTGAGATGTTGGCAGGGGCAAGTGTGGAAGAGAAATTCTGAGTAAACATTTCCCTAGTATTTTCAGTTAAATATCGCTTTGTGGTTACCTCTTTTTGAACATTTTTGTGAACAGAAATAGAGCTCTCAAAGAAAACACAGGAATGGTCAGAGAGTGCAACATCAGTCACCACAACCTTAGAGATATTCACACCCTTTGAGATAATTAAGTCCAGAGTGTGCCCCTTATTGTGCGTGGGCTCCGTCACATGCTGAGTCAGTCCATAGCTATCAAGAACACAAAACAGTTCTTTAGCCCTCTGTCCTGGGGGTTGTCAACATGGATGTTAAAATCACCAACAATGACTAGACGGTCAAAGTCAATACACACTATAGACAGCAGTTCAGTAAAGTCATCAAAAAAAGCTTGCACAGTATTTGGGTGGTCTATAGATATTTAGGAACAGAGCTCGAGAGGAGCATTTCAGCCGAAGGGCCACATATTCAAAAGAATCAAAGTTTCCATACGATGTCTTCCTGCATTGAAGGGAATCATTGAACAGAATAGCAACTCCACCCCCTTTCTTATGCATTCTTTCCTGACTCATAAAACTAAAGTTGGGAGGGGTTGATTCGATAAGAACAGCTGCACTGTTATTTTGTTCAATCCAAGTTTCTGTTAAAAACATAAAATCGAGATTGTGCTCAGTGATAAAATCATTGATTAAAAATGTTTTTCCTGCCAAAGACCTGACATTTAATAAAGCTAGTTTAAGTTTGTTAAACACACTATCAGTCATGTTTTTTGTAACAAGCTGTGGCTGACATGGAATCACTGCTAAATTAGATACACTCACACAAACGTTTGAGCGCTTCCTGTTTCTATGATTCACCGCTCTTAATCTATTACCTATCAACACAGATATCGGCAAAGCTACTGGCAGGCAGGGCCCCGACATGTCCTGGAAAGAGTTGAGAGTGCCATACGCCCTTGAGCCTGGACCCATCACATATCAGTAAGAGTTTGTTGTGTTTTGTACACACACATCCTTATCAGGCTTCGGAGACTGCAGATGCCCCCTCGAAGGAGGGGAGGTGGTCGACGTAGGCACGGTGATGGAGACGGGCTAGATGGTGCGGGGGTAGAGGACATGCTGCCAGGGGGGGGAGGTGGTTGACGTAGGCGCGGTGATGAGGACGGGGGAGATGGTGCGCGTCTCCGCGGTGATTTTGGTGGGCGTCGTTGAGGAGCGGGGGTAAAGGACATGGTGCCAGCCCTGCGTATCGCCTTCGTTTGGTCTTTGAACTCCAGGAAGGAATCGGTGCCAACCCTCTGTATCTCCTTTGTGTGTTCATCGATCTCCAGGAGAGTGGGCGAGGGTGAAAGGGTGAACGGAGTATCCTCAAAGGCGTTGACAGGGGGGGGGGGGCAGTGGAGACTCCTCCATGTGTCTCATATGTCTCCCATAATCAGAACATTCCTCAGGCGGGTGCAGTGATAATTCTTCAAGCAAATAAATAAGCACAGACATTTTCCGATTCATAAAAGACTGCATACCGGCGCAGGACTTGCGTACGGCACATCCTACGCCAGTTTTCCTTTATAAATCACAATCAACTCGATATGCGGCGCAGCTTTTGCGGGCTTCACGTAACGCCCATATTTGCCTATAAATAGTCAAAGAAACGCCCATTCATTCATTCTGACTGACTTTATGAAGAAGATCGCAGGAAATGACGACAGAACAGCTAAAAAACACATCTCACACCGTGTCAGATTTTGGTTATTTTGGGGAGGTGGAGATAAATCATATTGTTTGGTGGATGCAGTTTGAACCAGAGTAGCAGCATGGAGGTCGGATCGTCACCAAAATAAATAAATAAGTGGTCCGAAAAAGGTTCATGACAGAAGAAATACACATAGCCTTCCTCAGGCAGTGTGTCAGTGTGTTTGTGGCATTGGGATATATATGTTTTAAATCCTCTGGAGCAGAGGGAGGAGCTGTGGACTATTGTTATTGATTAATGCATCAGTGTTTCTTAGGGTCAAAAACACTAAACTCACAACTTAAAATGAAAGCGTTTAGTATATTTAATAAAAGAGCACATATTCAATGTGAAAAGTGGTTATAGATAAGTTGCAATTTGGTGCTATATATATATATATATATATTAAAACAATTAATAAAACAAAAAAACACCTTGAATTTCAGGGGGGGCACGGGGCTCCGTTGGCGGGGCGCAGCGCCCCTCCAAGACAATGGTAGGGGAAACACTGAATTATGTCCTTCTGCATACCGCATCATTTATGAGAATACCATACAATGTTACCATGTCATAACATTAAGACAACATATTCGAGGTGGTTTTCAATAACATATCCGTATTTATTTATTTCTCCAAGTTATGTTTTTGTGTGCACTGAGGAGTCTCAAACAGGCGTTTGTTTAATCATTTTAAGATTGGCTTTAATCAATGTTTGAAAATGAATTCTTCATATATGATAAATGAGAGGTAACATTTTATTTATGGTATTATTTCCACATATTTCTCTCCATTCTTCCTTCTGCCAACGGTGTCGCAGTTTCTCGTCTCTCCCGTTGTTGTGCGTAGTGCGTACGCATGGGTCAGAGTTTGCGTGGAGGACCGTCAAGTTAGTATTTTATAAATCGCAAACATTGCGTAGAAACTGGCGTACGCCATCTTTTGAGCGTACGCACCGTTTATAAATGAGGCCCCTGGCCTTGCACACACAACTGAAATACTCTCACATTCACTACTGAACACCTCACACACACACACAACTGAAAATTAACCTCACACACACACTATAGAAATCCTCTCATTCACTACTGAACACCTCACACACACACAACTGAAAATGTACCTCACACACACAACTGAAAAGTAATCTCACACACACATTATTGAAATACTTTCACATTCACTAGTGAACACCACGCATACACAACTGACAATTACACCTCACACATGCCACTATAAATTAACCTCACACACATACTACTGAAATAATCTCACATTCACTACTGAAAACCTCATACACACAAACACACTCCTGAAAAACATTTTACTGAAAGGTTCTTAGTAGGGAATGTGCATGTGTTTCACCTTTGTGTGTGTGAGGGGGATTCTTGCTGTAACGGAAGTCATTGTAATGAAACGGAAGTACCAAACTGCTAGTGGTCTCTCTGCTAGCGCCTATGTGTGAGGCTTAATTTGCAGTCGTGTGTGTGTGTGAGGCTTAATTTTCAGTCGTGTGTGTGCAAGGCCAGATGTTTCCAGTAGTGTGTGTGTGAGGTGTTCAGTAGTGAATGTGAGAGGATTTCAGTAGTGTGTGTGTGAGGTGTTCAGTAGTGAATGTGAGAGGATTTCAGTAGTGTGTGTTCAAGGCCAGATGTTTTCAGTAGTGTGTGTGTGAGGTTAATTTTCAGTTGCGTGTGTGTGAGGCTTAATTTTCAGTAGTGTGTGTGTGAGGTGTTCAGTAGTGAATGTGAGAGGATTTCAGTAGTGTGCGTGCAAGGCCAGATGTTTTCAGTAGTGTGTGTGTGAGAGGTTAGTTTTAATTTTGGCCCTCATACATTTTTGACACTAAATATCTTGGTTTCTTCTTTTCTAAGGATACATTGTTGTCTTACATTATACACTTAACTTTTTTCTGGTTTTTATTTGCATTGCATTTGATATGCGTGTAATCCAAAAGTAACGGAAAGTAATCGGGGTACATTACTTTTTTATTATGATACTTAGATAACTGATAACATAGTCACTAGTCATTGACATGGATAAGTGTATCTTAGTCTGCAACCATACGTGTTTGTTTTGAGGGGGGTCGATCCATGAATATATAAATTGTGTGACAGAAACTGTTTATGCTCTGTGTGTGTGTGTGTGTGTGTGTGTGTGTGTGTGTGCGTGTGTGTGTATGTGTGTGTGTGTGTCTCCCAACTCTCTGATGACAGATTATGTGTAGACCAAGCATAATGTACATCCAATAGTTCTGCAAGGCAGGCTTCTTTCTGAAGTGTTTCCATTACATCAAATGAGTTCCAAAGAGGGAGAGAATGGGCGCGAAAGAGGGAGAGAGATAAAGGGGTGGGAAACAAAGAGAGGGAGCGAGAGAGAGTAATCTGTCTCAAATCGATTGGCTGCACCTCTGACCACTCCTGGGATCCAACTATCATTAGTTTCCATCTGCCCGCCTCCTTTTATTTTTTTCTCCCCTTTTTAAATTCCTTTTCTTCTTGTTTTTTCTCTTTTAATTCCCATTCAATTAAGGCTGGCTGTATTGGCTGGCCATTGGTTAATTGCTCAGGGTCCCTCCGTGGAGATCGGTAGACCCTAATGAGATAATGCGGTCAAACTCACAGGACACTCAGCACTGCTTTTTAGTGTGTGTGTGTGTGATAAATATATAAATCAGTTTTTTTTTTGTCTGTGCATGTTTACATTGATGTCTAGTTTAAAGGCTTATGCTTTTCAGTGATATCCGTTTTATAGCATTATCTGTTATCCTGCATGCTTTATATCACAAACATATTTTTGTCCATGCTGTTATAGTTTTTAATATGTGTTACTTATTAATTAATTCTTACTTTTACTGAGTTGGTCTGTTTGTTGTGAATTTTTTGATAATATATATGTTATTTAATTATTTTGCCTATTTTACCTCCTTGTATTACTTGGAATTGATTCTATCATGTATATCCGGCAGTGGCTCAATCGGTCTGGGCTTGGACTGTGAGCCATAGGGTCGCTGGTTCGAGTCCCCGACCAGACCTAATTATGGAGTGTGGACTGCTACTTGGCCCTTGAGCAAGGCACCGGACACCCCCGTAATTTCTACAGTCTTGAGTATTTCTGGAATCTTTCTGGCTTATGTCTATTGACTCATTTGGATGAATACCTTGTGTGATGTAGTGTCATGTATGTGTTAGTAGTACATATGAAGGGGTCTTTTCAGCCCTTTTAGATTGATTAATCCCATGAACACATCCTGTCCCCATCAGGCCTTGGGGTCTAGGCTCTGACTCTATCTGTTGAGCACACAATTACTCACCTACTCCATCACTATCTCCAAGGCGTGTTGCAAGCCCCTGTTTACCTTGTCAAGGCTAACTGATTGGAAACACATTGATACACTTACACATAGGCAACATACCAACACAACCTCTTCTGCTAATGCCACCTTCATGTTCATGCAAGTTAATAACTCATACCTGAATTGAAATCAGAAGATTCACTCGTGTGTGCTTTGGCTAATCTGTAGCTATTATTTATTTATGCTTGGTTAATTATGGTGCTCTCATAGATCAGTTTGTGAAGTTCCTCAAGGTTCCTGAAATTACATGATTTATGTTTTATGTAAGATTGAGTCAGATTTAATACAATTGAAACCTAATTGCATTAGTGAGGTTAGCCACTGATCATGTACAACAGCCTGGGGAGGGTGGATCATGAAATCAACCTGTGCAGAGCAGAACCTGTTTATGCATCAAAACCTGGGGAGGCATGTGGCACAGTGGATAGAGGCTTGGTGTTGGGATCATAGGGTCATAGGTTCAAACCCCACTGCAGTCACCATGTTGTTGTGTCCCTGGGCAAGATACTTCACACCAAATTGCTCCTGTGAGGATTGCGGCATTGAGTATGTTTTTACAAGGCACACAAGCATTGACCTCCTGGTACATTTATTTTACTCTTACCTCCTCCCAGTGCAGTGTCCCTCTTTACACTACAGCCTGAAGCCGCCTTCACATAATACGGTATTTTCTCTTTTGCTCATGTGAGGTTGGGCACAGAGCTTTGCGGTGAAAACACCTAGTTGTAGTACTATTGTTTACCCTGCTAGCTTGCGCTGCTTAGCACAACTGTCCGTGGATGGGTTTCAAAACTTTAGTGGCATGAAGGTCAACGTTGACAAATGTGAACTTGTAAAACCGCTCTTTCCATAGAAACAAAACGGTAACGTCAGCGCAGAGCATTTTTACCACTTGTCATTTGAAGGCAGCTTATAATAATAATAATAATAATAATAATAATAATAATAATAATAATAATAATAAATGTTATTTGTAAAGCACCTTTCATTGCTAAAAGCAATCCAAAAGTACTTTGCCCCCATTGGAACTGCAGTGTCCAGCCCAAACTATGAAAAATAACGCTTGACCAAAAAGCTCACAAACCACTTTGGTAATGATTTGATCTTAGGTCTACCTTTAGAAGGATGCTCTATTGGGGGTGGCATTAGCTCAGTTGGGAACAAAAGGGTTGCTGGTTCATATCCCAATCGGACCAAAAAAAGCAAGGCACCAAACCCTCAACTGCTCCCTGGCTCTGGAAACAGGGCAGCCTCTTTGCTCTGCCACCTCTCTTTTCTGTATTTTATAGGTCTTATGCATGTGTGTATTTGTAATGTGTGTGCTTATACAATAACAAAATGCAAAACTGAATTTCCCCTTGGGGATTAATAAAAGGTCTTCTTATCTTATCTTAGACTACTTTATTTAACTTTGCTGGTTCAGCCTTTTACCATTTTATTATTATCCTAAATGATAAAAAGAGGGCCAGTAGTACTCAACAGTGGATGGTCCATAGGGGCAAGTGATCCCATCTCTCTCACTCTCACTCTCTCACACACACACACACACACACACACACACACACACACACACACACACACACACACACACACACACACACACACACACACACACACACACACACACACACACACACACACACACACACACACACACACACACCACACACACACACACACACACACACACACACACACACACACACACACACACACACACATCCTTAACCAATACATGCTGTAGAAATAATCATGGGCGTAATTTCCTCTGGGGACAGGGGGGACATGACCCCCCACTTATGTGTTTATTATTATTTTTTACGCAAAGGGTCATCTTCACGGAGGAGCATCTGTGTGTGCGTGGCACGAGCGCATTTTGTGAGAGAGAGAGAGAGAGAGAGAGAGAGAGATATTTTTTTTTTTGATTTTCAAACCACTTTTATTCACAAAGCAAATAACCAAACAGACACATTGTCAGTTCAGACAACGACTGAAAATAAGATCCTCATTCTCCACAGAACACAAAGCATTTTTAAAGCACCACATGGCCTCAAATTCTCCCACATTTTTTGTTAAACAAAAGTAACTGTAGTCCGCTTTCAGTCTTGCTTTAACCATCCGCTTGAAAATCGAAACTGCATCGGTATCCAATGATCCCGCAACTTTATTCCTCCTGCTGAGGTAGATGGCCATTTTAGCCTGCCCCAACAAAAAATTCAAAAGCTGACTTTTGCACTTTTGCTTCTGGCTGTACCTCCAACCCAAAATGAACATTGACTTAGAAAAAACCACATTAAACAAAATCAACATCTGAGTGAGTAACTGAAAAAGACAAAGGAGTCGACCACATTCTGTAAAACAATGAAAAATGGTTTCCCTCTGTTCACAGAAAGGACAGGCGTCAGACACTGTAGGGTTGATCACAGAAACAAACGCATTAACAGCTACCGCAGCGTGCACTGGAGGTCCCCACCCCTCTTAGTCAGCGGAGGCTTGTAGAGCGCTCTCCACTCAGGCCTCTGAGCCTCCGTCAGGCCCAGGTGGGCTCTCCACCGGGTGTCCACTCGCTCTTGGAGTCTGCTCTGATTCAGCACCTTTGTCACCAAATAATAAAATGTTTTGTTGGACATGGTGCTAAACTTAAAATCAGTAACATTGTCCAACTTTAACAAAAACCCCTCACAACTGAGATCAGGAAAACATTGCATCTCTGGAAAAGAGTCATTGTCATTTGGAGACTTCAGTCCGTTACAGTGAGCAGCGATCAGCGCCAGCTCTGACTGGCTGAGCTGCTGTTTCCAGCTCTGCAGCAGGAGGCTGACCACCCGGACTGACCTGAGGCTCAGATGTGAGGCCAGGCCTGCAGCGTTGTCCAGACCGGGGCCACACACCTCCACCACCTGGCCCAGCGTGAGGATCCTCTCCTCACAGAGTCTCTGTTGTAGAGAAGGCCCTACTCCACACACAAAACGAGATCCACGGACCACCGGCTCTCTGAGGAGCCAGTACAGTGAGCCACGGCACTCTGGTCTCTCTTTTTTGAGTAGTCCCCACACCTTGAAGAGACCTCCATAGAAACCCGAGAGATTGTTCAGGCGTAATCCTTTCAGGTCCATTAGGAACAGCGACTCAGCCAGACCCAGCCCACCACAGCGCTCCAATAAGGCCCGAGCTACGGGTCTCCAGACCAGGTCAGCAGGTCCAGTCAGGAACCTCTGGACGAACCGGAGCCTGAAGGCCGCCCCTCTGCTTGCCAGGTGAACCAGGCCATGTCCCCCCTCCTCCTTTGGCAGGAACAGGACGCTCTGAGGGACCCAGTGCATGCGGTCCCAGAAGAAGTCCACCATGAGAGCCTGCACCCTGGACAGCAGGTTTACGGGTGGGTCGGTGCATGCCAGCCGGTGAGCCAGCATGGAGGAAACAAGGTTGTTTAAAATAAGGATTCTCCCTTTTAAAAGAAAGTTTGGGAAGGATCCACTTCCACTTCTTTAACCGGCCTTCCACTTTCTCTATAAGCCCGTCCCAGTTCTTCAAACAAAATGTGTCATCACCAAGATAAATACCCAGGTACTTTAACCCTGCCCTTTTCCAACCAAGGCCCCCAGGTAACACCAAGCTGTCAATACTGCCCTCTCCTACTGCTAAGGCCTCACTTTTCCCCCAGTTGACTCGAGCAGATGAGATTTTGCAAAAATTGCTCACAGTTTCAGTTAAAACATTGATGTCATCTTGTTTTTTAACAAAGACCATTATGTCATCCGCATACACAGACAATTTAAAAACATCCCTACAGCCAGGAAAAGAAAAACCCTGTAACTTTGACCTTAACCGGTGTAAAAAGGGCTCTATGGCCAGGGAGTAGAGCATCCCGGACAAAGAGCAGCCCTGTCGGACTCCTCTCTGAGCTTCAAAAGGAGCACACAAACTACCGTTTATCTTCAGTACACTCTCAATGTCCCTGTACAAGACCTGGATCTTGGCTATGAGACCAGAGCTGAACCCAAAAGCTTCCAGCGTCTGCCACAAGTACTGGTGTTCAACTCGGTCAAAAGCCTTTTCTTGGTCTAGAGAAATCAGACCAAGCTCACAGCCCAATGAACCGGAGAGGTCCAAAACATCTCGAATTAAAGTCACGTTGTCAGTTATCAACCTGCTGGGTACACAGTATGTCTGGTCTACGTGAATGACATGCTCCATCACTTTCCTCAGCCTCGTCGCTAACACTTTGGAAAGCAGCTTGTAGTCGGTACAGAGTAGAGACACAGGACGCCAGTTCTTAATCTCCTGCAGGTCTCCTTTCTTAGGGAGGAGAGTGAGCACAGCTCTCCTGCAACTCAGAGGCAACCTTCCGTTACTTAGACTGTCTCTGAGCACACTCAGCAGGTCGTCACCTATAACTGGCCAGAGAGCCTTATAGAAGTCTGCAGGCAGGCCGTCTATGCCAGGAGCCTTCCCACTCTGCATGCTCTGCAGGGCCTCCTGCAACTCCTGGGCAGAGAGCTCCGCCTCCAGCTTAGCATGGTCCTCCTCAGGGACGTTAGGAAGGCCCTGATAGAACGACTGCGCCACCTCTGGCTCGGCCTGGAACTCTGTTCTGTAGAGCTCTTTGTAGAACTCCACAGCACACTGACGAATGTCGGCGGACTCCTGAAGCAGCTGCCCAGCATTGGATCGCAGGGAGTGCATCAGCCTCCTCTGACCATTCTTACGCTCGAGACCAAAGAACAAGCGAGAGGGAGCATCCATTTTCACGATGTTCTGAAACCGGGATCTGACCAGAGCACCCTGAGCAGAAAACACCAGCAGGTCAGACAGAGCTGAGCTTTTACTTTTGAAAACTTCAACATATTCTCGCTCTCCTGTGGAGTCTGCCAATCCCTGCAGCTCCACCACTTCTCTCTCCAGAGCTCTCAGAGATCTAGCCATGTCCTTTGTGACATTGAAAGTGTACTGTTGGCAAAGCTGCTTGATCTTCACTTTACCTACATCCCACCACTGCTGAAGAGAATTGTACTCACTCTTAGACAAACGGTAGTTTTCCCAAAATAATTTAAAAACATTTTTAAAATGGTTGTCGGCCAACAGAGAAGCATTAAAGTGCCAATACGCACTATTACACTTAACATGATTAATAAAAACTGAGACTTGTACAAGGGAATGGTCAGAGATTCCCACTGGACTGATGGAGCAGCTTCTGCTTACATTAATGTGATGATTAAAAACATAGACACGATCCAGCCTAGCCAGAGACAACAGGTTATCCCTAGAGTGCACCCACGTGTACTGCCGCTGGCCCGGGTGGAAGTGCCTCCAAACATCACACAGCTCAAAGCTTTCTGTTAGTCTCATTAAGGCACTTTTCGAGGCCGCATGTGGTTCCTGGTGGTTCCTATCCAGCACAGGGTTCTCTGTGCAGTTGAAGTCACCCCCCAGGAACAGATACTCCCCACTATCACAGGTGCTAAGAGTGTGTTTTAGTTTATCAAAAAACAAAAGCCTCTCCGCGCCCACACTGGGAGCATAAATATTTATAAAACATATTTTAACTTTTTCAAATTCAGCATTTATTTTGAGCAAGTGTCCTGGGATGACCTCATCGACCGTACAGGAGAAGGGTGTAAAGCCCCTCGCAAAGAGAATGGCAACCCCTCCACTATTGCTGCGCTTATGGCTGAAGAAGCCCTCCAGTCACTCTCGTTCTCAGCAGTGCTGTGAGTTTCCTGGAGAAACGTTACATTTAAACTCTTGTTTCCTAATAAAGTAAATAAAGATGCTCTCTTAACATCCCCTCGAGCACCGTTAATGTTTAAAGAGCCCAGCTTTATGTCACTCATAATGAAATCATAGTTGCATCCTAACAAAATCAAAAACCTGGCTGAAGAAAAAAATAAAAATAAAAATAAAACCAAGATGTACTTATTCATCATTCTTTGCAGTTTCCCCTCTAATCCTCTGAAGTATCTTCTTTAACCGAGCCTTCTCTGGGCCGCTGAAGAAAGGTTCCCCTAAGGCTTCTTTGCGCCGCATGAGAACCCTGGCAGTATTGTGGAAGATCTGTAAATCTGCAAAAAAGTCATCTAACTTCACCCCCCTCCACCCCTTAGTTTCCGCCAGAAAGGATCTGATCCTCTGGAAAGAATACTCCTCTCCCTTTGCTACCTCAACGATGTCAAAGAATGACTCGCTGTCACTGTCCTCTGAGTCCTCTGAGACTCCCTCTGGCTGAGAGGAGGAACGCGGACCCCTGCACCGGCGGCCCAGCCGTGGACAAGGCAACCGGTAGCGGCTCCGCCGCGGGCACCGTCGGGCCGGCTGCGAGCGCGGACACCACGGGCGCGTCACCCGCCCTCTCCGGGCACGCGCGAATCAGGTGTCCTGCCGCTCCACAACCATAACATTTCAAAATGTCAGACGTAACATGGACAGTATACACAAAATCATCAATTTTAAACTTGAGAGCCAGATTTAGTTCCCCTTCATCCTTTTTCAGGACCATAAGCACCTGTCTCCTAAAAGACACAACGTGCTTGAGGTGCGGGGATTTGCAGCCCAGGGGGATCAACTTAATGGGAGACGCAAGCTGCCCGTGTCGAGCTAGCTCTCTCTCCAACAACTCGTTTCTCAGAAACGGGGGTACATTAGAGATGATTACTTTTTTAGCTGGAGTGACCAGGGGTAGCACGGGTAACAGTGTCCCTTTAATCACTAGCCCGCTCTCCACCAGCTGGTTAGCTTTCTCCGTGCAGTCTAAAAAAATAACCACTGCACTGTTCATGCGGGAGGCAGATTTAACTCTGCCATATCCCACCACAGCCCCCACAGCCAGACCACACTCCTCCACCGACACATCGACAGGTGGAGAGAGCTTGATGGCGTGTTGGCGAGTCAGCTTCTCTAACACAGCGCAGCTGCCACGGAACGCCATGCCGGGCGGCGTGACTGCAGCTGCAGCCGCTAGATAAACAATTAGACAAACAATTCACCAGTGCAACCAAACAACACCACCAAAAAACACCAAAGTCGGTGAAGTGATGCACAAAGACATAAACTATCACCCAGAGAAAAATGAATTTGTAACAATGGTTTGAAAAGTTGTAAAACTTTAAACGATCGCTCTCCGCTATACTCACCGGTCCACTCACAATCAGAGAGAGAGAGATAGATAGATAGATAGATAGATAGAGAGAGAGAGAGAGAGAGAGAGAGAGAGAGAGAGAGGAGAGAGAGAGAGAGTAGAGAGACGAGTGAGAGAGAGAGATGAGAGAGGACCGAGAGAGGAGGACGAGAGAGACGATTGAGAGAGAGAGAGAGAGAGAGAGAGAGAAGCATCTGGTGCTAGCTCGTAGCTAACGGAGATTAGAAGTCCCCCACCTAGAGGATGTGAGGTCATCACAAAGGAAATGGAATTAAATCGAGAACATTGTTTCATTGCGGAGGACCCCCTGTTTTGTGTGTGTCCCCACTTCTCAAACCAAAGTTACACCCTTGGAAATAATCACAACTAAAGAATATGATACACAGGTCTCAGTAGGGGCACTCAAGCCTGCATTACAATATAGGCAGGGCCAGTCTGCTGATTGCGTGAAATACAACAGCGTGACTCAGTCATCTTTCAGCTAAAAAAGCATTTAAATACCGCATTTAAAATCTGATGAACTCAGTGTGCATCTAGACCGGGTGACGACAATACCTATTGACGCAGCAACCACTGTAAGTTATATTCTTGTTTAATTAGACTTCTCTGTTTCATTTATTCTACTCTGAATAATTGTTTAGTTATTGTAGCTAAAACGGCGCTTTTGAGAGATTTTAAATCTCAGATCTGCTCAAGTGAACCTGTTACACAGGTCTCAGTAGGGGCACTCAAGCCTGCATTACAATATAGGCAGGGCCAGTCTGCTGTCGCCCATCAGCTGTAGAGAGTTAACTAATTAGAGGGGCGTGGCCCCACAGCTGTGAGAACTCAGCAATCAGGCGTCCATTTTAGGTAGCTCTTTCCTGGAGCTTCAGACAGCCGAAGACTGACAAAGACATTGGAGTCCTGCGGGAGTAAGACTGACAAAGACATTGGAGTCCTGCGGGAGTCACGAGGGAGACAAAGAGGAGGCAAATCCTACTCTGATTTAGTTAATTACCGCTGGTGTCTTATTTATCTTTTCTTTAGTTTTCTAGCCCCTCATGCTAAAATCATGTGTATTTTCTCCATTCCTGTTCATGCGTCTTCTCGCAATTATCACTGGCCCCATGTATCTCCTAATCGCTATAACCGGCCTGCTCTCATCTATCCCACATGCTCCACTGAGATCCAACATCTAGTTTCAGGTGGCCTGTGGAACTGCCAGTCAGCTGTTCCTAAGGCTGACTTCATCTCTGGCTACGCCTCCCTGCAGTCTCTGGATTTCCTTGCTCTCACTGAGACGTGGATTACTCCATCCAACACATCCACCCCATCAGCTCTCTCCACAGCATATTCCTTCTCCCATACACCCAGACCCACTGGCAGAGGAGGTGGCACTGGTCTCCTGCTCTCTCCCAAATGGAGCTTTTCCCTCTTCAAGCTACCTAACTTCACTCCTTCCACCTTTGAATTCCATGCCGTCACAGTAACCCATCCTATACAATTAACCATTGTTGTTCTCTACCGTCCACCAGGCGCCTTGGGGGACTTCTTGGAGGAATTAGATAATCTCCTCTCACACATCCCTGAAACTGGCCCTCCCGCTGTACTTCTCGGAGACTTCAACCTCCAGACAGGGAAGATAGATGAACTAACATCTCTGTTAACCGCCTTTGCTTTCTCACTGTCTCCTTCCCCACCAACTCATAAAGCTGCCAATGCCCTTGATCTCATATTCTCAAGGAACTGCGCTACTTCTAACCTCTCTGTAAACCCGCTCCACACATCCGATCACTTCTTCATTTCATTCTCTCTACCCCTTTCCAAACATAACAAACTAATCTCTTCTCATCCTGCACCTGTCCGCCGTAACCTTCGTTCCCTCTCCCCCTCTACCTTTGCCTCATCGGTGCTCTCAGCCCTCCCTTCCTCGGACTCGTTCCAACTACTACCTCCAAACTCTGCTGCAGAAACTCTCCTCTCTACTCTCTCATCCACTCTGGACTCTCTCTGTCCTCTCACATCTCGGCAGGCTCGTCAGTCCCCTCCTGCTCCCTGGCTAAATGATGCACTGCGTGCTAATAGAACCGTCCTTAGGGCAGCAGAGCGGAAACGGTGGAAATCCAAACACTGTGACGACCTCCTAACCTATCAGGCTCTCCTCTCCTCTTTCTCTGCTTCGATCTCTCAGGCAAAAAGCACTTTCTTTCAAGATAAGATCCATCTCTCAGTGGATGTCTGCTCACCACCTCAAGCTCAACCTTGAAAAGACTGAGCTGCTCTTCCTCCCGGGAAAAGATTGTCCCACTCTTGACCTAACAATCAACATCGGCACCTCAGTTGTTTCCCCGACTCAGACTGCAAGGAATCTGGGTGTGACCCTAGATAACAACCTGTCCTTCACTGCAAACATCGCTGCTACAACCCGTTGCTGCAGATACACGCTTTACAACATCAGGAAGATACGTCCCCAGCTGTCTCAGAAAGCGATGCAGATTCTGGTCCAGGCTCTCGTCATCTCACGCCTAGACTACTGCAACTCCCTCCTGGCTGGTCTACCTGCATGTGCCATCCGACCTCTGCAGCTCACCCAGAATGCAGCGGCTCGTCTGGTCTTCAACCTTCCTAAATGTTCCCACACCACTCCGCTCCTCCGCTCCCTTCACTGGCTTCCGGTAACTGCTAGAATCCACTTCAAGACAATGGTACTTGCGTACCATGCTGCGAATGGATCTGGCCCTTCCTACATCCAGGACATGGTTAAACCGTACACCCCAGCGCGTGCACTACGCTCTGCATCTGCCAAACGACTCGCTGCACCCTCGCTGCGAGGGGGACCCAAGTTCCCATCAGCAAAAACACGTGGGTTTGCTATCCTGGCTCCAAGATGGTGGAATGAGCTCCCCATTGACATCAGGACAGCAGATAGCTTGCACATCTTCCGGCGCAAACTGAAAACTCATCTCTTTCGACTCCACTTCGAGCGATAGAATTATTAACAAAGCACTTATATACTAATAAAGGACTGGCTTATCTAAAGCCAGTTGAGTAGCACTTGAAATGTTTGGCTCTATGAAACCTGATGTACTTATATGATTCTGTTTTCTTCAAGGTTGTGTCTTCCTGGTCGAATGTACTTATTGTAAGTCGCTTTGGATAAAAGCGTCAGCTAAATGCAATGTAATGTAATGATTTCAGCAAGTCAACCATGCCTGAATTTTCTTTGTCTCATTTTCTACCTTTCTTGAAAATGTTGTTGAGCATATGCAATTATTTCTCTCTCTGTCTCCCTCTCTCTCCCACTCAGAACTAATGCCAAAAGTGTAACAAATTTCCGAGGCAATCACATTGTGTGGCCGCGGAGGGAGAGGCGAGTGAAGCAGAACAACTTGAAATGACTTTATAGAAGGACTCCCCGGCCCTTTAATTAAACCACTATTGATTGCTGGGTGCAGGTTTCCCACATTCACTTACTGCTTTTTCTTGTCAACTCTGCATTAATTACTCTGCAGAGAGCGGCGCTGAGACGCTTCTGAATTTAGACTCCGTGATTATATATCAGCTCTTTTCATTAGGTGCCACTTATGGTTTGAATCTATGTGTTCATTGGTGATAAAATCGGCATGCTTTATTGCAAAATGTGATTCATTTGATATGGCAACAGGTGGTTGTTAATCTGCTGAAATATGAGTAATATATTGCATGTTGTGTATGTAAAAAGAATGCAGGTTTGTTGATGCCTTTGGCAGCATTATTCTGTTAAAGTGGACCTATCATGCTATATTTGAACAATATATTGTAAGGCCATACCTATATAAAGTATTTTTTTTTTCAAAATACCAAACACATCCTGCATTTTAGCCATGCCTCATTTCGCTCTATTTGCTCTTTCCAGCCCTGTTTTTTGCAGGGGCTGATTCTGTGACGTAGCTTTAATGCAAATGAGCTGCAGCTGACCACGCCCCCCTGCAGGAGAGGGGAGTGGATCAGCTGCTGGGCTGTCAGAAGAGGGGGAGAAAAAGAGATCTCTGTCCTCCGTGTTTTATTCTTATATGATTATATAGAATCATTATTCATTTGTTTTAAAGCTCAATAAATAACAAAGAAGACCTTTGACCGGCACTTTTCTAATTTTGTCCGGAAGATTTAAACTTTAATGGACATGTTGACTGGCGAAAAAAATCTAACTGAAACTCTGCCGCATGGTCCCCTCGTTCCCTGGAGGAGGCGGAGAGGTGGGTGTTTGTCATCTGCTGGTGGACTAACCGGAGATAATTACAGTGCTTGCCTCGACGGGGAGGGATTGCATTGAATTACAGCAGCAGGAGCAAACGCTTGCCTCGGGGAGGGAGAAAAAGAGCCACAGCGGAGAATAAACAGAAGGGCAACCATGGCAACCATGCGCGGGAAGCCTTCTTCGCTGCTTTTGTGGCAGACTACAGCACCACTTACAGGCCTGGCATATGTACTACAGCGTCTCCAGCACTTTCGAGCGGCAATGGCCGGCCGTGGCCCAACCTCTCATTCCCCTGATAGGTGGAGAATTGACCACTAAGCGGAGCACCAGTTCTGTGACGTAGAAAATAATTCAAATCTGGATCAGTCTGTATCAGATCCGTTGCAGCCCCGTTTTTAGAGATTTGGGTATGGAGGAAAATAGAGAGGGTTGTGTTTTCTGACACTTGGTGAGTTCCCTGGAACACCGGGGACACATATTCGTGTATAAAAGATGTACAAAAGTGCATTTTGCATGATAGGTCCCCTTTAAATTGTGTGACACACTAATTTATGTTTAAACTAGTTCATGTCCTCATGCTTTTATACGTTCATTGCTAATAACTAGGGCTGTCAAGTTAACGCGTTAATAACGCGTTAACGCCACTAATTATTTTAACGCATGTGTATTTTTTTCCTCGGCCGCCCCATAGTTTCAGAGCGCATCGAGTTTAAAATACCATCTACAAGCTGATGCTGACAGCCCCGCTCCTGCCGCCTGCTTGCGGTAGACCACACTTCCACGCTCACCGGCAGGTGCACCGACTGGCCATCGGGAGGACCGGGAGGGTGTGTGTATGTGTGGCTCGAGCGAGAGAGAGACCTTACGTGTATTGTTGTTGTTAGCATCTGGTGCTAGCTAGCTGCGCTAACGGATATAAGGAGCTGTTTAAATGAAAACAGAGGAGCGACATTTCGCCGACAACTGCGCCGAGTACTTGACTTTATGCAGGCAGCCAGACAGTGGGACATTGTACGAAAAGTCAGCACACTCAGCACGGATAGTGCGCAACATGATTGCAGCGTCCAGGCAGCTCCCGTTCGAGCATATGCCTTGAGTTGCACATAGCTCCAACGAACACACACACACACACACACACACACACACACACACACACACACATACACACACACACACACACACACACACACACACACTTTGTATTGTATTATTGTATCAGAGAGGTTCCAGGTTGAATTGAGGCGAATATTTGTAATGTTCAGAGGTTGTTGTGTTTAATATTCATGAGAATATTTGTCATTGTTCAAATGATAATAAACATTTGCATAAAGCATATTTGTCCACTCATATGTTGATAAGAGTATTAAAAACTTGAAAAATATTAATCTAAGGTACATTTAGAACAGATACAAAATGTGCGATTAATCGCGATTAACTATGGACAATCATGCGATTAATCGCGATTAAATATTTGTATCGACTGACAGCCCTACTAATAACCCTTCATAAGGTGTCCAGTAAACTGGATTTCTTGAGAGATGTTTTGGTGCTACATGGAACACATTTGAATCTATAGGCTTTTGCAAAAATAATTGACTAAAATGGCTATTCAGGACTTAACAAGAGTTAATAAAGATGGTTTACCAATTTGGATGCTTTTTTTATTCCTCAAGCCACCAATGAATGGTTTAACATTAACATTCTAGTTCTGGAGACTGGATGTCAGCGTCAACTGTTGACTTATTTTCAAAAATGTTGTCATTCTGATCAATTGGATGTCATGAAATTGTTGTTGATGGAAGCATGGAAGCTATTCATGAGAACATTGTGCAGCCATGTAAAGCTCATTCAACTACACTCCAGCAATTCTGTCAAACTCCTGGCTAACATGGTTAGCTTGCCCATTTCACCAGCCAGTGATCTTACGTTGCCCATGATGAGAGTGCAAAGACACAGCTTATTGTCTAATGTGGACCCAGCTCTCCTCCTTTGTTTCTTTGGTTTACCCAGCATCTTCTGTGTCTTTCTACAGATTTCAGTGAGGATAGCCATTGTTCCAACCACCATGCTAGCAGGCTTTAGCGCGATCAGCTTCTCCCGGGCGTAAACAAGGCAGCCATTAGTTTGCTGTCCAACAGTGGAGTGATCAACAAAGCTGCAAATCAATGGTGAAAAGAAAACTAAGTAAAATCTCTCGCTACAAAAAAGTTTAGAGAGTGCACAGCTTAGTCAGTAATTAATAGAATCATATAAAGTAAGATCAAATAAGAAAGCTTAAAGATGAAAATAATACAAATAGCAGAAGCAACTTCACCAGGCTTACGGTTGGCATGCGTTGAATGTAAATAGCTATTTAACTTATATAGGTCTCTTTGAAAGGCAATTCCAGACAAGCTTCTTTGTAGTTTTATCAGGAGAACTTTCTATAATACTTTTTTTTAGGGTCAGTCATGTGTGATATTCCTTGGAGGGGACAGAGGTTAAGTATCTTGTTTAAATGTCTTTTGAGAGACTGAGGGCTGTGCAGAGAGAGGACCTGTTTCTTTGAAGGAACACCTTTCCTACCACCCTGCTGCTTTCAGGAGAGAACATGAAATGCCAAGGTTATGGCAAGCCATTTGAGTATTTATTCCATATCCTTGATATCAGACGGCAGCTGCCGTAAACTAGTTGCACGTACATGTCAACTAGTAAGTCATTGTGTTGAACTTACTAGAGAGAAGAAAACCACAACTAGTGGGCTGAAAATATTCACTAGTTTAGGAAAAAGCCATACATGTTGAATCAAACTAGTTGCATACAGTTGCTCACTAGTGCAAAAAAAGCCAAACTAGTTGAAGTAAAGGCCTTACATGTAAGAAAAATGTGTAACATGTAAGGTCAAAGTCTAACATGTTTATAACAGAACCTGACTAGTGAGAAAAATGAAAAAAAAATGCCCTCCACTAGTTAACTAGTAAGAAAAAACATCTGTGTCACTAGTTTACTAGCGACTCCTCTAAGGCTTCACTAGTTAACTAGTGAGATAAAGTGTGTGTAACTAGTTAACTAGTAAGGTAAAAACAATTGTACTAGTGCATCTAGTGGACAATTTGGACCTCACAACCCTCTGGAGTCTAACCCCCTGATCCCACTGGAAGCGTCTGCGCTGCGGCTGCGCTGCACTGTAAAAACCAACCTATAAGATCTACTCAATAAAATGGGGGTAACAATTTGCACACACTTCTTTTGAGTACATTTTACCCAATGTTTTTGGGTAAAGGTTACTAATATTTAATATATAAGATTTACTTTAAGAAATTAAGTAAAATCTAACTCAATTACTTAATAAAACATATTATATATAAATGAGTAATATTTACTCTCAATCATAGGCAGCTGGGTAAAGGTTACTAATATTTAATATATAAGACTTACTTTAAGAAATTAAGTAAAATCTAACTCAATTACTTAAAACGTATTACTTATAAATGAGTAATATTTACTCCTAATCGTAGGCAGCTATTTACTTAATAATTGATCCATATTACACATTAATATTACTTTATTAGTAAGGTTACCAGTAAACAACATATTGCCACACAAGATTTTATTGATCATGTTTTTTTTATTGACCAAATGTATAAGTGCAATATAGCCATACATTGAGATTATTTAAACAGTTAAATGCATTTCAATTGTTAACTGAGCAGAATCTTCAAAATAGTCATACAATCACATTGTTTTAACAGTAAAGTGCATGGAAATTGTAAACATTTTTAACATAATCTTCCAAGTGCAATTTACTCAACTATTAAAACCTTTGAGTGCCAGTAAACAGTCCACTTTTAATAGAACAAGGTTTCTCCACATCCATTACATTCCACATCACATTATTTTGTGTTTGTGTCACTCGGCACTAAAACAAGTCAACATCCACTTGAGAACAAATTGTTTATTTGCGGCTCTGGACCTTTTTGAGCAGCTTGGCTCCATCAAGCTCCAAAAACTGTTTTTAGAATACCTCAAATGTGTATTTGAGCTTGTTGGGGTATTCCAGGTAGATGAATCCCATCAACAATGCGCATGCCTTTGTTTGGTTTCCGCAAAAAACTCTGTCTCCCTCTATGACAATAGACACATCTGCTGGTCCCGTCCCTGGCATCATGGATCACAAGCACCTTCATAGTTTGGTCCACGACGTTGTCATGCTCGTCCTCCATGTTGAAAAGAAAGAAAGAAAAGCATATTCACTTTAAATTAGGCATATTAACAAGAAGCTATTATACAATATAGGCTTTGTGGTCTAGCATTAAGCCTAATCAATAAAACCAGGGATTGACTTTTTTAAAATGATTTGTAAAAATGTGTGGCAGCGATTAAAAATAAAACAAGATTTCTAACTTATATAAAAAATGTCAGGCCCAGTCAAATTGCCCATCGATCTAATCAATGACATTACATTAATTGATTGATTGATGATTATTTCCCATGAACATAACTTTTCAGTGCATGATTTTATTTATCTTATTTCACTTTAACACCAAAAGAAGGTTTTTTGTTTTTACATTACATTGCATTTAGCTGACGCTTTTATCCAAAGCGACTTACAATAAGTGCATTCGACCAGGAAGACACAACCTTGAAGAAAACAGAATCATATAAGTACATCAGGTTTCATAGAGCCAAAACATTTTAGGTAGTTTTATATGTTAAAGCACATCAGTACATTATCCCTAAATCATTTTCCTGTGAATGCTAAACCATTTATAAAAACAATAAGATGTTTACAGATTTACAGCAATAAATTGCATATTTATTTGTTAGGTGTAAGAGTGGTTAATCACAGAAATTAAACAATGGTATCAGAGCAACCTCTGAAATAACTCCGTTAAAATCTTGAAGTGATCAGTCTTTAATGACATACCTGGCTGTCTTGAAAAAGGTCTTCTTGGCGTCCCCCAAGGTCTTCAATCAGGCACCTGGCCACTGCATCTCTTTTTTCCAACACTCTGGGCCTGTGAGGAAATGCATTTTAGTGACAAGACTTATTTCTGCATTTTCATATTCTTGAATGAAACATTTAAATAAATGTACCTCATCAATTGTGCTCAGAAGAGGGCGCATCCTGGAGCTAGCATCTCCTCCTTTGGCACGCATCAGCTGGAGCGAGTGGTGTTAGTGTACTCATCCAGTTTCAGCATCAAAGTCTCTTCCAGTGAAAGAGTTGTTATGTGTCGGAACTCCTCCTTGATCTAATAAAGAGCATAGCACTCATTACTCACAACTCTGACAACAGTGAGTTGAAATGGGAAAAAAATAAACGTAATGTTCTCACCTGAGCCTCATTGAATAAACCAGGCCATCTCTCCTTGAAGACACTGACACGTGGGCTGAGGGTCACCACCTCCACTCCACTCCAAATTGTCTGCAGGATTTAAAATGTATAGGACTTAGGTGCCGTCTCTGAGGATGTTACACTTATATTCACATTTCTTACACTGAACATTACCAACAAAATAACACAATTAAACATTTTTATGTAGAAAAATCCTAAAATATATAACAATGAGCTTTGGCTCTGCTCCGTGGTAATCTATCCAGTCCTCACGATAATATACAGTAAGCTTAATGTAAACATAAGTCTATAGGCTATTGCTGCAGCTATACCTCAAAAAAGACAAATTAATCATAAATCATTATTACTGTGGCTTGGCAGAATATACGATGGTTATTTTTCACTAAGAGATAGTCGCAAGATAGTTGTCTCAGTATTTATCGTTTCATGCACGTTCATATGAATACAGACACACGAGGAAACTGACGGCCGACGTTAGATAGACTAAGAGAGATGCTACAAGCTAGCTTCAACTTAGTTAGCCTTGTGCATCATTTGAATGTGTCCCCCGCAAACCGTTACTGTACTCAATACTACTCAACCGGGTAGAGATGGCAAATCCGGATCATTTTATGGACTCGGAGTCTTCTGAGTCAATCATTGAAGAGATCCGGATCATACGAGTCATTTGAGTCATATGAGTCAGCATGACCAAGACCGTAGAAATCCTACCGGTGAAACCGAAAAGTTGTTGCATTTAACCAGCATATTAAACTAACGTTACATTAACCTCCGCTACACAGTGTCTTTTGCTTTAATAAAACATGTGTGTGTGTGTGCATTTTAAAAAATAAGTGTTTTGCATTATATGTATATAGTTATTTTAATATGTTCCTGTACTTAAGCTAATTTTGCACAATTGTGTTTTCATTTAATAATAATAATAATAATAATAATAATAATAATAATAATAATAATAATAATAATAATAATAATAATAATAATTGTATAATTACATTTTATATATTCTAACTGTTTTGCAATGTTCTATCATTTGTTTCTTTTTGTGTGCCATGTTCAAAATAAACGAGTTTCCAAGTAAGATCCTTATTGGAAATGCAGATATTATTACAGGAGACTGTTGCACAACATGACCATTTTGTTAGAAGTCTACACTGAAACTTAATTTAGAGCCGGAAAAATCGCGGGATCCGTGAATCCAGGTCAATGATCGAGAGAGACCAGTAGCCTACGAGGACTCAGAGCCGTAACATATAGCAGGCAGCAGATCCAGAGATCCAGCAGACTCGTCCCCATGCACGAATCTACAGCAGACTCAGCCCCTCCTCCGGCTCGCACGGCTCCCGCGAGTCCCACGGCTCCCGCGAGTCCCACGGCTCCCTCGACGAGTCGCAGCAGACTCAGAGATTTGCTCACTCACGGCTCACGGCTCCCGCGAGTCCAACGACTCACGGCTCACTCACGGCTCACAGGACTCTCGCGGGAGCCGGAGGAGGGGCTGAATTTGCTGTTGATTCGTGCATGGCGACGAATCTGCTGGATCTCTGGATACAACAACGTTGTAATGTGATTGTACACGTTATAAAGAGAGTAAAGAGTGACGCAATTTATAGTTTTAATTGTTACGTCACATCAGGTGTAGGACTCAAAGGACTCGGGTTAATCGAGAGGGAGACTCGTCACGACCGGCTCATTACTAGGATCCGGGTTAATGATCCGGATGAATCATGACTCGCCCATCTCTACAACCGGGTCAGAGTTCGTCATATTACTTGAACTGACATGTTATTTAATAAACGGCTACTGATTTTTGCAGTGTGCATCACCATTGGATACTGTGTGGAAAATAACATTGGACAAACACACTTTATATAGAGGACGACCAACTTCAAAGGTTGATTTAAACGAATGCCGCCTTCCGCGCGCTGTTCTTGTTTGTACTTAGCTAGCAAACAATAGCCTTCTCTGCTAAGCATGCACGATGCTAACGTGAAACACAACTTGGCTGGTTAACTTACATTAATATACAACTGTCGCCGTGACGCTTAACTCATTTCAGACGGCATGCCGTCAACATGCACATTATTGCTGTAATAACAATTATTAACAATATGGAGCTAAACATCATAGTGCTTTACTCTTAGCTCCTATGTTAGCTACAGCTATCTAGCATCAGTGACCGACTTCCAGTGAGTAATAGATGAGAACAAACTTACATTCCTTGTCTAACAGTGAAGCAAGCAGACAACAAGTCTTGTGATGAACCTCAAAAAACGTGAACATTTATATGTAGGACATGATAGACAGTAATATCTTACCTTCCAACATTTCCACACACCAGGAGGAGGGAGGCGCGAAAGAGAACAGTTCCTCTGGCCTGCAGCCAAGAATCACCGCAGACGCATGCGCAAAGGGGCAGTGTGGGCCTAATGTCTTCAAGTAGATTTTACCCAGATTGTTTGTGTTTCAGTTAGTACTGTCAGAAATTAGGTAGTGTAGGTAGAATTTACCCATTCAAATATACTAACAATGCTCACTTATATACCTTGAGTACAATTTAAATGATTTGCTTGGATAATATATACTACCCTCCAAAATCCTTTTTTATAGTGTGCGGCTGCGCTGCGGCTGCGCTGCGGCTGCGCTGCGGCTGCGCTGCGGCTGCGCTGCGGCTGCGCTGCGGCTGCGCTGCGGCTGCGCTGCGCTGCGACCTCCTCCTGCGTCCTAACCCACCAGGCGCGTTTCAAAACGTTGCGGAAGCGGAGCGTTGTGTGTGCAGCCTCGCAGTTGTTGGATGAACATTCCACTTCCTGCCTGCGCCGCGCTGCGCCGCGTCAAAAATAGGATTCATCCTATATTTTAGAAATTCCTTGCGGCGAGGAGCTTCTGGGACGCTTCGAGCCGCGGCGCAGCGCGGCGCAGCGTGTCTGGTGGAATAGCACCCATTGACTAGAGTGGTCGTGATCGCTAAAAACGCCGCAGCCGCAGTGCAACGCAGCGCAGACACTCCTGGTGGGATTAGAGGGTAAGGGTATTTTCTCGATTTTTAGATGTTTTCTTAAATCACCTTTTAAATGTATTTCTTCTAACATGGCACCCCATGTGTTCAATATCAAAATGCTCAGGACAATCTCTGGTCTTGCTATATATGCAAATGACTCACCTTAGAGCACTGTTTGATGAGATAAGTAGCTCAAAAGCTTAAAACTTGACATCCGATTTTCAGAAAATCTTCAAAACTCTTGTGAAAACACAAATTTACTCATGTGATCGAATTGTTTTGGTGTTTTAGATTTGGTACCAAAGTCCTAGGATCACAAAAGCAGTGAAATATTTGAATTACACTGTATATAAATGTGTTATTCATGTATAAAATTAAAAAAATTAAATTCGAATTTTGAGTAAAATAGGTGTTTATCACTCTACTTTCACCACAGCAGGGACTGAGATACATCAGGACTGACTAATGACTTCATATTACATACCAAGGTTCATGTGATGTGTACAAATACAAATTGAGCATTCAACCTTTTTTTTTCGACCAACAACTTATTATAAATATGTTTTTTTCAACCAACTATATAAGAAACTGGAAAATCTAACTATTTACAAAATTGAACATCAGAACTTTCAACCAACTATTCATTATAAATGTCAAGACGTGTCAAGGTCTTTGTCTGTCTTCCAAGACAGTGGGTCTGGCTGCTGTGTAGGTGGGGGTGATGGTGCATGGGCTGCTGTGTAGGTGGGGTGTACAAGTGCTATACGAGACCTCCACGAGACCTCCTTGCTGGCTGGGTTGAAGGTGATGGCTGTGGTGGAGCCTTTGTGCTGAGGTGTATCTTGACCTGGTGGCAGCCGCAGATGGAGGTGGAGGCAGCTGTAGTGATGCTGGTCTGCTGGTCCTTGGTGGTGATGGCTCTGGTGAAGGCCCTTGAGCCACAGTAGATCTTGACCTGGGGGCCGGCACAGATGGATGTTCTGGCTGCTGGATAAACGCAGCCTGTGGGCCACTAGGCCCAGACAGCTGTGAAACATCTCTGTTAAACAAATTAAAATGTAGGACAATAATTACAACTAATTTCATTGAAATAAAGTTCAAGTAAAATGTTGATCAAGCACAAATAACAATGCACACATACAAAGAAAGTTTGGGAGGTTGGAGAAGGAGTCTCTCTCGATCTCTCTCACTCACACACACACACACACATACACACACACACACACACACACACACACACACACACACACACACACACACACACACACACACACACAGGTATTTCCAGTTACTTTACATTCAGTATACAATCACAGACACACATATACATAGGCTACATCTGATTACAAAGTCTCATCTGTACAGGACGGTAAAATAATAACAGGCACACATCAATAAATATATGACAAAGTCTCATCTGTACAGAACAGTATGATAAAATAATCGATGGCAAAAACATGTCACTGTAAATGTCTCCGTTGTGGGACGAATAAATGATTAATTGAATCATCTACACATGTAATCTCACTTTTACACACCAAAATAACGTTAACACAGAGTAAACGTTTGCTAATGGAGTCTATTTTGTCCCAATAAAAAGTTCATGACTATCGATAACAAATATATATCAATAAACCTATTGTTCATTTTCGCGGTATTCCCCACACATTGCCAGTACACTATTACTGTAATATTTACACTTACCCATGTCCAAATGGATCCTTGTTGTTGTCTTTGTATTCTTCTTCTTCAGAAGAGTCGAATACTTCAGGTTCTGAGGCTCTATATTCACTGCTGCTAGCGAAAAAAATCTCTAGCGAAGTCGGCAACTGTAAAGTTTTTTTTAGCCATTTTCTCTGTCTCTCTCTCTCTCCTCACAGACCTAAACTGATGGGAGACACGTGGTTTATGTTTTTTTTACTTGGTGGGTAGGCCCTTAGTGATTTCTCGATGTCCATTGGTCATTTCAGACCATGATGGCTGCCGGCCGAGATTTCTTTGACGGACACACAAATCCACCAATCCCACACAGTGTAAAGTCAAGCTGCTTTGAGCGGCCATATTGGCTACTGTGCCCTGGTTACAGTCTCACAGGAGATACCGCTGGAAAGCTACTCTTCCAGCGATTCCGCGGATATCTGAATCATATTTCTACTCCTTATAATCGAAAATATATGATTCATTACGTAAAATTATGCGCACCTGGACGCGCCGGCGCGTCCACCGACATTTTGAGCCTCACTAGTCAGCTTGTAAGATCAAAACAGGCTTCAACTAGTTAACTAGTGAACATTTTGCCTTCACTAGTTAACATGTAAGCTGCAATATGTATCCACTAGTTAACTAGTTGCCGTTCATATGGCCAACACGTTAACTAGTCAGCCATATGCAAATTAAGCAGGCGGACCCAGATTTGGATTGGTCAGTGTCCAAACCATAGATATATATAAACACTAGATGACTCACCCGCGCTGCTGGCCAATGGAGACCGACGTTGCCACATGGCGGCCATCTTGCCACAGGCAGCTCGCTCATTGATAACATGATGTCTATGGTGCACTATTGAAATAACCGTAGATTGCTCAATTTTCAAACGGTTTGGTTCGTTATAAACATCAAAGATGTAGTTATGATACTGCATACTTATAATTATAATCATTAACTTGTTTTTTTCAACATGTCTTTTTGTCTCCTGTATCATAGCCATGCTAATAACGTTTATAATAAACCAAACCGTTTGTAAATCAGTCAAGATTTCAGCGAGTTAAGAGTATTTTTGTGCAGATCACTCACCTTACAACAGCTGTAGCAGTAGTTGTTGACTGTGGTAAGATGGCCGCCGGTGAGCTACGATGGCGACTCCCCCTTGAGCCATCTAGTGTTTATATATATCTATGGTCCAAACTGAGTGAAGAGCCTTATAAGCAGTGGCGGCTGGTGTTTATTTTTCTAGGTAGGGCTGTGCCACATGCAATCAATTTCAGCAAACATCCCAGTATGACTTAATGCAAAACAAACAGTAGTTTTCAGTGTTAATTTATCAGTCTTAAATTGTAATGCCTCCATAAACAATTTAAGCATTTGAAACTATGTACACAAACTTAAAAAATAATTGCATTAGCAATACTTGCATATATATGTATGTATGTATGTATATATATATATATATATATATATATGATGTATATAATATATATATATACAAGTTCAAGTTTATTTCGTGTGTTTAAACCCTTCTGTTCAAAGTTGATATTTTGTTTCTTAAAAGATTAAATCTTTAAAAACATGCTGTTTGCCATTTTTAAAGTTTGATGGAAGAAATTAAAATATAGGTCACTGACGTGTCAGGATATGGAATAAATACTCAAATGGCTTGCCATATACCACTAGTTGCTGAAAAAGAGCGACTAGTGTAATGTTTTATTTAACAGAGTGCCAAACTAGTTTGACCATATATCTAACAAGTTAAATCAAAGAGCCAACTAGTGTAGGCAGCTGCCGTCTGATATCAAGGATATGGAATAAATACTCAAATGGCTTGCCATACATGCCACACTGGACAATGTGGCACTACGTCTGATTCAGATGGTGAAGTAAGGACACATTCTCCATTGACTTTAGCAAGTAGAATATCATGTCAGAGCTATGGAATCTCCTTTCACATTTAATTTAGATTTTGAACGTCCGACACATAGTCTGGTCCCTTTGAATATGTTCATCAACCTTTTAAAACTTAACTCAGATTTACCCTTTACCTGTAGCAGAGGCTCGGTGTGTAAACCCATTCATCATGAAGTGGAATTACTCAATGACAAATCTCCCTCGCCGCTCCCTGTGAGTACGTCTGCAGATTGAATACACAAACATGTTCCATCCCTGCTCTTTAGCCAAAGTCATTTGTGCCAATGTCAAAAGTGATAAATGGGTTATGTGGCGCCTATGAGAGAAAGCAGTACATTTTTATAATGTATTAAAGAGGAGCGAGGAGGGAGGCAGGAAAAGTCAGGGAGGGATGGAGGATGGAGCGGAGCTGGGGAAGTGGGCTGTCATGCTGTAGTGTTGTGCTCTAGGCAGGGGACCTCTGTCACACACAGTTTGAATCCCTGCTTCACATCTTTCCTGGCACCTCCTCTGCATTTCCCTCAGATATCCAGCCATCGACCCCCCCAGAGCTCAAAGCCGTCCAGCAAGGCAGCAGAGCTGGCAGACACTGCTCTGTCAAATTCATCGTATGGCACTTTGTGTGTTTGTGTGGTCTGGTTTTACTATTTTTACAAGAGCCAGTTTGCATTTTAAAACATCACATACATTATATTTCTATTATAGGTCATTTTGGTTGTTCCTCATTTCTTTATTGGGGGAATTTAACACTAGGATGACTAGATTATAGGTGCTCAAAGAGTTTTACAAGCCCTTAGCCACCTAGCATACAAAGTACATTATAGATATTTTTATCCCACAAAATGTACAGCTCCATTATCATATTCACGTTTCGGATAAAACATGAATGGGTCACTCAGAATGACAGACGTGAAAACGCTATGTTTTGGTACAACAGAAGATCATTGTAATACTGAGCGTTTAGGGTCAGGGTTGTGTGTAAATGGTTTAAAGTTAGGACATATTTTTTTGGTAGGAAACTTTATGCTAAAGGTTTATATTTTAATTAAATCAACATAACAAAGAAACAATTGCCGTATCTGCCAAATGGCTCTGTAAAATATTTTAATTATTTTCCAAAAGCTTCTGGGGCCAGAGTGGACGGTGAAATAGATGAAACAGTGAATGCAGCGAAAACAAACTTGATGATTGGCTGTCGGCTGGTGTTATTTGTGCACGCTGCATTTGAAGAGTGTGTTTTTAAACTTGAGCAATCACACACTGTGGATGACTTTCAGATGTACTAGCAGCTTCCTCTGATTTTGTATTCCTGTCTGGTACACTTACACTGCGACAGCATCTTTGACAGAGCCTGCGAGCCGTGCTGTTTCTAATTTATATCCTCTCTCTGGGCGATTACCAACTAAATAAGGGTTCAGCATCCTCCTGTGTCAACAGTACACATTGGGGACAATTTCCTATTCGCATAACAATGTCCAATTGGCAAAGGCTGGTCTAAAATAGGATCATGTTTGAAAACAGCTTCAGGTTATTTCAAAAAGCTATTCCCAACAGCAGTTTGTCTTTTCTTGTTTTCCTAGAACGAAAGAAGATTACTCTGACTGTTGGAAATCAACTGTCCTCCAAGAAGATCTACAATGTTGTCGGTTACCTGAAAGGAAAGAGAAACCCAGGTTTGTACAAATCCTCTGCAGTTTTTTTAAAGATCTAATTGTAGTCTTAATTAACGGAAACATGTTCACTGTTCACTATTAAGTTTAGTTTAAGGTAAGCAGCTAAAAAAAGAAAGCGAATATATGGTTACAAATGTAAAAGGTTAATAGCCACCATTAATCTTGCGTCCATTTATAGATAAAGTAAATATGAATAATAGTCGTATGATAGTTCTATCATAAAACGTTGTTGTGGGGGTTGTATACCATACATTTCTAAATGTATGGTACGGGTCCCCAGTACATAGAAACTGCAGAATGCTAACTGTCATATGTTGGGCAATTTACACAATAAGCATAAGTAGTGTTAAAGGTCCCATATTATACTATATTTGAACAATATATTGTAGGGCCATATCTATTCAAAACATGTCTCTGAAGTGTTTTGCTCAAAATACCAAACAGATCACCCATTCTAGCCATACCCCACTATTTCAGCCCTGTTACAAAAGTGCTGATTCTGGGTCTGGCCCTTTAAATGTAACCGAGCTGCTGCTGGCCACGCCCCCTTGGAGCGTCCGCATGCAAGCAGTGAGCTATGTGAAGAGAAGGCTGTCTACCAGCAGAAATTCAGCTAAACGCTGCTGTGATTAAACACCATATCATGTTCCAAACCACATCAAGGGCAATTTCTGAAAAAGTATGGAGCTCAAACGCTTTCTCTGTCTTTACCACAAGGACAGTACCTTTTATATCCGGCTTCTTCACACATATTATCTCCAGTACTGCGTTAGCTCCGAGTGTTAGCGATGCTCGCTAATGGAAACACAGACCATATTACTTCCAAAACATGTCACGCATTGTTTCTGATACAGCACATATCTTGACATGTTCTTTAGTGTTTACCACTAGAACAGTGCCATTGTATGTATTATATCACAACTTTACTCTTAAGTCCCTCAGACAACCTGCTGAATACACAGACATACAGCTGCAGGAGGGGATTCAGCTAGCCGGCTGTATATGGGGATGATAGGTTTGGCCGTGGGTGGGATGTTGCCAGGAGGTCAATGTAAAGCCAGCCCACATTTCAGAAATATCTTCATGATCGCAGCAAATCTGGATCAGCTCCGTTCTTCCTCCGTTTTTAAAGATGTGGGTAAGGAGGAAAACATTACATTACATTGCATTTAGCTGACACTTTTATCCAAAGCGACTTACAATAAGTGCGTTCGTCCAACAAAATACAACTTGAAGAAAACAGAATCATATAAGTACATCAGGTTTCATAGAGCAAAAACATTTCAAGTGCTACTCAACTGGCTTTAGAAAAGCCAGTCCTTTATTAGTATAAAAGTGCTTCGTTAATAGTTCTATCGCTCGAAGTGGAGTCGAAAGAGATGAGTTTTCAGTTTGCGCCGGAAGATGTGCAAGCTATCTGCCGTCCTGATGTCAATGGGGAGCTCATTCCACCATCCTGGAGCCAGGACAGCAAACCCACGTGTTTTCGCCGTTGGGAACTTGGGTCCCCCTCGCAGCGAGGGCGCAGCGAGTCGTTTGGCTGATGCAGAGCGTAGTGCACGTGCTGGGGTGTACGGTTTAACCATGTCCTGGATGTAGGAAGGGCCAGATCCATTCGCAGCATGGTAAGCAAGTACCAGTGTCTTGAAGTGGATTCTAGCAGTTACCGGAAGCCAGTGAAGGGAGCGGAGGAGCGGCGTGGTGTGGGAACATTTAGGAAGGTTGAAGACCAGACGAGCCGCTGCATTCTGGATGAGCTGCAGAGGTCGGATGGCACATGCAGGTAGACCAGCCAGGAGGGAGTTGCAGTAGTCTAGGCGTGAGATGACGAGAGCCTGGACCAGAACCTGAGTCGCTTTCTGTGTCAGCTGGGGACGTATCTTCCTGATGTTGTACAGCGTGTATCTGCAGCAACGGGTTGTAAGAGAGAGGGTTGTATTTTCTGACACTTTGTTAGTTCGGGGGGGGACATATTTATGTATAAAACACATCAAAAAGTGCATTTTGCATAAAAGGTGACCTTTAAACATGCCAAAATAACGCAAGTAATATTCAGGGTTTTTTGCTATAAATGTTGGTATTGATACAGTGAATTACTGCTATTAAGCACTCGAAAACTGAGTTTAACCTACTGTAGTTTACCAACGCACATTGAAACATTCAGGAGAGTCCTATAAGCTACTTTTTTATTTGTATTCATTTTTTGCTTATTTTTCCTCATTCATATTTGAAATGTGCTTTTCCTGACACAGCTGTCATTACATGAATGAGTTGCAGAATGACACGTTTAAACCGCACATTCCTTTTGTGAGTTCTCCCCTTTCTTTCTGAATGGAACTTACACATTTATCAATGATTTATTGAATTGTAAAGAAAATTATAGATACCTTGACTTTCCGGTTTTAGCTTTCCGAATCTGAACATTTTCTATTTATTTCTATTCTTTTTTTTATTACGGAAAAACAACTGTCACCAATTTTCTTAATTTGAATACTTATCTGTTATTGGAGTATTTAAATAAGTCACATAAAAGAAAATAAGCAGCATAATAAGGAACTAGGTTCACCAGCATTTATTTCCTATCTGGTGCAGTACAGGCAGTGAACAGTGGATTATCAGATGTATTTAGTTTATTTTGGACGAAATGGCTGCTGCATTGAAATGATGGGTGAGAGTGGACAATGGGAGCTGTGCAGTACATCAAATAAAGGCTTTGACCTTTGTTTTAAACGTTTTATTTTCCTTTCGTCCCGGTTAAGCATCGGCTCAGGTCATTTCCAAACACATTATGTCCATTTAATGTTGAAATAGCAGCCCAGCCCTCTCTGCTCAGCTCCCTCTGCCCTTACCTTTATCCATTGTCATTCTGCAGAGCATGTCGCCCTTGCCTCGCCCCACAGTCTTCCTTGTCTCATGCCCTCCCCCTCTACTTGTAGCATACAGCTTCTGTACCTGCCCTGCCTAGTCACTGGTGGAAAATTACCTTGCTGATTTACAGTGTGACATTAGGAAGCAATAATGGGCCACTATAGCAGATAATCTGGGCCACAACTCTCTGGAAGGAGTGACAGTTTTACTGGTTGTTGCTGTTTGATCATATGTCTCCTCACAGCTCATTTATCTCCTCCCTAATCAGAAAGAAAATGCATGCACATTCGCAACGGTTTTGACTCATAGGACTGAATATATCATAGGCTGCAACAATATATATTACTCCACTTTTTAGCCCAATATATCCCAAACACTGTAATCAGAAGATAAGGTTGTATTTAATGTCAAAGTCACAGAGAGTCTACATTACAGTAGGATACATTAGAGTTTATATTCAAAACAGCTGTGTTTCGATCTAAATGTATTGCACAAATGAACTCAAAATGTAGGCAAAACAAAAATATGAAATAATACTTGTTTCCATCAACTACTGCTATGCCATTATTCAGAGTTGCTTGGTGTTTACTTCCTGTCCGTCTTCCTCTGTTGTTCTTGGTAGTGTTTACTTCCTGTCTGTCTTCTTCTGTTGATTTATCTGATGTCCAGCGCTCTTTCTTTTAACATCTTTCCTCCTCTTGTTCTTTTCTTTTTCTTTAGCCATCATGAATCCAAAATGTCGTTCTCTCCACAAATATAAAAAATGTATTTCAACAAGCATTCCATGATTTTTTTTCTAATGGAGAAAACTAATGTTTTTGGCCACCAGACTTTAAACTGACCGAACTTCTGTCTGTGAATTGATATTCACCTAATCAAAATGTCTAATCGGTTTACTAACAAAAAGAGCAGATTGCAGAATGTTCAATATTCACCTAACAGCATTGAGTATTCAACTTAAATGTTAATGACCTACCTGACTATTCTTTCTTTATTACATATTTAACACAGCCACAGACTGTGAAAATAATAAAAAATATAGGAAAAGAAAAATCAACCATCATCAATTAAACAAACTCAGACTGTTGAATTATCAATGTCAATTTGTCAAGGGCAGTGAAAACACAAGACAGATTACTGATGCTTTTTTATGAATGCTTCATTTAACCATTAGTGTGAATCCTGAACAATAAGCATACCCATGACAAACATGTACAATTAAACAGAAACAAATAAGCTAATAAAGCTTTCACATATGACTGATTCCAAGCAGTTTACAGTAATGGTTGATTTACCCTGCAAGCTGCTCTCTGTGCAATAATGTGTTGTCAGATTTCTGCGGCTAAGCTAGCACATCTTTCCTCAAACAAAGTCATCAGTGCTCTGTGCTGGAGTGATGAGCTTTGCTCTCTTCTTCCCTCCGCCTGCAGGAAGCTGCTTTGTGCATCCACACTCAACAGTCCCTTTGTAGATAATGTAAGGTGTGCAGAGGCCTGGGGCATTCGTGAGTCAGTGTTTGTAAGGGAAACCAAACATAGACACTGTACTTGAATACCCTTTTTACCAACACTTTTACTGAGATATAGTATTATATATTTCCATTTGATAAATCTATTTAATACAAGGTTTGGTTGAATACTCAATCCTGATTGGTCAATTTGCATGGTTCAGAGGTAGATAATACTCAATCACACACTGCTGCTGAGGAAAATCCATCCACCGAAAGTTCAATCAGGAGAGACGTGATGTATGGAATACATGTTTATTATCGGTCACATTATATAAATGAAACATAATGATGACAGTTTATAACAAGTGAATGAAATGGTGTTTTGGCGATTAGGCCCAGGTTTTGTAGGACATCATTCGGGAAGGGAAAGAACCGTTTCCGATGAACCCCCCTGGGTCTAGACCTGGTGGTGGTGATAAGTGGTTAGGTCCGGTTGGAAGGGAGAAGGTTAAGCTTGGCCCTGAGTTTGAAGCAGGAGGCGAAGGGGTGGAAGAGGGTTGCGCGTTGACACCTGGAAGACAGCTGATAGAAAAGGGGAGAGCATATATAGAGGGATTAACAGGTGCGATAATTAGGCTTGTGAATGGAGGGAAGTGATAGGTTAGCTAAGGAGTGGCGCTCCCGCCCCAGTGAGATGATAGTGAACTGTTCATGAAAAGTTCATGGAATATCAGTGAACCATATTCATGAACAGCTCATAAACAGCTCATAACAAAGTTGATGAACTGTTCATGAAAGTTCCATGAACATTAAATGGCACTAGGGCAGTTCATGAACTACTCATGAAACTCCTGTGCTGGAATGGTTCATGAACAATTCATGGAATATGGTTTTAGGCAGGTTCATGAACAATTCATGAAATGGAGTTTTCAGTGAGTGTAGGGATATTCAGTATTCAACCAAGAACATTTCAAGAATTGTTCATGAATTAACCATGGTTCATGAACATATCAAGAACTGTTCATAACAACTTCATGAACAGTTCATGCCCAGTCACTGAATATAATTCAATGGCTGGCTATGAACTGTTCATGTACATGAACTGTTCATGAACCATTGACTGTGGGTCAATTGGCAACCATAGAAAACAACAATTATGTCAATCACAATGGAACTTTATTCAAATTAACAAACATACAAACATACATGTATACAGGTGGAGCACTACAATTAATCCTATCACTATTTGAAGCACAGTTCTTGACACTGAGCTGCACACATTCTTTTGTTACGGGTCCCAAAAGCTTGGGTACCACAGCAACAATAAATGATTTCTGTAGAAAACAGAAAAGTGCATCAGCAATAATTATACACAGGATCCGGTTGATCGTCTGGATTGCTTCTTATTCAAAATTCAAAGTACACAGTTACATTCAAATAGCTGTACTTTACAAACATCACATTTCTCCATTTAAGTGATCCGTCTGTCACAGTCCATTACTGTATCTCAAGGAGAAATTCAACATAGTCAATATAAACACACAACGCTATCAAATAATACTTTCTATCAATATATCTATCTTTACCAAATATAACATATTATGGAGATCACAAAAATACACTGTCAATGTTAATAAACAAAAAACAAGGCAATGTGCCTGCAAGACGTCACTCAGGTAAACAAAACGTATTACCCGTGCGCAGCAGCTAACCTGCCTGCGAGCCTTCGCTCAGGTCATTTACCCAGGCGCGGCTGAAGCCCGCGAAAATGGCATATATTGTTGCCGACAGTTTAGTATTTTTAAAATACCGTTACTATGTCAAACATGCTCAAAACTTTCTGACACACTCTCCTAAACATCTCCAACATCATATCTAATTCACACAAGTTAACATCGATCATTTTCATCATGTACTGACCTGTAGAAAACAGAAAAGTGCAGCAGCAATAATTATACACAGGATCCGGTTGATCGTCTGGATTGCTTCTGACTGGAGGGGCGGAAGTGTCCCCCCTAAAATAACCCAGATGTCACCGCTCACCTGCCAAAGGTTCCACCTTGGCGCTACTTACTCGTACTGCTTCTCAAACAGTACAGATAAACCATAAAATGATATGAATGTCACCAAAATAAATACAGATAATGTTCAGTTTCAAATTCACTATTGTTTTGTTTTAAGATTAAAAGTTTTAAAAAATAAAGAAATGTTCAAATAGTAGGCCTAGATGAATATTCAAGAGGTCTTTAAAATCATCACACTGATCATCAAAAGTTCATAAAATGCTCATGAATATTCAAAAATATTCTGAACTTGCCACAATCATCCAAAATTCATGAAATGCTCATAGTCATGAAAAGTTCATGAAATGCTCATGCAAACTTTTTGGGGTTTTAATTATAATTTTGTGATTGGCTGGATCATGAAAAGTTGCTCATAAATTGCTCATAAAAGTCTGTCATGAGCAAAACAGGAACTTTATATGAATGAACAATGTTCATAAAAATGTCATGAACTGCTCTCTAAAATGGTTCATGAGCATTTTAAGAATTTTGGTTCATGAACATGACAAGTGAACATATAATGAGTTGTTCATGAATGTTTCATGAACAGCTCATAAAGTCATGAACTCCATCTCGCAGTGGCTGTCATCTAGTGAAGTGAGCGAGTATTGCCATGACGTGCAATACGGAGTGATAGGTCTTCCTGCCTGAACTTGCGCTAAGCTTCATTAGTCCAGTTGATTCAACGGCAAATGTTGACAACAGAAAATATTTTTCTCCATCCGAAATCTTCATGGTATACTATTTTAATATCCACATTCATATTTGTCGAGAGCCAAAAATCTTCATGACGGCTTCGAATATTCTTCATTCTGCTCTTTTTTGTTAGTAGGCCGTTAAGGACGTCATTTTGATTAATGTGCAGTCATATACATCTACAGAAAGGTCAATTTAAAGTCTGCAGTGGCCAAAAAAACATTGCATGCAGCATGACATTTGGATTGATGAAGGCTAAACTATCCCCAGTAAAGAAAAAAGAAAACAGCGCAAGAGAAAGTAAGAGGTTAAAAGACAGAGCGCTGGATGTCTGAAAAATCAAGGGAAGAAGACAGAGAGGAAGTAAACACTAACCCCCAGTTTCCACTGGGTCCATCTGCGCCGCGCTGCGCCGCGTCACGGTTTTGGTTCGACCTCCTCTAGCGCCATAACCCACCTGACGCGTCCCAGAAGCGTTTCAGAAGCATAGCGTCGTGCGTGCAGGCTCGCAGTTTTGTTATTGATTCGGGCATCCTGGACATTTGTACTTCTACAAGAAAGTAAGTAGGCTACGTAATTAAATGTTTTATTTTTGTGTCTGTTTAAATTGTGTTTATTGTTGGCAAAAATAGGATTCATCCTAATTTTAGAGAAGCACTGCGCCGTGATTGGTTGTTGGTCGCGTTGCTCGCAAAAAATCCCCAAGCTCTCAGACATGCCCAGCTCCAAGATTTTCAAGATTTGTTCAAAGCTGCTGTGTGGACGGGGCGTAAAGGGAACAGCAGAAGAAGGCCCGAATCCAGTCCACACCTACACACTACCCCACAAACCAACGAGTGTGGAGGGGGAGTGGGTTATCAAGCCCTCAAACAGCGAGTCTGCATCGGTGCTGACTTCAACTGTTGCCCTACAGTACATGACCGGAGTCACGCTGTGTGTGTCCGTCAGGAAACACGCTGTTTATATGTAGTTCCAACAAACATTCACTGATAAATTGCTATGTTAACAACCTCATGATAACCTCATATGTTTTTAACTTAGGATCATACCTGTGTTAAGTCTATAAAAAGGTAAATGTGTGCATTTTATTATAAACTTGTGTATATTTACAGACTGTTGCAAAAACTAAGAAGCTTATAAACATCAGGTTTTAAACTAAATGAGCTTTAGAAAAAGGTAACACAATTATAGATGTTTGGAGTTTATTTTAGTTATTCATTCTTATTTTTTGTCCAAGAGATGCTGATTTGAAACCGTTGTTACATACAGCTACGGCATTTCCAACCCAGTCTCACAAAAAAACGTGTAATAACTACGTTGGTCCACAACGTAGGACGTAGTATATCTACAAAAACGCCTCTGAAATTGTAAAATGCCTACGTTTTTTTTCACCATTCATTCCAATGGCTGGCTTCTATGTCACGTGATCTTCAAATTTCTCCCTCGTTTTATTCTCGGTGTAAAATGCCTATTTTAAGGTTAGTTTGGTCATTAAAATGCGTTTTGATGTCATTTCATGCGAGAAATATGAGTTGTTATTTAAGATTATGTGTGCAGTGGGTGTACATGATCTTTAGTTTGCTAGTTATTACGAAGATTACTTCAGGAAATTGTGTCCATTCAACGTTTTCATTGTTACCAAGATGGTTACTAGGGACGCTGCTATCGATATTATTTCTGTTGTGTTGTGTAAAATGGTGTTATCTTTATTGCTACCCCCTTCCCCGTCAATGTATAGTGTTGGTCCACAGTGCAAACGTAGGCCTATTAGTTTAACAAAATCAAAGGTACAAGCTAGACTTTTATTTAGCGTCTCAAAACACATCAGACCGTCGGAGACAGGAAGTCCGGCTCACTAAAATGTCCGTGCAGAACAATACCCTGGCCTAACCCATAGATCCGTGGGTGAATAATGTCAATCACCACAATAGATACGTTATTTTCCATTACCAACACCGTTATTAGTGTTGGTCCACTGCTTTTCTCTTTGAAAGTCATCACATAATGGCATTGTAATACACGGTTCGGCTGCATTAAATGTTACATATCTGCTGTAGTTCTCTATTTATAGAGCCTTGATGAGACAAACATGATGAACTGGAAACGTGACATGGATCATAAATATATCAGTAATTAAACAACATCTTACATTTATTTTCACACAATACATCTCCTTGCAGTATCAACACTAATTCGGCTGACTTTTATATTTGATCCAATTGGTAGATAGGCTGTATTTACACCATAAACGTGCACACCTGATATAAAGGGACACCTAGTGGTTAAAGCATGTTATTGAATTTCATTATTTTTATTATTAGACATTAATAGAATCCCTATAAAGTATGTTCATTACTCGTTATTCTCTACTAATAGTTAATTAAAGACTGTATATAATGACTATTTTGCACATCCCTTTCAAGATTTTCTAAGGTTTATTGACATATTCACAAATGGTGTAGTTATGCAATGAATGTAAAACTTTGTGTATACCTCCAGGAATGTTAACTATGTTGAAGCACTTATTTTAACTGATATTATACATATGTATTATACTCTTATAAGATGTAGATAGTATAAGAAATGTGCAGAATAGGACAATGTAATGGTGGAGGTACACAAATATTGAAAGATGTCTTGTGATGCACTGTTGAGGAACCTGTGACCCAAGTTTTTCATCTCCGGCCTTGTCAGGTATTGAACAATCAATAAATAAAGAACAGAGAATTATTAAATATAAAACACAGAATTTGTGTGATTATACTAAATGATTTACAAATAAACACCACTGCATATGTACAACTATACACATGCTGATGTAACGCAAATGTTTCCAACTTGGGATCAATAAAGTATATCTTATCTTAAGCTGATCGATGGCTACTGCCAGATTTGCAAAATGTGCCTCTGAACCTTGACAAGTGCATGTTTCAGGCTTATCAATGAACAACAGGAGGGGTCACAGACATAAGACCAGCTGTTAAATAAAGCTCTTCTGACCTTAGCTGTCGTGTGGGTATATATTAATGCTGCCCATTGGGCACAAGCAATTTTCACCCATTTATTAATTATATTTTTTAAATTTGAGTGTTTCCTATCCCCTAAACCTCCAAAATCAAATCAAATCAAATCAAGTTTTATTTATATAGCACATTTATAAACGATTTTTGGTCGAGCCAAAGTGCTGTACATATAATAAAATTAGCCTACAGTAGAGACACTTTACAGCAAATACAACAGCACAGATTGTTCAGAATATCAGTATAAGAAAAACGACACCCTCTGTCCTCCAGGGATGTACACAGTTTAATACTGGCAACTTCTTATTATGGGAAATATGAAAACGTCTTTTAAAACTACAATTCCCAGTAGAGACGTGCCAGCATGTGTAGTTCTGGGGACGGGGTGGGGGAGGGGAGGACGCGGTGGACCCGTTCAAATCCAGTTTTGGACAGTCTGCCGTGGTCCCATCCCATTTCATGGGTATTGTTCTGCACGGACATTTTAGTGAGCCGGACTGCCGGTCTTCGCCTCCCGGGCATGAAGCTGTTTACATGTGTTTTGAGATGCTAAATAAAAGTCTAGCTAATAACTAATACGTTTGCACTGTGGACCAACACTATACATTGACGGGGAAGGGGGTAGCAATAAAGATAACACCATTTTACACAACATAACAGAAATAATATCGATAGCAGCGTCCCTAGCAACCATCTTGGTAACAATGAAAACGTTGAATGGACACAATTTCCTGAAGTAATCTTCGTAATAACTAGCAAACTAAAGATCATGTACACCCACTGCACACATAATCTTAAATAGCAACTCATATTTCTCGCATGAAATGACATCAAAACGCATTTTAATGACCAAATATAACCTTAAAATAGGCATTTTACACCGAGAATAAAACGAGGGAGAAATTTAAAGATCACGTGACATAGAAGCCAGCCATTGGAATGAATGGTGAAAAAAACGTAGGCATCTTACAATTTCAGAGGCGTTTTTGTAGATATACTACGTCCTACGTTGTGGACCAACGTAGTTATTACACGTTTTTTTGTGAGACTGGGTTGGCATTTCCTGTTTCTGCCGGAGAGAGGGGAGTTTGTCCCAAAGCTTGCCGCTGTATTCACACCCTCAACCTGAAAGGAGGAAGCCTCGTTAAGCTGCGAGTGGCACTCTACCACGGAGTTCACTCCGTCACGGATGCGGCTTTCACACCAGCGCTTTTCCCTTTCTAGCTCCGAGCTAGAGCTTTTCTGGTTCAGCTCCGGTTTCCCTTTTCTGCTCCCGCTCTGTTCACACCGCCCAGCACCCGACTGGTGCTGCCGCTGCTGCGTCATGACGTCACAGTTTACATCGCTGATTTGCTCCCCAACGGCATTACGGCGCTCACAACAACGGGGAACTGCGTCGGGTCGATGATCGTGTTGCTTTTAATCACACGAAGCCAGAATAAATTGAATAACGACTTCTCCAACCTTATGCTTTTCTCCAGAGTGCCGTGGTTCATTGTTTATTAATGTGTTTCTGCAGCATTTACCGACCGCTGCTCTTCCACGGGAGTTTATTCTCCTCCGTTAGCTCCCGGTTAGCTCACACTGCAGCGGCCGCTCTAAAGTATTCACTGTCCGACTCACACAAGCAGCTGATACATATCCCCAGTTCCCCTTAGCCTAAGTGAATGTGTGTCAGTCTGAATTGACGCTGTTTGGTATCACAACGCTGTTATGAAAGTTTCTCTGGTATAAAATGGGTGATGTTAGCATAGCAACCGAAGCTAAACTGACTACTTGCTATTGCTATCCTATTGTGGCATAAACCGTTCTCTACAGGCACATTTTACCGGCGTATTTTTATTATGATTCTACTTGTGATAGTCGGACACAAAAACCTGTGCAGCCCATGTATTGATTCCATCCGATAGCTGCTATAATACAAAACAAAACGTCTGCCTCTCTCCACAATGATCAATAACAGTGAACGGATGGTCAAAGTAAGGTACAAATAAACAGAATCACACGAAGCCTGGTTAGTGTTGCCTGACTTTATAAAGTGTGTTTATAAGCACTACGGCTTGTAGGCAGGCATGACAGTCGACCCATGTTCAGGGGAGGTGGGTTTAGTTTCCTGCACGCCTCGACGTAAGAGAGACGTAAGCGACGCCACCTCTTAGCTCCGAAGCTCTTGCCTCTAGACCGACAATTGTTTGGAGCTGGAAGTGAACCGGATTCCGGAGCTAAGAGCCGGCGCCACTGCGGTGTGAACAGGAAAAACCGGCGCTTTTCAGGCTCCAGCTCCGAGCCGGAGCTGAAAAAGCGCTGGTGTGAAAGGGGCAGGAGTGGGAGTGGGTATGGTGTGGTTCGGAATTGGGCCGAAGACAGACAGGAAGTAAACACTGACAGGAATGAGCTCTGTCAGTGTTTAGAGACTGGTTCATGGAAAATCAAATGTGAAGAGGCTTGGACAGTTACAGAAAACGGCACGTCGATTGATACCATAACCTCCAAAACATATTTTCAAGGTTTAAAAGGTAACAGGGTCACAGTACCAATAATTAACGGTACAAAACATTAGCATGAATTCCTCATTAAATACATCCCTGGAGTTCAATGCAACAAGGGGAAACCTATATTCAAAGATACCAATAGATTTTGTAATAGGCTCTTTAACCTGTTAAGCCCGAAGGTCCCCGCCGGCGGGGACCCTGGTTTTTTTTTTCACGACACTGTGTCTCAGGGTATCTTAATATTTAAAAACCTATTCATGTGTTATACCAGATTAACGAGAAGAATCTCAGCTAACTGACTATACGAGCCATTTTTACCAAAACAAAACACAAGTCTCAGAAGAAGCGTTAGCATTAGCCCTTAGCTAAAACGGGCAGATGCTACTTCCGGTGCTAACTAGCAAAAACGATCTTTAAAACTTAATATTTTCTGCACAAACTACATATTATCTGAAAGCTGATACTCCACAGATTATGTTGTTATAAGTATCATCACTGTAGGACACAAACTCACTGAGATATCAGCCAGAACAGAGAAGAAAAAAAACAACTGTTTTCAAAACCATAACAATAATTATGTCTTACCGTTGCTGTTTTGTGATCAAAGCTCGTGTTCAAGGGAATAAAAACGCTGCTTAAAGTTAATCCAATGTCTATTAGTCACTTTAGAATTGTTCCTGATAATCTATCATTACATTCATGGCAGCAGAGTAGGTAAAAAGTTTCGCAGTCCCGAGCTAATGCTGTCTCACGTGCTGTTTACGCAAACCTCTCTCTACTTGACGTAAGTGTTTAGCGGGACTTACTAACTGTCACTCGATTATATTGGCTCTAACGGTTCAGAAAAGGTGTCAATCACCCAAATCGACCAATGGGTTCCAAAGATATGATCCTGCGTAGTATAAACTACGCCCGCTCCTGCTTCATTACGCATTACGCAGCCAGAAGGGAGAGCTTCACCACCGAGCAGGTGCTAGAGATGCTAGCTGACGATAGCTCATACCAGATGACTCGTCGTCGGATGATGAAGATCACCTCCAGCCAGACCTGGATCCGGACAGTAGTGACTCGGATGTTGAACTTCCACCACGGGAAAGGAATGTAATCTCTCTGTTTTTATATATTACTTATGTGTTTGGTGGAACTGCGTCACAGTGCTAGCTTAGCCAAGAAGCTACAGGAATGATTAGGCAAAATGCTAAATAGTGTTACTTGTCTTTTTGGAGTTACATTTTCTAAATGAATGGCCATGTGTTTACTTATTTATTTGGTGTAATATTATTCATTTATAGTCCAATATTATCCTATAAGAATAAGCCAGTGAATTAATCTAATCTCTTTGTTTTTCCACATTTGTTAGATGAGGAGTGACCCCAGCAGGACAAAGCCACACACCCAGAAGACTTTCAGGGAGCAGCTTGCTGCAGAATTGTTGGAGTTTGCTGAAGGCCCTGCTGAAGGCCCTGCACCTCCACCACCCCCACCCCCTCCTCCTCCACCCCCACCCCCTCCTCCTCCACCACTCACATGCATGTCCGAGTATTATGGGGAAGATGCCACCAAGGTCAGGAAGAACTGCAGGAGATGCCTAGATGCTGGACTCAAAAGGGTGAAGACACCTGTGTACTGCAGGAAGTGCCAGGTCCCTCTGTGCTTCACTGTCAAAAATAACTGTTTCAGGGAGTGGCACGACCTAAATACTGGAACATTCAGGTAGGTATAAAGTTCAGGTAGGTATAACGTTTTGCGAGTGTTTATTTAAAAAAAAAAAACGTATACTTAAATATTTGTTGTTTTTACAAACCTACAGTATGGTTTTATTGTATAGTACATTGGTAAAATGTTTGTTTTTACATGCCTATAGTGTGTTGGTAAAATGTTTGAAATAAATCTGCCCCAGTTGGAGTCAAATGTTACCTATGTTTCTGTTTTTTTTTATTGTGCAAGTACACCTACACACAATGACCTACAGTGTGGTTTTATTGTATAGTGCGTTGGTACAGTTACATACACACAGCTACACTTACACATACACACCTACACATACCCACACAGCTACACACACCTACACATACAGTACCCACACAGCTACACACACACACACACACACACACACACACACACACACCACACACACACACACACACACACACACACACACACACACACACCTACACTTACACACACCTAGTACGCACACTCACACACACAAACATATTTTTAAAAAAATATATATATATATATATATATTTTTTTTTGGGTGGAATGAATACCTATAGTGATTATTCAATGTAATACAATAATTTGTATAGTCTGGTACCTGAAAAAGGTCAAATGGCACTGATGGAACCAAATGTGCCCAAAGCTTATTCTGCCTGGACTTTATTTTCATAAACCTCTCTAAAAAGGGCAAATGTCACTTGTTTTGCCTCAATCTTGATACAGGGTACTTATTATATGTTATACTTTGGATTCCTAAAGCTTTTAGGCTACTAACCCATCATTCAAGGTTGGTCTTCACTATAAGTAATGGGTTTTCTTTAGGCGGAGACAGGAATTTACATTTGTTTGCTATGTTCCATCTGAATTTACTCTGACACAGAACAATCTATATTGATTCTGACACTTCTACATCCAACTCACAGATGTAACCTTGCTTTGATAACAACAATTATTCATATAAACCTTTTAGAAGTGAAGTTATAGTCATTTGTTCTGGGAATGTCATTTTCGAGCCTGAAACCTGAAAAACAGGCTCGGGGTTTAACAGGTTTAAAGAGGTTATGAAAATTACAACAAATTGCTTTCGTATCCCAAGTTGTTTCAAATATGTTATGGAATTATCGTCAATGCAACAGGCAGCCTCATCTCTCTTTGAAAATGACCATGGAGATGATTGACTGGTTTTGAAAAATAGACTATAGGATTTAATTGAAATTGTTCTTGCATCTTCAATTCAAATTGGAAACTACAAGATGTTTTCATATTAGTGCAGGTGATTGCTTAGCAACACATCTTTAACCACAATTATTGCTTGTGACTGTATTGGGGATTTCTCTTTTTTATTTTTCTAAATGTGGCCAATACATGCATAAATACATTTGACATGTGCTACAGTAGCAATATTCACCTGCTGCCAAAGACAAAGATGCATTCATGTATCTTCACTTCTCATTCTATATTTTCTTAGATCGCTATGTGCTGGTTGGCAGTCGTCATGACAGCGACCAGGGAGGCGGAGCTTCAGCCATCATGAATCAGCTGATCGCGGCATTGACAGAGCAGACCAAACAGGCATGGGTGCCAGACCGAACCACTGTGTTCTGCTCGTGGGGGGGCTCAGCCTTGGGGAACATCGGGTCCTATGAGTGGGGAAAGGTCAGCAGGCACAAGTGCATCTGTTTTATTAAATGTCAACACAAAGGTCAAAGATTTTGACCTTTTCATGTATTTAAGAAATAAATACAAAAAAAGGCTGCAACATATGCTACTGCTAGGGCTTGTTAGCATTTAGCAAGCTATGGGCCAAATACTAATCAAAATGATAAAGAGAAGGTTCACACAGCAGCTTTTTTAAATGTATGTGGACAGAATTTACATGAAAAAGAGAAAAGGGGATTAAAACAGGAGTTCCTTTGGTTTTCTCTCAGGATATGAATAATAGATTTGAAGAACAATCCACCAAGGCAGCAATTGAGTAGTTCTCATTTATAATTGACTACTTCTAATTTATATTCCCATGTAACTCTATTACAGTATAGCTGAAAATAACTCTATGGTGTTGTTCTTTAACAGGAGGACCCCCAGGGAGTCCTCAATTCTGTTCACAGTCACTGCAGGGGGGCCACTACATAGTTTTTTCTTTCTTTCTATGTCTGAAAAACACTTTACAGTTATATGAGTCCAACATATTATTGGCAAATACAAACCAGCTTATTTGCTTTAAAATGATTGTTTTCAGCTAACTGTGATTTCATCGTGCAGTCACAGTTAGCTGATCTGTTCTAAATCAGCACTTATTCATACCTGGAAACTAGTTCATTACGGCTACATTATGCATCAATAAGAAATGTGTTTAAACATTGAAATGTAGGATGTTACACATTATTGGCCCAGTTTAATATAAAAATGTTATACATAATTAGTACAGGTTTCCCTAATCTATGTAGTAACAAAGGATTAATGGTTAAATCATACAAATAAATTAAAAATAATAATACATAAATAAAAAGTATTGAATTTGATTGAATTACATTACAACCTAATACATTTATAATGACACAATTGTGACCAGACAACCATGATACTGTAAGGAATATCATTGGCAGAGTAATGATGATAAACTGTGTGTGTGCGTGTTCCCTTCAGGATAACAGTGTTGTCCTGCAGAGCAGTGCCGTGGCCTACGTCAGTCTGAACTCTCCAGTCAGAGGGACGGAGACTCTGCGACCCACAGCGTCTCCAACACTGCTGCAGCTCACCTCGGATATACAGAGAGTAAGTGCTAGCACTACTGCACTAACATCAACCAATCATTACTGAACATTGAATCCTCAGGTGGCAATTAGGCCACATTGGAGACAGAGGAAGTGTTGTAGGGTTTTTGACATAAAGAACACTGCTCAATGGCATAATGTAAAGTCCATGCACTCTAAATAAGAAATAGAGTCATCTTGACGTCACTTGTTTGTTTGTTAACTATGGTGTTCAAGCTTTAAGTTTATGCATTTTAGCCATTGCCATCTTGGTTTTTGGCATTATCCATATTGTTCTTTTGAACCATCAACCTGAATTGACACAGGATCGCAGAGCTATAACACAGTTCAGTCACTTTGTTCGCAACAGACGTTTTTATGACCCATTGAAGCTTTGGACATTTCAGATTCAGGTGTTTACTGATGTATTTTATGTCCTGGAACAAAACATGAAAATCTTACAAGATTGTGTAAAGCTCAGACCTTAATTCAGGCGCTTAAACAAAAACACGTCAAAAACGACTAAAACTTCTAGATGAGGGAACCGGAAATGGTAAAACACAAAGTCATTTCTAGGACTCATTCCTGCACCACTCCATTGTCTTTACTTTTTAGACCCAGAGGTTACCAATTGTTAATAATACGAATATAATCTCCTCACTTGTTATACTATTTCCAATATTGTTACTTTGTTGGGATTTTTGTTTAGTTGTACTTATTGCGAGTTATATTGGTCAAGCTCCCCCAGTACTTTCTAAAGTATGAGACAGCTTTCCCAATGTTGACTAAAACCTTATTTTATACCTTCCTACATTTCCTAAGGACGCTAGCATTTTATTAAGGCATGGTGTTGCTGTTGAAGAGAAAAATAAGGACACCCTGCTTTGCTTTCACATGCTGCTGCCTCGGCATTTCCCATGTTAAATGGGTGTAGACAAATTATAAGAATGTCTATTCTATTGATTTTAATGATATATTTTAGAATTCCTTATAATGTAATACAATGAAAGCATTTATCCTGTAATAAATCATATTACTGTTTTAACTACTGTTTCATTCAAGTTAGTTAGCAATATACTGTATGTATAAGGAAATACCATTTTGACTATTCCACCCATACTGTGCTAACTTTACCTCGATCAAAGTTGCCAATTTTGCTCCACTTTTACGCTCTCTGCACTCCGCAGTCATTCATCTCTACACTTTTTATTACAGATTGACACAACAGTTAACACAATAATGAGAACATAATCACAGGAAATGGGGAGACTTTGGCTGTTCTTTAAAGGAAGTCACCTATTCTGTGAGAGGGGGAGGAAGCCACTCTCGGTATGATCTAAATAAAAATAACTTCAATCTCTCCACATCCCACTTTCACATGAAAACTGCAATGGCCATTCTACTGATTAAGTATAGCAGCTACATGATTCAGCCTCCCAAAATGTCTCTGTATTCCAACCTGGGGGTGTTTTGCAGATACGATCAACGCTCGCAGACATCTTCTTCCCAACTTTACCGTCTATTCAAACTTTGAAAACTTTTGAAAAAAGTAAGAAAAAACGCACCTCCTTGTCACTTTCTCTCATGTCCTTCCTCTGCCTCCACTACTGCCGCCGCCTCCTCCTTTTTTTGTTCTTCCCTTTCTCCCTTAAGCACAACATCCCTATCCTGCTCCCTCCTCTTCTATCACCTCGTAATCTCCTCTTTCATCAGCAGCGAGCACCGCATCCCACCACCCTCTCATTTTCCTCATTAAAAATATGCCTCTTACTTCTCATCTGTCTTCACTCTTTGTCTCTTCGGGTGATGCTGTGCAGTATTTTTTATTTGTGTCCTCGGGTTAGTCATCCATCCTCAAGGGAAGAGTCATGTTCTTGCCAGGCACCTAGACAGGTACAAGAGGTCAGGAGTGAACAGAACGCACAGCGTAATGTCCCTTTATTCCCCTGCATTGACCATAAACCAACCAATTAGTAGGGACTGGCCCGCCCGGTGTACCTGTGACATTCAGCTGCAATGAAGCTACAGACAGCCTCTGCCACAGCCACAGAAAGAGATTAAGGAGACAGAAATAACTTTTGATGTCCTTTAATGAAATATCTTTTCACAGAATAAAAGAAACGGTTCCGACAATGTGTGCACATACTTGAAATAAGCTTCTCCTCTTCTTCTTTATTAAACATTCATTCATTCTGTCAGAATTTTTGGTAAGCTTTCATGCTTGGAGCAGCAACTCCAGTACTGTCTTCTTTAGGAAATATGGTTTTCCTACATTTTACTCTCAGAAATCACTCTTACCAGTCATAAGTGTTAATGCTGCTCTAAATACTGATGTGGTTAAGAAAAGATCTTGCATAATCCATTCCGAATTGCCTCTTCTTTAATTGCGGGAGGACGGTTTCTCACTGAACTCGACACTTTTTCAATCTTAGTCTTGCTCTATATGTCCACCAAACGACGGTGCATCAATTCCGCTTGCTAATTGTACAGTTTTTACTTGAACATTTGTTTGTTTTTCTAACCCTTGCGCAATCCCGTTTGTCTATTATATTACATTACATGTCATTTGTTAGACGCTTTTATCCAAAGCGACTTACATACATTCACAGTACTGAAACAGCCCTGGTTAAAATCACCAACGACCTCCTCCGTGCAGCTGACTCCGGACTTCTCACCATCCTCATCCTCCTTGACCTCAGCGCTGCATTCGATACCATCTCTCACCCACTACTCCTGGACCGCCTGGCTGGCATTGGGATCACTGGTGTTGCACTCTCCTGGTTCTCATCATACCTCACTGACAGACAACAGTTTGTACAACTCGGTAATCACAAGTCACAAGAAAGTGCTATTTCACTGGGTGTCCCCCAGGGGTCGGTACTGGGTCCACTCCTATTCATCATGTTTCTCCTCCCCCTGGGCAAAATCCTCCGTCACCATGAGGTTAATTTTCACTGCTACGCCGATGACACACAGGTCTACATTTCCTCCAAACCCACCACTGCCCTCCCCCCAACCTCCCTCACCACCTGCCTTGAGGACATCAGGAGCTGGATGAGCAGGAACCTCCTGAAGCTTAACGGTAGCAAAACTGAGGCCCTGCTCATCGGCTCCAAATCCACCCTCACCAATTCACATATCACCCCAGCATCAAACATCATCATCGACGGCTTCCCCATACCATTCGCTGCCCAAGTGAAAAGCCTCGGTGTCATTCTGGACGGCTCCCTCTCATTCGCACCACACATAAAAAACATCACCCGCACCGCCTTCTTTCATCTTCGGAACATCTCCAGACTCCGCTCATCTCTGTCCCAACCCATCACTGAAATCCTGGTCCACTCATTCGTCACATCCCGGATTGATTACTGCAATGCACTTCTGACTGGCCTTCCCATCAAGCTCCTCAATAGACTGCAAATAATCCAGAACTCTGCTGCCCGGATCATCACCCGCACCAACTCATCTGACCACATTACCCCCATTCTCACTCAGCTACACTGGCTTCCTGTACGCTACCGTATTGACTACAAAAACATTCTACTCATATACAAAGCTGTCCATAACCTTGCCCCCATCTACATCTCTGACCTCCTTCAGGAGTACACCCCCTCCCGCACCCTCCGCTCTTCATCCGTAGGACTTCTCACCGTCCCAAGCTATCGCCTCAAAACCATGGGTGCTCGAGCTTTCAGCTGCTCGGCTCCCAGACTCTGGAACTCCCTGCCACTACACATCCGACAGTCTGATTCCATAACAACATTCAAAACCCAACTCAAAACCCACCTGATCAAACTGGCATTTTCTTTATAATCTGTACCCTGTGTCCTTTTGTAGTCAATTTCCTGTTGTTTGTCTTGTCTTACCCCGGTAGATCATTAAATCCACTGTTTTAATTTGTAAGGTAAAATTGTAAATGTCAATTGTAAATCTGTAACCCTGTAAGGTGTCCTTGGGTGTTATGAAAGGCGCCCCCCAAAATACATGTATTATTATTATTATTCAGTATACTCTGGACAATCCCCACAGGAGCAACGACATGCTGACTGCAGTGGGACTCGAACTTGCTATCCCCTGATTCGAAGTCCAGCACACTACCCACTGAGCCACAGCCTCCCTTATATTGTCTTAACCACTAAAGAACAGATAACACACAGGGTGTCAAACCAGAAAATGGCTTGTCCACTGCAGAAACAATTTTGTTTATTTGATAAACAACGGGTTCATGTTGTTGGGTTCTCTCTTGAGCAGTATGCTCAATTGTTTGAATAACCTTTATTGCCCTTACCAGCAATGTGTGTACATGTTAACTAATGAAAAGGGTTGAATGCATCATTACTTACCAAAGAATCATCCAATAATCCCTCAGAGTTGACTTTTTATTGACCCCGTCGTCTCCTCTTGTCTCGCCTTTTGATACCTAATTGTCCATTAGGTGACAGCTGTATCTCTGGCATGCTCTGTGCCTCTACTCATTATCTCAAGAGTCTCAGAGCTGCCCCATGTACGCTCCCCAACTCCAAATATTGAGAAGCACGTCCAAGCATGTCGTTGATCTTGTTTGTGCAACAGCCGTAATACTTCCTACTTATCTTACTTTGCTGGGAACTGTCTTCCAGGTCGAGGTGCTGCACCACTGATACTTTTGGAATGGGTGCTTGGGAACCAATTATAATGCAACTATATTTCTCCTGTAGAGGATTTACTCAAAAAGGGGCAACGACAGGGGGGTGATAGACACAAATAAATAAACCAGGTGAAAGGAGATACAAAGGGAAGCTTTAGAGGCTTGAAGAATACAAATAAATAGAGACAAGCTTGTGCTTTAATTGGCTATTGTTACAGAGATGGCTTGGTGCAGGGACCTCCATTTTACAACAAATGGTCATCAGTGGACAGCACATTGTTAGACTGAAAAAGAGCAGCGAGGCAAATCCTTCATCTGATCTTGCTCCAATAAATTGTGATGAACCTGTACACAGGAGATACAGGGAGACATGGGTATGTAAGATGGTGATGGTTGTGTTTGCAGAGTGCAGGATTTTAAATTCATAGACTCGGGTTCCCACAATATTTTGGTTAATGTTTTGGAAAGGTTGTGGATTTTGTTAAATATATGGGTACCACTTTACAATAAGACTACCCTTATAAAGGGTTTATAATTAGGTTGTAAACACTTTATTAATCCTTAAGAACCATTTATAAACCAGTTCTAACATTATCATCAACACAGGCTCACTATTTGGCAAGATGACTAAGCCTTATATTGGCTACCTAGCTTACTTTGTCTTCTTCATCAGCCAGCATCCTTGGTATCTGTTGTTCACTGAGTTGATTCTCCCCCTTCCATCTTGATGTTTCTTGGCATCTCTTTATGACCATTTATTTACGAGTTACTAACATTTATAGTTGCCAAAAGGGAGCCTTATTGTAAAGTGTAAAACACATTCCCATTTATTAATGAGTTACAACCATTTATAATAAGGCTTAGCAGTACAGATACATGTGGGCTCACTATTTGGCAAGCAACCGGTCACAGTTGCCCTGTTTATCTCATGTCTTATAAAAGCTTGTTGATTTATAAAGTGTTCACAACCTAATTAATAAATTAATTACAAACTATTCGTAAACCCTTTATAAGGGTAGTCTTATTGTAAAGTGGTACCAATATATGAAAGGTCTAATGAGCCCTTAAAGTATTTGTTCCTCGTCCTCATGTTTCCAGATACCTGTACGATTTCTGGAGGTTAATAGACTTTTACTTGGAGTGCTTTACATTACATTTCATGAAACGTTGATTCAACATGAACGTCTTTGCAGACCTAGAAGGAGATGTGGTGGCTAAGGCTTGGAGAGATAATCCAGCCACCAACACAGACTGGAGGTAGAAGCTGGTGATGGAAGAAACAGTGATAAACTATTTCCCACCAGACACACTAGGCGCCTCAAGCATTTCAGTATAAATCTGCTGCATTTGTTTCCTATTTGACATGTGTCTGGTTCATACACACTGTAGAACATTCCCACAGGCTGGGCTCCTGACAGCAGTTCTTTGAGCTGGTTCCTGAGGGGCCAGATTTGGGACTGGTTCCTCCTGGGCACGTCTTGAGGTTGGTGCCTGAGGGTCCGATTTATGGGCTGGTTCGTTTGAATCTGGTTTTTAAGATTGTTCCCGAAAGGCAGGTCTTGGGGATGACTGAGAGTCAACCACATTCTCTCAAACTATCTGTGTAATGTATATTGGCACACAATGTATTCACAACTTTGCCTGTTTTCCAATACGTGGTATTTTGAGGCCACTTTGTATTCACTGTGACACACTTATCTTGTACTCTGTGCTAGAGTATGGTCTGACTGGAAAAATAACGGCTGATACTTTAATAGAATCATGACACCATGACAGGCTTTCAAACATGAAGAAGTGATGACAATAGACCGGCTTCAGAATCACCCCGTAAATGGTAAATATGACCATCATCTGCATTAGGGAATATGCAAGAAGTGTAATTTACACATCTAATTTATATGTTTTCCCACATAAAACCAGCAGAAATGAAGCTCTAAATAAATCACCAGAATGAGTCTGTGACTTTATGGCCGTGCAGCCTTCCAGGATGGTTCGACAGCACACTTGGCATAATGTTTGACATAGTACACTGTCGGCAATATGTTTGAATTATACCAGCCCTTGTATTGTCAGGAAAGGCATTGTGCGACTGCGGCAGGCCAGATGAATATGCATTACCACGAGGAGAAGCTGCCTCGGCCTCACAAAGTATTTATACAACTGTCATTGCGGCCCTTTCATCACAGTTTCACAGTGACAGGACATAAGTAAAGGAATTAATGGTATAATATTTGTTTGGTGACGAATGAGCCTTGTCAGTACTTGTGGCTGTGACATTCGTCAGGTGCTGTGGTGAGATGCATTTTTCAGACAGTAGTTTGCCTTGTCTGCAGGTGCCATGTAAGATTGTAAAAGGTAAAGGCAGGTGCAGTTAAAGCCCTCTTTAGATTAATTTCTACTAAATAAATGCCAGCTAAATAAATTAAAGACACATTACAGCCTTGGAAGATACATAATTGCTCTTAGCTAGGATTAATCAATGCCTATTCCCTAAGTGCATGGTTTCTCTGTGGGCAATCTTCTGCAAGCTTGACTTTTAACCCAATCGTTTGATCAATCACTAGACAGGAAAGCACAGAGGAATTATTTCCTGTGATTGGGAAAATAAATTTGAGTGGGTAATAAATAATGCACTGCATATGTTACAGCATATTGTACAGTACAAGATGAATTATTCATTGGTCCACTGACAACCAATCATAATACATCCACACGCAGGTTGGGTTTTCTGTATGGTCATGTGGCTTCAAGCCAATCATTGTCCCAGACTGGCAGACAGGCAAGGGGAGTGACCAATGAGGGACAGTGGCTTCATTTTGGTCTATGAACTGGAAATGGTACTAAGTTTGCACTGAAGAGGGTTAAAAGGGGTGCTTTTATTAAAGGCGCCCTATTTGACTAAAAAGTCATTGCGTTTTGTGGATTCAAACACTTTACATATAGCAATTTCTTGAACAGGCTGCTGTAAGTAAAGAGAAAGCTGGTTACGCCAAATTATATTGTGATACATTTGTCAACACACTACAGGAAAAGGAAAACCCTAAAAAGCATAAGAAGTCCTCATTTGAGTGGCAGTACTTTGTTATTTTCATCATATTGCCTTATTGAAAGGTGTTTCTAGTATTTTGTCAACCCCTTTGTACATACACAGTCGGAATGAAACAATTAAACGAGTCCAGGGGTATTTCTAGAAACATATACTATGAGGGCGATACTGTGACGCTGATCTTGTGTATAAGATTATCAATTATCGCGAGAACATGACACCCGTATACAAGATGGCGCTGTGTCTGAGCATCTATTTGACACAATTTTCATCTTTTTTTAGTATTTATATAGTTTTTGAAGAACATAATATTGTTTTCTGGCATCACTTTAAAATGTTACGAGAAAAATCTGCATTTTGGTATGAGGGCGCACGCTGAGAGTAAGGGGGCGCACACAGAGAGAGTAAGGGGGCGCACGCTGAGAGTAAGGGGGTGCACGCTGAGAGTAAGGGGGCGCAGCGCTCCTGTTACCCGGTTTAGACAAAACCCTGAAGTCATTCAATTTAATTTAAGGAAAACACTAATTATTATTCAGTCACACGTCACATTACAAGATATACATTTTCAATATTGCAAATACAATATATACCTTGGAAAGTTGATATCAGTGCAGAATATCTTTCTGTAGTCATCGACATATATATATGCATTTATTTTTTAAATATTGACATCAGTGCAGAAGCTCTTGGTGTAATCGTAGTTCAAAGGCACCCACAATCACTCATATTCTACTAACATAGTTTTCATACAAGCAATAGCACTCTCATGAGGCTCTTGAAATGTAATTGGTAGTGCACTGTTTAGACATTTTCATATCCAGTCACTGTAACTGCACGAAATTTGTTATTTTCCCCTTGACTCTTTTTAATTTAAGGTCAAGTAATGATTGCTGTGACTTTTTAGATCCACTCTTTCTGTGTTTTCGTGTCTCTCACTCCATCCAATCTCCCCTCCTGTTATCTCTTTGTCTCTTTAAAATCCCAGTCACTCATTTCTGGATGGCTGGGAGATGTTTTCAGTTCAACAGCTGCAAATGGCTTTTCCAAAGACCGCAGTCCGGAACAGAATGATTATCATAATCATAATGCAAAGTTGTTTTTGTCATTTGGCACTTTGTTGTTGCTGTGGGTTGCATTGTAAATACGGAACATCACTCCAAAACCTTCCGCTTATTTGTCTCATTTATCATGTGTCACACACAACAAGATGTTAGGGTCACATTTATCTTTTCTGTTCAATGGAACAAATGTCCACAATAGATAAATAGGATGAGAACACACATCAAGTTCCAGTTTAAATTTTTTTTTGGTATTTTATCATCTGTTCAGTATAAGAATAACAACAATAAAAGATTCAGGCACAACTGGCCCAACAGATAAACTCTCTTTGATGCAATTTTTGGAAATACTCCCTCTGGAGGGAACTATGGGATTTTAGCATTTACTTGCACTAAAAACCATTATAATAACACACTACAGGAAAGGAAAAACACCATAGGGAACACCAATAAGGCCTCTTTAAGGGAGGTAGATAGATAGTAGAAAGGAGATAGTTGTTCGTAGTTAACAAACCTGAAGGTCGATTTATGAGGGGATTGACATGAAGAGTTGTTAATGTGCCATAAACTGCGTGAAGCCATAAATCCATAGATGAACAATTTTAAGTATCTGAAGAAAAAAGAAAAATAATGTTGTGTTTAATGAGCTATTTTCATCTAGTGATTTCCAACAGGAACTTCAACTAGAGGTATATTCACATGACAAAGAAGATCATACTGTACAGGTCTTTAGTTCAATTTAATTTAAATTAATACACATTCTAATGCACTTTTATTTTGACATTTACCATATTCTTTGCTAGTTGCCATTTCTTTACTTTGAAATATTTATCCGCACATTTCTCCAGGTCTTTCCTCCTTGTATCTTTGGCTCTCTTTTTCTTTTGCGCTATCATTCTTTCTGCAGTTTTGCCAAGCTGCACCTGTACTAGTCTATTTAGGACCAAGACCAAGGCTTAACTGTGCACCAGGTGTAGTCGAATCCCTGTCCTATACTGAATTGAGTTAGCATTACTGCTGTTGCTAGCCAAGCTAACAATTTCTCCTAGAATTTCCACATAAGTAACAGTTTTGTGAATTTGCCGGATACAAATATTTTAAAAGTATTCAAATGTTTTCATGAAGTGACGTCATTTCTTAATACTGAATATGTATGTAAGCTATCATGACATTGTGCCAATATTTTTCCACACTTCTTTTTGGCACCTCCATGATGGTTTCAAAACAGACTATTGTTTACTGATGGCTGAATATTTCCTGAAATACTTGTGGTGTTCTTGTAGCAGATATTTCACAGGCGAAATGTCCTGAATCTTACTGATAATACTTTGGTTTGTGATCCCAACAGGGATCCATCCTGCAATCCTGTGTGGTGTGGGCCAAAGGGAAACATTTTTCGATTGATGTCTCGGCTGAAATTCAAGCTTAACCTCTCACCCTTGTTTTCCTCAATCTAACAGGTACAAAAAGATATAGAGCTGCATTTGGAAGAATGTATGCAACCTGAGGTTATGGCATTTACTCAACACTTTAAAGGCCTGTGCAGTCTTTGATTTCAGCTATAGAGAAAATGGGTAAAAGAGAAAAATACCTCGACTTAACTCACAAAGTAGGATTACGTATAGAGATAGACTATCGTTCCATCTCCTGGATAGAAGATTTAAAGTCAAGACATGTACCTCTTCTCTCCTTTTCCTCTCGCACAACCAGACACAGTGTCAGAGCAGGGAAAGAGAAACTGAGACGGTTTGAATGAAAGTAGATACCTTTAGAGAGTGAATTATATAAGAGGGAGGTGTAAAAAAGGGGGATGCAATGGGAGGATAGAGAGAATAAGAAAGTGAGCACAGACCAGAGAGAATGGATGATTTCAGCCTGTGGTGCCACACCAGGAATCAATATTTAATTTATTTGTCTGCTATGATAAGGAGAGAGCCAAATCATTTGAGATATTTTCTAACCACTCGATACCACTCAATCTCCAAAATGGTATGTGCTACAAAGAGCGGCTTGCAGGACCTGAACGTAAATGCTTGAGACAAGATCATCTTCCATTGTGAGTCAATTAAGACTATTCGAAGGAGGCTATGTCAGAGTTGCTTTATGTTTTTATTCGAGAATACACATATAATATAAGAAATAAACTATGCATGCACAAAGGCCAAAACAACAAATCCTCAGAGGACAATTGTTAAAATGATACATGTTTTGTGTTCCTTAAAGAGGCCCTATTATGCTTTTGGGGGTTTTCCCTCTCCTGTAGTGTGTTATATAGGATGTTGTGCATGTAAATGGTCTGCAAAGGCTAAAATCCCTGTTTTCCCCTGCCTGAAACGTCTCCATTGGACTCCTTTGTTTACTTCGGTAACACAAAGGCATCACTATGTAACACTTGTGCTTCTATTGGCTGGTGCTCCAACACATTGTACGTGATAGGCAGGGGAGTGGAACATTTCCTATTCATAAGTGATTGACCAATCTCAACAGAGCCGGCCAGCTAACCAATCAGAGCAGACTGGGCTCTGGTTTCAGACAGAGGGTGAAAAGAGGTGCTGCAGCACAGGCAGTATGAGAACAATACAAATATTTTGTAATATCTGCAATTACCAATGGAAAGTACAGTACCTCCACAAATCATATGTATATGGCCGAGCCACATCAATTGGCTCCTATCAACATGAGGAAGTAGTGGTTCTTCTTGATGTCTTATGTCCTTCTCTTTCCCAGGAGTGTCGTCGCAATCTCATTCGAGCAACTTGTATGTACAATGTGAATCTTTAGGTCCTCCCACCAGCAATCCAATACTAGATGCATTACTGAATATTGCCTCATTAATTGTGACTATTGTTTTTCTAAAGCACTGACCCAGGCAGAAACCATCATGAATTGTTTTAACTTGCCCACTCATGGATACAAGGTAGACAGTCAGTGCCTGCTATATGGCATACTTGCTCACACATTGGATTGCTCAGTGGTGGTATGGCTGCTCTCATCACAGGCATTCATGCAAATCAAGTTCAGATGTAGTTCATTCAATATCTTGGTTGAGCAGCAGCAGTTCCAGTAGAAAGCTCAACTGGCGAAGACAGAGGTTGAGCTTGTAAAGTGGGTGGATGCTGGACACAATAAAAGCAAGAGCAGCCCAGTGTAATCCAATTACATACAGTGTATACATCCCATATGAAATCCAATGTAACATCACTATAACCTGTCTAAAATATGCATTGTGTTAAATCAACACCTCTTGCACAGTCTCAAATGAACATTGAACGATAAAAGACGGCTAATAATGCAAGACTAAAGAATTGGATTGCATTAAATTGTGCAGTTTTTACTTTCATTGTGTCCTTTTTGTGAAGGATATAGCATAATGCACCATGTTGTATTAAGCATTGTTCAGATTTCCAGCCCATATCTGTTTTACAGAGTGATTTTAAACTTTCTCGGCAGCAATAAGACATTAGATGCCATTTTATTTTTGGAAATTAGATCCAAAATACTTTTTAAAGTAGTATGAAATGCAAATCCAATTACATTTTTTAATCATTGGATGAGGACTACTTTTGTATCCAGTCAGTACTTGGCACCAGCACTCTTTCTGCACAGTGAAGCCAGCCATCAAAGCAGCACGGAACATCACAATGTATACCAGCCTCCTCCATAGCCTCAATCATATTCAGTGAAGGAGGAAGAATTTTTCGATAATCTGTGCTGCAGTCATGATTGATAAGTCTTGCATTGCAACTCAACGGTGTTATTGATTGGAGGACGAACCGTTGAACCTTCATTTGTCCTGCTTCCGCGTTGGAAAGCTGCCTCACTAGCAAAGCTATGGTATCACTTAACACGACTTTGGACTGGAGTTAATATAAATTCAACTTGATCAGATTTGACTAATATATCTATTGATTAATGATCTCATAGATTATTGTACTGAAAACCTGTGAGGGTGACTTGTTATGTATGGTCAATATTACATTTAAAACTGCAACCATCCGAGTGAAAACCTTTCTCTCTCTGAGATAAGTACTGCATGCTGACATGTATTTTCTGAATCAGAATGAAGTACATTTACACATACAAGGAATTTGCTTTGGTGTATGGGGGTTGCTAACATATAAAACATGAGAAAATAAGTTGAACGAAAACGTAAACAAATATGAGAGTTTATATGACCACAGAGTTTGAAGGCAGATGTTCACTAGTTCTCCCTGAAGAGAGAGTCCTTCCTGGGATGAAACAGATCTCTCTGCGTAAAAAGCTGTATTCAGAGAGTTAAAGTGAACATCATTTTGTTAGGTAACTGATTACATTGGTTGACTTGCTCTGGACTTTATAGGCTTGCCTAGACTTCATCTTAATTGTTAAGTAGTCAGTGCTTGTGCGCATTGGCACTTAACCCAGAGATAATTAGTCAATTAAACAGCGAGCATTTACTTGGCTGTTATATATTCTGACATTTATAATTGGAATGTAGTTGTTTTGTCTTACTTTGTTGAGCTGCTGATACTGCAAGGCTTATTACCCAGTATATTCTTATTTCCTTTTAAATTAGAAAAAGTAATTCTGTGTTTGGATTTAAATAACTTTACCGGTAGCAATTTCATGAATAAAGAGAAAGCTCGTTACGCCATACAATATTGTGATAAGTTTGTCCTCTGGATGCAAGCTTCCCTTATGAATATAAATCAACTTTCAAATTGTGCACACATGAACAAGCATTTATTCCCACCCTGTTAACTCCCACAATTAGCCATAAGTGGGTAATGAAATGCCTTTCATGAATATTGATATGCTTGTAAATGTCTTTTGTCCTTCCAGCTTTTTTTTATTTCTGCTGGAGTAAATGGAAAGGATTACAAATAGAAATATTGTGCCACCGAGGTACATGCTGCCAGGTCGAGGCAAGGTTAAAGGTATTATTGACTTACCTTCGTTCAGGTTTTGTGACAACAGCGACGGACAGTGTTCAGAGAACAAACAGCCTTCAGAAAAACTAAAATAGAAAAAGTTGACAACAATGTGTCAGTGACAGTGGTGGGGGTGATTGAACACCAGAGCTCTCTCCCCTTGACAGACCTTGATAAAAAGAAGCTAATTAAATGCAATGTGACAGAAGAACATGGTGACTGCAGGCAGGCTCAGCAGATGTGGACAGTGGAGATAAGCCTCTAATTGATTGACGCTTGCATTCTGTTTCCTTCCACTAACCACATTTGTTTTATAGAGCAGCCTTGTTATTCTTTCAATTAGGAACAGCAGCGGAGAAGGGTTCAACCCAGGTGACAAACTACATGTAAGCTGTGGAGAACTGTGACAAAAGCTTGAATCGTGCAATTAGCCGCCAGCCAAATGTTAATCACAGCCTCCCCCTCCCCGATAAGCACTGTACCGTTTTTAGCAATGTATGCTTGTCCTTGACTGTTCCTGATGAAATCAACATTCAAACTACTTGAAAACATTTTTAATGGCTGCAATTAGTCAGCCCTTTCTCTCTCAATGGCACAACACAAACCATGTCACACTAATGAAAGCTCAGCGCAAGTTCAATCAGGAAGACCAAGCTCTTCATTCATATTACATGTCATTTCAATACTCTCTCCTCCCTCATTCAGTGATCGGGGGCATCACTCCCCAGCTAACCAATCGCTCCTCTCTCCATTCTCACAAGCCTATCGTTGCACCCGCTAATCCCTTTAAATTTGCTCTTCCCTCTTGTCAGCTGTCATTCCAGGTGACAATATGCAACCCTCCTCCACCCCTTCGCCTCCTGTCTCCTACAGGGCCAAGCTAAACCTTCTCCCTTCAGACCGGTCTCACCTACTTATCACCACCACCAGTGTCTAGACCCCGGGGGGTTTCATCTGAGCGGTTCTTCCCCCTCCTGAATGATTATCCTGCAAACTGGGGCCTAATCGCCAAACACCATTCCATTCACCTGTTATAATTCTGGCAATCATTATTACATTCATATTATGTGTCCCGGTAATAAATATGTATTTCATACATCAACGTCTCTCCTGATTGAAATGTCATTTGAGAGATGCAAAAACGTATACAACTCATGGTTCATTATTTCAAGGCCCTTATAGGTACATTTTGGGTAAACAGCAGTTGAGGGCATCTGAAATGTACTGTAGGGATTTGGATGAAGTTTCCAGTGAGCACACATAACAACTGAACTGTTAGCTCTCAACAGCTCAGGTTCTGGACAGTTCATGTCCTTCACATGGCCAAATCATTTGGCTCAAATAAATCCATCTGAATACCACAGTCAGCCAAAATCCTCACCCTCGTCCAAAACGCCAAATTCACAATCAGTGCGAAAAATAAAATGTACTTCGACCTACACAAGATATAAAAAATGTATTCTCTGTAACATGGGTCATAATGTCAAAGAAGTCAGAGGACTCCGTAAACGGCTCTTCACCACATCATGAAACCAGCTGCGGCTGAAGCATCCACTGCTTCCTTCAAAAGTCATTGCGGGGAAACTTGTCACAGTCCTCACTTTTCCACTCTCCCGTGGGAATTATGCAGAACATCCTCAATCATATTCCAAAAAACATGTCCATACTATAGGAGTGAATTCTGAAACACTAAACTCTATACGCCTCATTAACAATCCGTTGCTATTATACATCTAAAACATTGTGGGCATTTGTTCTCACTGCCTTAAATGTCAATTCAGGGTTCATGTTGTTACTAAGGAAGCATTAACTAAAGAGTTCAAGAGTTTTATCTAGAACTCAGTTATTTATTTTAAATATTAGCAAACTATTGGCAAATCTGTGGCTTATAATTCTACTAAACCCTCATAAGCATATCTGCCCTCTTTCCTCAAGTAAACCTCTCTCATCTTACTGCTTTTCTTTCTCTTTTTTGTTTGTCCTCTCTGTTAGAGACAGCTGCTGAGTTGCATTCGTGGGGGGAACTGCCCTGGACCCAACGTCAGCTCGCTGCAGGTGCCTGGAGATGTGAATTTCTTCGCCAACCAACTGGCGGTGCCCACCGTGGAGTTCGCCTTCCAGCAGACCAAAGCAGAAGAGGTACTCATGCCAACAAACCACTTTTTTCCCTTCACTTCCAATGCTCTTATTTTGCAAACCGATGGCCTTTTAGACAAACCCTCTCATTGCCTCACTTGAGTGTTATTCTAATGGGTATGTTCAGTAAGGTAAGATTTAAGCCAATTAGCAACAGTACAAGGAATGCCAACAAAACTGTGGAGTCTACTTAAACGACTTGTCTACACTACAGTATCAAAAGCAGTGCTTAAGTCAGCTAGTACTTAAACTAAGAGCTTGCTATTTTCTGCATTGAATTTGAGGTCATTTACAATCTTTACTTATGCTTTATTGGGTGCTATGATTAGCATGGAATCCATATGGTTTACTTGAAAACACTTGTGGGAGTTGATCAGATCCTATAACTGATTCTCTAAAACTTCACTCAATGGCACATCGGAAACTAGTCGGTAGTTGTTAACATTTAAAGCATCTTAATTGTTTTGCTTCAGAATGGGACTTAAGCAGTATTTTAGGAAGTTAGAAAGATATCTATCTCAAACTAGTGGTTTACTATGTTAAGAATATATTCAATAAACAAGTTCAAATCAGTTAAAAAGGAATGGCATCTTAAAAGCCGGTTGTGGTTTTTATTTGTGAAATAACATTGCCAGGCATCTCAACATTAACCAGGATTGTTTAGGACTTCATGACATACTGTACAAATAATGACTGAGCTTCATTACTTGAGTTATGCTAATGGATTTGATCACTGCAGTGCAGGGAATCTACTCTAATTCATGTAAGACACAGTCACACCGTGTTTCCCAGCTGTGAACGGCTTTATTTGGAACTGCTATTAGCCATGGGCCACAACTTGTTTATCTTTAGCTCTTAATTTGAAGTCAAGTCTTTCCTGGGAAGATGCACGCACCTGTCAGTCAGTGTGTATAACAAGCTGAAGGAAAGTGTCATGGGGTAAGTACACCTACACTTGTCAATTTGTCCAGTTCTCACACATTGCGGAGTGGATGTGATAATAAGCATCTGCTGCCTATAAGACTAATACTATTATTTAGATGTGTCAAGACCATTTGCAGACTTGATACACAGCAATATGGATTATTTCTCTAGAAACTCAACACATGCACATCACAGAGCTGACTAATTAGTCATGCCCCATTTACCTCTGCTAAAAATGCAGTATTGGTGTTTGTTGTACCGCCTTGGGGTGGAAACACAAAGATTTAGCCCAAGCTAAGTCGGCCCACTCAAATTCAGAACTGCTGGCTAGGATGGCAACTTTGAGCCTAATTAGTGCGAAAGTTCTTCATGATGTTTATCCGGCCCCGAGGCATCCTCACAACCTGAAAATAATAGGTATCGGAGGGTGAAATCGGCAGGCTTCAGAATAAAAAAGGGAAACCCTGGTTTAATGGAAAACAGTCAGATGTATTAATAGGCTTGGCTCTGTTTGGGGGAAGTCCAGTATGCAGACATTAGCATAAGCTTAGCATTCATACTGAACTGTAGTGTTAAAGATCAATGGGTAATCCCATTTCCTGTATTATTTAATTTCTCTACTGACACTATGGAAAAGCAGAGCGAGAATAGAGGTAACACATTTTCGGGCAATGCATGCCTTCAAAAAGAGAGTAGTAAATGCCTAGCTAATGAAAGGATGCTTGTATGAAGTACTATGCAATATTCTGGTCTTGGTTTTTGTTTTTTGTTTTATTGACTTTATTAATTAGGGACTCGGTACAAAACACAGGGGACACATCACCCTCGACATTTGCACAGTCTCCATTTGTCCCACCCAATGAAAGTAACAGAGTACTTTTTGATTAACTGATAGAAGAGACTTATAGTCTCAACAATGCCGCTGGTACAGTAAGTTGTTCCACCTCTACAGCATGCAATCCGTCAAAGAAAAACAAGAAAAGCTTACATTTCCTGTTTAGTCCCCCTAAAGTTTATAATTGCATATTTGTTGGGATATCTCAAGGAAAAGACTGGAGAGGAGTTTACGTTTTGAGTGTTTCATTGCAAGGAAAAGCAAAGTTACCCAATGCAATCTCTATAGTCATTCAATCATTCCCTTATCGACTCGTTTTCTGTTCTGTTCTTTGGATTTATTTATCTAGATTATATAATCATGCTATTCTGCTCCATGCAGCTGGGTCATCATGTTTTGGTGTCAACCTGTTCTTGCAGTTTTTGGAAATGGAAGTGGTTTCAAAGTACAAATGGTGTACATGCGGACAGGAAGTCCAGGACAGCTTATGCAGTCCTCTCACTATGGATTGAAACTATGACTTTTAGTTAGATGCGTGCACTCTCAGATTATGACCATGGCATTCTTGCAATAAATATCATTTATTATATCCAAAAACTGCGTGTGTTTGCAACACGGTCAAAAACGGTTTGCTCACACAGCCTCAATCAGCCACACCTGTGCCAGTGAGGTCACCCAAATACCCTGGGCCATACAAATGGGCACAACATATGCTATAATCTCAATACATGTCTACTAAAACCTCAGGTGTCCAAATGACGGCACATTGTCCATTTTGAATTTTCCCTCAGCAGATTCAAAAAGTTTAAAGGAATATGGCCCAAACCTGAAACTCTACTTTTCTTATATTGTACTTCTTAAATATATATTTAAACATATATGACACAGTAGTATTCATGTTTTAATAAGCCCACGTTTCAAATAAATTCAGTCAATTCAAGTTGAAAACTTTTTCTAATAAATAGTTATAGACAATGAAAATAATGTAATTGCATAACAAGCTTGAAATATACCCTTCATATTTCCCCTTATTATAAGCAATGTGATGCTTCTGTGTGAAGGTATGAGCAGCCAACACACAATGAATTAAAAGCTCTGATGTAGGATGGTTTTTTTCTTATTCATATATGCAGCATATTCAAATATCAAGCCTATGACATACATTTCATTGATTTTGCTAACTTGTGACTTCACTTATGAGGCAATGTACCTCACCTCTAGTGAGTGACCCAGCCCTTCGTATATTTTTCTGTATGTGGCCCTCAGTGAAAACGTTTGGACACCCCTGGCTGAAACGGACTGTTTGCCAGAATTCAAACTCCCGGTGACTCATAACGGGTTAGAACACCTGTGGAGAGCTCGGAAATGTTCAATGGCAATCATTTCATAGTTAGAAAAGTTAATAAAACGCCTCTACCTCCGGGCCGAACAGAAGGCCAAACGTACATCACTCAGGCCAGTTTGAACATTTGATCTACTCTCAGACGCTCAGTGAATATGAGGCCAGCCAGGTATATATCTCAGATGATGAACTCAACTGTGAGGAGAGAGGTCAGACACCCTGTAGGCGTGAAGAAGGTATCCTGAGCAGTGACTTGCATGCATTATCACACCCCCGACACCACTCTCCTCTTGATCTATTAAATGACAAATATGTTGAAATGTAGAGGTGGTTGTGTTTCAGAAGTGTGTAGCAGTTGCAATGTTCTTGCCACACTTTTTGTTTGTAACTAGTGCAATGTGTGGGCTAAAAAGTAAGATTTGAACGGCATGTGTCCTACTGTAGGATATAGAAACAGCATCATTATTAAATCTGATTTTTCACCTTTCATCCCAACAACACTGTCAGTTTGTGATATGATGAGCCCACATTTCTCCCAGTTATTTTTTACATTTATATATTTTTAACAGTCATATACTGTGTTATTCATATCTCTCCCACACACAGATTGTGTCCTGCTCTTTGGTTTTCATGCTATGACATATTATCAGTGTTGTCATGGTGAATAGCCCTTATTTTGAAGAGGAGGCGGCAGCATAGCTGTGATACTGATTTTCATATTCTCTCCTACCAAAAATTAAGTATAGAATGGCAAAGGGTGGTCGGTAACTGCAGATTCAGTCAGATACTGAATTTAAGTAGCATTTTCTGGTATGTGATGTTGCAAATCCTCTATTCCACCACATTCATTGGACGGATCATTATGTCCAGAAGTTACTTTTGGGATTAGGATTCTAGATAAGATATTCATTGCTAAGATTAAACCCTAGTCCCTAACCATTTGGCTTGTGACCCCTTGTAAAAAAACATGTCTTTTCGAAGCCCTTTGCCATTTTTAGATGTTAATTGTTCCATTTCATCAAAGACACATATCCCCTCTTATATCTTAGTTGGTTTCATTTGAAAAACTGTTGGTGGCCTTTATCCATTATTTAAATAAAAAGGAGAAACTATTAAAACTTCTACTGAACCTTTAGTACTGGTTCATAATATAGTGGTTTTCTATTTAATTACAATGACCTTTTAGCTATAAAAGCAGTTTACATTGTTGAATTAGGTGGGGCATGGGAAGGGAGTTGCCAAGTAAAAAAAGTACAACATTTCAAACTTTTTCTAGGGATAAACCTTTTTTTAACCACTGTCAAACACGTGATAGGTATGTATTTAGCTTGTGACAGAAGACCGGCACTGACTTTAGTAGACAAACGTTTGTTTGTTACAGGACATTCTTCCAGGAGGCGCTCTTGGGAATGAAACCAACTTATTGTGGGTTAGATTCGGCTGCTGCGGCTCAGGGGTTAGATGATTTCCTCCTATCGGAAGGTCAAGGATTAGTTCTCGGGCCCCTGCAGTAAACATGTTGATGTGTACTTGGGCAAGATACACAATATCTCACATTTGCTTCCGATAGCTTGTATGAGTGTGTGGATGTAAGTCTCCTTGAATAGTTGGCACCTTGTATGGCAGCATATGGCTCAGCTGACTTGAATATGTAAAAGCACTCTAAGGGGGGAAAGTCTGGATGAAAGTTATATTAATGCAGTCCATTTACCTTAAGCGATCAATCGCCATATGTGATGAGTTACGGGAGATGTATCCGGATGAGCATCTTACTATGTAAATGTATCCTGTAAATATAATGTATGATGTCCTTTATTGTTTTATGTTTCATGTGGAACCTATATGCTGCAGGTCACCGTTGAAAAAGAGATCTATGATCTCAATGGGACCAATCTGATTAAATAAAGGTTTGAAATCTGGGCCGATGCCTAACTGAGGAAAGGACACATCTGTTCCTGTCTTTGCCCGAGCACACAACCAGGTTCCTGTCTTGTTGGCATCACGTTTATCAATAGTGATTGACAGCTCTTGGTGTGGACATCCCTTCCTCCCAAAGGAACACAGCTCAGAGATATCTGCCAGACAAACAGTGATGTGTTCCTCCACCTGAATGTGAAATGAGGGAACTGAGTTATATCACACCTGTCTGATGTGTAGAGGTGTGTGTTTATTCTGTGGCAGACTGGTGTGTGTAATATGATCAAGGTTAGAGCAGTAAGTATCTGTACGTAAAGGCAATGCAGAGGTCGCAGGTTGATTAACATGTATGCATTATGTTTCTTTGGACAAATAAGCCGACATAATTAAAAGGTAATACCTATATAATACACACAATTATCGTGGATTCAACAAAAAATATGTGTTTACAATGTATTTATCCCTAAAAGCAACTTAGATAAACACAATGTACCATCACACTTTCAATTCAGAACTTCTTTTTGGTGTACTTATTGTTGGCCATGTTGCAAAGCTTTTGAGAAACGTTGGGATGTTGGTCTTTGCAGACCATTTACATTCACAAAATCCTATATAACACACTACAGGAAAGGGAACACCAAAAAAAGCACATTAGGGCCTCTTTAACATCTGCCTGGTGTGACCTGGCAGTGACCTCAGACATATTATTCCTATTGTGAAAAAGGCATCAATATAACAAAATATGTACAAAGTCTACTATTTGAACATATTCATTTATGTGTATATTTACAGATAGGAACCATCTCTAACATTCCTTGATAATGAGAACCAAACTGAAAAAGGGATAAACGTAGGCACATGTATCTTTCTGCATTTTTAATCTAGAATCTTTAGAAACAGATGCATGTTGCCTCTTAAGTACAATCAATGTTACACACTCCTTTCTTTAATGTGTAATTATTTGAGTGATTGTTATCTTAAATAAATAAAAGTAAAGAAAGTTATCTGTTGTATTGAGGCTGAAGGCTGAGGTAGCAGAGATGAGTGAAGAGACCGGGGAGCGTACTGAACTCATTTAAGTAATATATTGAAACAGATACATATGGTCCCAACCACACAAGGCAACCTACGCATCTGTGTTCCAGCATTGTTCAATATTCCAAACAGACCACTATATGTGATCTACTGTGTGTGTAATTGTATTCATTCATCCTCGTATGCCCAATAAACAGAGTTGCGGTGCTGGTAATGTGTTGGGAAACCACCAGATGTTGTGTCGCAGGAGTGGGCTTCGTTAAACATTTGTTTTCTCGTTTAGCAGCTGTTTTTCCTCTCCCCACATGAAAGTTCTCCTCTGTGCAGTCATAACGTTCCATACGCTGTCCTGTGATTATTCACCTCCTGCGATAATTGTACAAAGTTTGTTTTAGAAAGTTTTGCACGCTTGTTTTAAGATAGCTGAGGCATCACAAAGATGTTCATTTGCATAAGAGAGTGGAGGCAGAATAAAGTTTGTTTTTGAGATGAGCTTGGTTGATTCATTGAAAGCAGTTTGGTGCATCAAAAGGAAAGAAGCAGTGTTCATTTTGGCTTTGGTTGTAATTGTGTTGATAATTATGTACCTTGTTGCTTGTCAGTATTTCCTGGGAGACGGACCCAATCTCAATCACTCTGCTCTGTGTATGTTCTTATATACTTTCCCACACTGTAATTAGGGCCGAGCACCCACAGAATTCTATAACGCTCTCTGCAATGTTGCCCAAAGGTAGGCCCTTGCTCAGGTGTGGTGGGTGTGATGGAAACTTCTAAAGCAATGGAGACGAAACTCAGAGAGACACGAGGAGAGCAGGAACTTTGATGGCAAACACTGATGGTTTATTTGAAGCTTCGGCCAGAGAATTCACAAGACGAGCCACGCCACGAGTTGACACAGCTGCTGCCAAACCAATTCTGAAGATCTCCACCCCAGACCCATTTATTTAGCTAGTTCTGAGAGAATAATCAACATTGTGCATAACAAGATAAAGCACAATAACACCTCTACCAGCTGACACCAACAGGCAGGAATAGGGAGACAAAACACTGAGAGCAAAGCACCCAAGGCAGGTGCCTGTACTCAGTGAGGTCATTACAAACTGATAAACTGGGTCAAAGTTATGGGCCTTGGAAAATATTACCCCAACTGTTGGTACTTTCATAACACGAACATTACGTTGTATGTTCCTCACTTTATGTAGAGCAACATAATGTTTGTTAAGTGTGTGTTCTCTAGCACCACATAGTGGACAAAGGAGCTGGTGCAATATTTGCAATATGTCATGACAAGTGCATCACACTCCATGCAAGTGATGTTCACTCGTGCAGCCTGTCTCTACCATTCGAGGCAATTCACTGCCACGTCAACTGGAGACCTGGAAGTGCCTCCAATGTGCATGGACGCGTGAGGGCCTGTCCATCGCTGCCTGCAGCTTTAATTCATCTTATTGTTACTCTTAAAATTAAAGGGCTTATTAATTTGACATTTAATGAATTGTTTTATTTGTATTAGTTTAGTTGACAAAAACCATAAAAACGTTTATTCCAGTTTAAGTACTATTTATTTAATTGTACTTTATATTTTTCTGTAAAATCCCATTTCATATTGAAAATGTCTTTGAATCTAGCCAAATCCAATCGTTTTTGACATTTAGTCACTTTTTTCACATATGATTGTATCTTAAATCAATGATTTGATGTATTTTATATTACAATGTCTTATATTATTATTTTATTATTATATGCATAGTTATTTGTTTTTTCTTATAGTAGGCATTTAATAACAAAAGTTGGCCCAGTGAACAAGGTTCCCACGTTATTGTCATAATAATGAATTGCCATGTAACACTGTACTTTCTAAAAACTCCTTCAAGGGATCTTTCCACACGACTGACATCTTGAAATAAAATGGTGTCGTTGCCATCCGTGGGAGTAGACACATGTCATCAAGAAGTGATATTGGCTCTGACTGACCGGAAAATAACTCCGACAGGCCGTTGATGTGAGGAGAATATTTGACATCCTGTCATCTCTGCTGCTCCGCGGTCCGGGCCACATTCAGGCTGGGAGAACAAAGTCCTCACACAGCCAGGGATCTTCATCTTGACTTTGGCATGTACTCCGCTTAGACCGGAGGCCATCACCGCATCCCTCTGCAGATAATTATATCCTCCAAAAAATGTAAGAACCTGGGCTGTGACATCTTGTGCCGTCTCGGCTTCTGTGACATCCTTTAACTTGGCTTTGACAGAGTTACTGCCTGAAACACAGCTCTGCAGATGATGGTATCAGTAGACCTATCCGACATGACAACAAATTGTGCTTCCCTGGTTGAATTTCTTCTGAAACAACAGCTATAACAGCAGCTTATTGCTCCTCCACCCGCACCCTCAGCACTGGCTCCCCGCAGGGCTGCGTGCTGAGCACACTTTACACACACGACTGCTCTCCCATTCACCCCTCCAACTCCATTATAAAATGTGCGGATGACACCACTGTGCTCGGTCAAATATATAAGCGAGACGACGAGTCGGCATGCAGAGACGAGATCCTGAGCGTGGTGTTCAGCTAACAACCTGTATCTGAACACAAGCAAAACAAAATAAATCATCATAGACTTCAGAAAACATCGTCCAGAACCCGCCCCCCTTCACCTCAATGGAGAGAGAGTCTCCACCTTTAAGTTCCTGGGGGTTCACATTTCGGAGAGCCTCAGCTAGACAGCACACACCACTGCAGCAGTTAAGAAGGCCCAGCAGCGACTACACTTCCTGAGGGTGCTTCGGAGAAACAGACTGAACAAGAAGCTGCTGGTGTCCTTCTACCGGGCGACCATGGAGAGCGTGCTGTCATACTCCATCTCTGTGTGGTATGAAGGATGCTCAGCTGCGGACAAGAAAGCCCTGCAGAGAGTGATCAGGATGGCAGAGAAAACCATCGGCTGCCCCCTGCCCTCTCTGGAACACATCTCCTCCTCCCGCTGCCTCAGCAGAGCTAATACAAATAGTTAAGGACAGCTCTCACCCGGGTCACAGACTGTTCTCTCTCCTGCCTTCTGGGAGCTGCAAGTCACGGACAAACAGACTAAAAAACGGTTTCTACCCCTGGGCCGTCAGGCTGCTTAACCACTTAATGCAATAACCGTAACCATCTTCAAACATATACACATTTTTAATGCACTTTACAACTTTATCAATATTTTTAACTATTTATTCCCCCCGTATGATTGCTTATGTTGTCTGTCCTACTGCCGTGTTTTTAATGTTATGTTTGTCTAGTTTTTGCACACTGGGACAGAGTTGCACTCTGAATCTCGTTGTATTTTTTGTATAATGACAATAAAACGCTTTAACTAACTATAATGATCTTCTTAAATTATCTACAAAATTAAGCTCCAAACATATGCTTTCATTATCTGCCATCTTACCCTCATTGTGACCCCTACAATGAGCTCTCTGCAGCAGAAAGGCAACACTGTAAATCAGCCCCCTCAGTGTTCACCTTTTCATTGTGCATTGCTAGTTACCTTCTGTTGGTTCAGTCAGAAGTCCACCCGGCAGTCGTACATTGTTGATGCCCTCAGGTGTTGATGTTGTAACCTCCTGTCTTGTAACTGCCAAGTGGAGACAAGAGCTGTTTGTAAAACCTGTTGAGAAACTTTCTTTACTGTGAAAGGCAAAATGTCCAAGCAGTATATACTGGAAGATAAACACCTGATCCAAAAGGTGGATAACACCAACTAGCAGGGCAATAAAAGGACTCCTATGAAACATTTCTAAATACACAATGTGTACAAAATATCTAAATTCGTACAAAAGTATGAAAGGAAAACATGCGTATAACACACGGAAATGTCTGTATCGCAAGAAAAAGGTGAACAGTGAAAAAGCTGATTACTTGTGTCGTCTTTGTGCCACAGAGAGGTCATATTTATACAAAATATAACAACAATGAACAAGACAAAGATTTGAATTACAGCCGGTCATAAAGTAAAGTGTTATATTTGCACACGGGTTAAAGTCCTAAACAAAGCCCTGTTGTGTTTTTTAGGGTTTTACCTTTCCTGTAGTGTGTTTAATAGGTTTGTGTGCATGTAAATGGTCTGCAAAGGCTACAATCCCTATGATCTGTTGAACACCAGCCAAATATGCCAGAACTTGCAGTGTTATTGATCACACGGAATATGGTCCTGACCAGTGATGGGGTCGTTACTCAAAAAAAGTAATGTATTACACATTACTCATTACTTTAAAAGAAAGTTATTACTTTACTTCTTTAATCTCTACATAAAGTTGATACATTACTCTTTACATTACTTTTGCTTTACTCAGCAACAGCTTATATAGCCAGTATATCTCGGAAAGATGTTGATTCCACTGTGCAAATGGGCAAAATGTCCTCTACTGTAAAGGAGGCTATGAGCCTTTCCATCTCTGCTTTAGTTACCGGTGGAAATTCTACTTGTTGCTGGTTGTTCGGAGTCGGCACACACTCAACATCATCACTCTGGGTTCGGGGGTCTTTAGCTACTAGCTTCATGTTAGCATGTTGCCTTTGCAGGTGCTTGGAGAGGTTTGATGTTGTGTTTGCAGCAGTGGATAATAGCTTCTGGCCTGGACACAGTTTGCACCTTACCGTCACATTCCTGTCCTTTCTTCTGACAAATACAAAATAATGGGCATACCTCCACCCAGGGGTTAAATTGGGCCGGGGCTGTCCGGGGCTCTGACGTCACCCTCGCACATTTTCATATGTTTACAAAAAACGATATGTTAAAAACTTTTCTCGTTCTTAATATAGACTATATTTAGGGTCGATATGTGTTGACTTTACTTTAAAATAGCAGATCTCTGTGACCGGATATAGTTGTTCAGCTTAGTGAGTATATGTCTCTGCTCCGATCAGGAGCTGCAGCTCCTCCGTGTAAAGAGTCTGCAGCGGTGCCGCCAAACCACCGACCCGTATTGTAATCCCTCTAGTCTGTCAAAGGGAGAATCTAGTAATTGTTTCGCGCAATGTTAGTAACTGTATGTGTGACTGCTGAATTTATAACAGTAACGTGTTACATTACTGCGTTACCGAAAAATGTAATGTGATTACAGTGACGCGTTACACCCAATACTGGTCCTGACAACTTGGCAGTTGGCTAACCACTGTACATAGTGAAGGTAAATTGGTAGCATCTCTCAAATCGTGTTCTATTTAAAAGTCAGCATTTACCAATTCATACTGAGGCAGAGGCTGCCCTAGAAGGTTTCCCCTTCTCAGGAGACTAACATTCAAACAAAATTGCCAATGCTATCAGGAGCAATTTGGGGTTCAAGTATATTACATTGACATGTTGCCTGCAGGGGCTGGGGATCGAACCACCAACCTTCTGATTGGTGGAAGACAGCTCTTTGCAAGGGTGGCTTAACTTTCAACTAGTGTTAATGCAGGAAGTAGCAAGGCAGAGATACAGGGTGTGGAGTCTTCAGTGAGAATTAGTGCTGTCAGCTTGTTAACTGTCGGCTGGATGCTGACTGACAGGTGGCTGGCTGGTTAGTTTGGAAAGCTATTGTGACTGACGACCACAAGCAGGATACTAGCAGGCCACAATTAAATCTCCAAGACGCATGGATGCTTTCCTGTGTGACCTGTGTGAAGTATGGCTTGCATAAATGTGGCTAGGTGACAAGTGGCAGTGGAGTGGAAAGTAAGATATTATACCATACATCCTTAAACACGTCATTTATCGCATATTTGACAAGCTGCTTTGTGTTTGGCAGCAATTTCCTTCACAGCAGTGTTCCAGGAGCATCAGGTCGTATCTATCATAGGAGGAATACCATTTTATTACACCAATTTACAGTGGCATTTTGTCCATTTCAAATATTCATGTTGAGCTGTAAAACACCGTAAATGGCGTCTTGTCAAGAGGCAGTAGATATCTGTGCCGAACTGATCTGGAAGTCTGAAGCTGATGAGGAATGATGGAAGGATATTACATCTGCACCCAGCTCTCCCCTGCACAGCTGTCGGGCAGAAACACATTTTGGTGCTTCTAATGGTGATGATACCAGGGAGCAGTCACGCAAACTGAGGCAACCTAACACACACCCACACACACAATCACACACACGTGTATCTCCATACCTCTTACTCAAGGTAATTCCACTTTGAAGATGGGGGATGAGTGAGGGTGTGAGAGCATATGAATAATGTCTGTGGAGTGGATGGAAGGTGAGAATTAAGACGTGGAAAAGGTGATAAAGTAAGAGAAAGACGATGGGATGTTAACATCTATAAATTATTACTATATTACATTTGATAAATCTCTGCCAAGAGGACTCTCAATTGCTAAAATGTTTGTATTGATATGTTCATTAGAGTTTAGCATAAACTGGGCTGGATTATTGTACAACACAACAGGAAGATGATAATATCATCAGGCGATGAGTTACTTTATTCATCTGTAGTGTTTTTGATGAACTTGATGAATGTCTTTTGTTTGAGCTTGTTGGACTGGCATTATAAACAGAAATTGAAGTGATATACCATAGAATATATATTATATGTTACTTTTATTAACAGTGCCGTTGATCAATTGTAATTGCTTTAATCACAAAAATAGTCTGGGAATTATGATGATTAATCACAAGTTTAAAATAATAATATATTAACCTGTATTTGTGGTGTTCTAATGAAAAAACATGACAAACTGGTAGAGAAATCATATGGTTTCTTTATCATAAAATACATTTTTGAAATAATGTCTGACAAATGTCCGACCCTTTGCTAGAGCTGCTGTTATGGAGAGCTGCTGTGATTGCCCCCTGTATAATGTGCGCTACACAGGGCATATGCTCGTATGGTATTATTCTTGGTGCTGCTATTCTACTGCAAGCTCCATCTGTTCCTACAGTGGTGACCATTTCCACTATCTCACAATCTTGTGCAACTTCAAGAAACTGGCGGATAGTTTGGCTAAATGCCTCTCTGTGTTCACCACACCTGAATGCAATTGCCATTTCTCAGATTAGGTGTGAAATTGCTTACTGCCTACTGAGGTCCAGTAGTCTAAAGGCCCTGACACACCTACCCGATTTTGGGAGTCAGAGGCCGTCAGAGGCAGTCGGGCATTCGCGGCGCCCTACTCAGGTTGGTGTGTCCCGCACCGTCGTTGCTTTACGGCACATTTTCTGGTGGGGCTATGGAAATAGGGACCAAACCATACTAAGGCGGTCCGGGGGGATCCTCCCCCGGAAGACATTTTTGAGAAATGACCCCTTAAATTATCTGGTGATGTTAGAGGGGGGGGGGGACAAATTGAGGCTTAAAAATATGAGATAATCCATAATCTTCAGTGTGGTTAGCTATGAATCTTCCAAAACTGTGCAACAGTACAGTAGGCCCATACAAACTGCAGAACACTGGTGCTTTGGGAACACTCAAATGATTTAATTCCCATTTAAAATCAGGAGACTAAATACGAACATTATGTGTGTGTGTGTGTGTGTGGTGTGTGTGTGTGTGTCATACTTGCCAACCCTCCCGATTTTCGCGGGAGACTCCCGATTTCATTGCCCTCTCCCCGGTTTCCTCCCGGGGTCATATTTCTCCCGATTTCTGACCAAATCAGATTTACTCACGACTGTTTCCACTCGGACTGTAATACAGCTACACCATTGTTTGGTTTCAATGGTAGCGCGTCTCTTTAGCAGCGCGCGCAATTCATAGTTTGAGAGGGTGAGGAAGATGAAAACTGAACAAGAATCGACAACTCCACCCTCTGCTCACTCCTTTCCTGTAAAATACAGGTCCAGCCCACACATATGCTCCATGGTGCTCAGGCATTGCCCTTACAACTACAATAAGCATGTAAATGTTAATCTACAGCTCCGGCGATCCACTAGCACCGTAGTCGCCACCTGCAGACAACTACTGTAGCGTCACCTTGGATACGAGTCCAAACAACTCACAGACACACAGGCCAGGGCGCTGACACGGCGCCCTTTGAGCATCAGATCTGACGACGCTGATTGGCTGAAATTATGTTTCGCCGGCATAGTATACAGATAGCAACAGTCAGCTTGTTGGCTGCTGCTGCTCTGGCTGAGGGCTCTTTCCTACCGCCCGGACGAGAGATGGTAATGAACCACGCTGCGGCCAGGCAGGAAACATGTGACTTATCAGTAACTTTAGACATCGTAAAACAATTTTAAACGAGATTTTATTGTAGATTATACATTTTACTGATACCAATTATATAATATTTACCTTGTTCATTAAAAATAAAAAATATATATATATATTTTTTTTTTAAATATATTTATTTATTTATTTTCAAACATGTGGGAAGAGGGTGGGCAGCGCCCCTAGCGCCCCTATGGGCCAGCCGCCACTGGTTGATAGTCCTGTATGTATGAGTTCATCGAGAAAATCAAGACGAAAAAAAAGTCAGTTGTGAACTGCATTGTGTTTTAAATGTAGCTTGTGTCATTTATTCAAACTCCTGAATTTCTCCGCAGGGATAAAGCAAGGTCCATCTTATCTTGTCCGCTTACTTTTCCGGAGGAAGTTACAGACAATGTGGTAATGTGATTAATAGGGATACATTTGTTGTAATGCAATAGGGTTTCCTAATAAATCGTGAGCGTTAACCTGTAACGTTGATAGTCCTAATTGTTACTTTAAAATATTATTTGTTAGTAATTAAACTTACTTTTACCAGTTCCCAACAGCTTGCAGCTACTTTCCCTTGGAGACTGAACAATGAAGGCAATAGAACAGAAAAATACTGTTGTATTGTTAATGTTGTCTATTATTAATAATATAAGGTATTTCAGTGACTAAGGCTCAGCAGTGTTATTGACTCTGACTGAAATTGCCTACCCTATCGTTGTATGTGCAACACTGGTTGTACTCCCAGAGGGATATTTAAATATTAACGTTTTCAATATTTGTATCTCCATATCTGTTTATTAGGCCATTAACTAATGTTGATGTAAGCAGATGCTATAGAACAGTAGCTGACTCCGCAGAAGTGATTTATTAGTGGATGGTTGTTTGGACCAGTTAACACTTCAGGAGAAGAAGATAATCAGCACTTTCTGTAGGTCCAGCTTTTTATTAAACTCCCGAAATACAGATTGTCAAGAAAACTGCTACCAATCTTTTCATGACAAAGCAGTTTGTTCATGAAAGCGATTATTTATCATTATTTTAAACCTCTTCAGCACGTATTCGCCTGTTACTGCAGGAAACATGACAACATTTGGTACCACTTTACAATAAGACTACCCTTAAAAAGGATTCATAAAGGGTTTATAATTAGGTTATTAATTAGGTTGTAAACACTTTATTAATCATTAAGAACCATTTATAAACCAGTTCTAACATAGTTTTCATACATCAACACAGGCTCACTATTTGGCAAGATGACTAAGCCTTATATTGGAACTAGCTTACTTTGTCTTCTTTATCAGCCAACATCCTTGGTATCTGTTGTTCACTGAGTTGATTCTCCCCCCATCCATCGTGATGTTTCTTGGCATCTCTTATGACCATTTATTTAAAGGTCTCATGTCATGCTTTTCTGGTTATTACCCGTCCCCTTGTGTTATGAAGGTTTTTCTGCATGTAAACGGTCTGCAGAGTCACAAACCCTCAAACTACACCCTGTAGCGAGTACAACTCTAACACAGAAAAGACCTGTCTATGCTGCCCCAGAACGCCTCGTTGGAGATTTCTGTTTTTCCATTTTTTACTTCTTATAGTGTAGTAAGTACAGTGACATATTGGGTATAGTGACATAACGTCTCCACGGATTGGTCCAAATAGACCAATCCACGGACTTCCTCACACACACACACATTCAATCTTTTCTCAGCTGCAGCTCCTGATTTCTCAGCCTGAACTCAGCCTGAGACGGCGAGACGCGGCGGGGCTCGGCCTGGGCTCGTTCTGAGCACACACGCAGACTCACAGCCAGGCTGCAGGTGTGTGTGTGTGTGTGCTCGGGCTGGGTTCAGGCTGGGTTTTGCTGTGTCTCGCTGTCTCACAGATCTCCCGCAGCAAGCCAGCTCACACTGTCTGCCTCTTGGTTGACATTTCGTTAGATACAAAATCATACAGACAGGATCAAGAAAAGGTAGAGAAAAATGTTTTATTTCTCTGTACGATCCTTTCCATAATTCTGTCAGAAAAGTATACTAACCAATCTGAGCAGTGGTAGAAACAAGCACTGTTAGTGGATTTACATTTAAGCTGCTCCATTGCCTTATGGGATTACATAGCAGTCCATTTGGCGGCTGTAGCGCTTCTGCTCAATTCTGGACCAATTTCAGAAATTGCTGTCCGCATTAGGCACAAAAACCTGAGAAGATACAGAAGTGACACTTATCCTATACATTGGAAAATACTAGTTATCCTTTGACCTATCTATTGATTTTAGACTCAAAACCACATCAGACCTTGATGCTCTAAGGCTCAGTTGTTATGCTGTGTGTGTCAGTGTCACATATGTTTCTGGTGTACAATCAGCTGAAATAGAACCTTGGACCAGTTTTGAGACATATATTTGGCTGGTTTGGTGAACAGCTTGAGAACACATCTGACATGTATTCATAGAAAGCTTGATTTGTGTGTGCTCAGACACATATAATGGCACCTTTTTTCTTCATTGCTATGTTTGGGTATTTATGGGCCACACAAAATAACCTGTCAAATAGGATATTAGGGAACCTTGGCTTGTTGTCTCTTTCTAATACTGATATTCAGCAAGTTATTTCAGTCATTTCGGCCATTGATGTACAGTAAATAAATGGACTAGTCTGTGTCCAACATATGGCTGCATAAAATATCGGCCTGATGTCATATGACCGATAGGTTTCTGGATAGTTCTGCTCAATGTGGAAAGTGACCCACGTAAATGCCCACTTATTCCCTGTCAATCCAATTATGGGCAAACAGGTGTATTGTGGGTGGAGCTGTGAGGGCAACTACCTGTCACACAAGCACCCAAGCCTATAATTGTGCATTATTTTAAGGCTGAATATAATTTAGTTGATTAATAAAAGTTGTCATACATGTGTCAATTAGGGCCCAAAACTCATTTAAGAACCATACCTTGAATTAGGGCTGGGCGATATATCGAGTTTACACGATACATCGTGGATTGCACTACCTGCAATGTCGTAAATGACCACATTAAGTCATAGGCACATTATTACATGTGCCTATGACTTTTGCACTGTGCTGTATTTAAAAAATATTTGCCAAAAATATTATGGGTGCCAACTTCACGCTGATTGACTGAATTGTTGGATTTCTGTTTATTTTTCTATATTGTCAGAGAGAAGCATGAAAGACTCCCGCATCGATCGTGCTGTATTGGTGTTTGTAAGAAGGTAGTGAGCAGTTTCTCATTCAGCTGGAAAAAGAAGAGAGATCTTGGCACAGCACAAGATCGCACACCAGCTGATCAGTGAGTCTCCTACCAGGTGGGGCTCCCGAGCCAAAATGATTGAGCGAGTGCTGGAGCAGGAGCGAGCTATCTCACAAGTCTTGGCCGCAGACAAAAAAACAAGGCATCTGGTTCTGACCTGGCAAGACCTGGAAGTCCTTGAGTCAGTGCTCAAGGCCCTAAAACCCCTCCTGGAATTTACTGACGCGTTATCAGGGGAAGACTATGTTACAGTGTCTTATGTTGTCAGGGTTGAGTCAGGCAAGCAGGACCCAAATGCAGATGAACAGAAAAAAATACCTTTATTTCAAGGCTACTGGAACAAACTTCGACAAAACAGTACTCTCACCCCGCGAACAACGTCCAAATACGACAAGGAACTCACAAAGACTTAACAGAAAACACAGAACCTAAATACACCCAGGACTAATCAAACAAACAAGAGACAGGTGAGGTGGGAGGAGAAAACACAGGGGCACCAGGGTGGGTGGAGGGGGTCAGGAGGACGGGTTTGGGCTGAAAACCCAGGAGCACCGCGGAGGACCCGGAAGGGATCTCGGGCGGACGGCCCGGGGGCAAGACAGAGTCCAAGGTGGGGGTTATGGAGGGGCCGCGGGCGAACTCAGGGGGCCGAGCATGAGGGCGAGGGCCGCGGCCGGAAAAGTCAGGGGGCCGAGCATGAGGGCGAGGGCCGCGGCCGGGAAAGTCAGGGGGCCGGGCTCGAGGGCGAAGGCCGTGGCCCTCCGGGGGCCGGGCTCGAGGGTGAAGACCACGGCTCTCAGGGGGCCGGGCAGGAAGACGCCGACGGGACAACGCCGGAGGCCGGGCAGAACCCGGTGTCGGCCAGACAGGAACCGGCGCCGGTGGGACAGGCCTCGGCAGGATCCCCCACGGAAGAGGACCAGGAGTTGGCAGGACCCCCGGCAGGAGGGCAGTCGGCGGGACCCCCAACGGGACAGGACACCGGATTGGCAGGACCCCCGGCAGGAGAGCAGTCGGCGGGACCTCCAACAGGACAGGACACAGGGTTGGCAGGACCCCCGGCTGAAGCGCAGTCGGCGGGACCCCCAACGGGACAGGACATAGGGTTGGCAGGACCCCCGGCAGGAGAGTAGTCGGCGGGACCTCCAACGGGACATAGGGTTGACAGGACCCCCGGCAGGAGAGTAGTCGGCGGGACCCCCAACGGGACAGGACATAGGGTTGGCAGGACCCCCGGCAGGAGAGTAGTCGGCGGGACCCCCAACGGGACAAGACATGGAGTTGGCAGGACCCCCAGCGGAACCTCCAACGGCACTTCAGTAGGAACTTGAATTGGGACTTGAGTAGGAACTTGAGTTGGGACTGGAGAGGGAACTCGACAGGGGACTCGAGAGGGGACTCGAGAGGAAACTGGAGAGGGGACTCGAGAGGGAACTGGAGAGGGGACTTGAGAGGAAACTGGAGAAGTGACTAGAGGAGGGACTAGAGGAGGGAGTAGAGGAGGGACTAGAGGAGGGACTTGAGATGGTACCTGAGAAGTGACTAGAGAAGTGACTAGAGGTGTGACTGGAGAAAGGACTAGAGAAGTGACCTGGGGAGGGACTAGGGAAGGGACTAGAGAAGGGACTTGGGAAGGGACTAGAGGGGGAACTCGAGAAGAGACTAGAGAAGGGACAAGAGATGGGACTATGGCAGCTGGGGCAAGAGCTGGGTCTGGAACCATGGCTGCGGGGGCTGGAATTGAAGCCAGAATCATGGCTGTAAGGTCCGGTTCTGGAGCCGGAAACATGGCTGTAAGGTCCGGTTCTGGAGCCGGAAACATGGCTGAATGGGCCGGCTCTGGAGCCGGAATTGAAGCCAGAATCATGGCTGTAAGGTCCGGTTCTGAAGCCGGAAACATGGCTGTAAGGTCCGGTTCTGGAGCCGGAAACAAGGCTGAATGGGCCGGCTCTGGAGCCGGAATTGAAGCCAGAATCATGGCAGTAAGGTCCGGTTCTGAAGCCGGAAACATGGCTGTCGGGACAAGTTCTGGAGCAAAGACCATGGCTGCTGGGGCCAGAACTGGGTCTGTAACCATGGCTGCTGGGGGCTGAACTGGTTCTGGAACCATGGCCCTTTGGGCTCGTGCTGCTAACCTGTCCTTGCGACTCCCTCCTTTAGGAGCCGTTTGGAGGCTCCGTGGACCTCCAAAAGCCAGACGAGTACCAGCGAATGTCTCCTGGACTGTAGCAAACACTGGGGCAGAAGCCAAACGGACCACACCGATGTGTGTGGTGTTATAACGGGAGTTGGGAGGCCTGGGGCTGTCAGGCAGGGGATAACACACCATGAGGAAATCCAAAATCCCGCCCGGCAAGAATCTCACCAAGCCTGGTTTCTCCATAGTTATCTGGCGCGCCGCTGCCAGAGCAGCCTCTCGCTGCTGAACCCCGGACGCTCCCATCCATTGATCAGAGCAGGTAGCCAAAGAAAAAGTAAAATCCAACAATTCCTGCTCAAAAGGATCTGCTGGGCCCATATTTGGTGAGTTCCTTCTGTCAGGGTTGAGTGAGGCAAGCAAGACCCAAATGCAGATGAACAGAAAAAATACCTTTATTTCAAGGCTACTGGAACAAACTTCGACAAAACAGTACTCTCACCCCGTGAACAACGTCCAAATACGACAAGGAACTCACAAAGACTTAACAGAAAACACAGAACCTAAATACACCCAGGACTAATCAAACAAACAAGAGACAGGTGAGGAGGGAGGAGAAAACACAGGGGCACCAGGTGAACACAATCAGACAACTGGACACACCAGGGAAACTAACGACAGGAGAAAAAATACAGGGAAAAGGACCAGACAATATACCAAGAGGAAAACATGACAGGGAGAACAGCAAAACACCCAAAACAAGACATACAAAATGTGACATAACACAATAATTGTAACATATGTAAAGCCTGTGCTTCATCTCTTCCACTCCAGCATCTTGGCAATTCAGGATGACGACACTCAGTCCATCAAAGTCTCCATCCTGGATTATTTGAGGGAGAAATTTGATGACCCTGCCACCAACGACCTGCTTGACATAGCTGGCTTAGTGGACCCCAGGTTCAAAACAAGATACATAGCGGAAGACAAGCTAGAGGAAACCAAGTGCAGAGCCATATCAGAGATGGAGGTAATGCTGTCTGAGTCTGACCAGGGTACAGCTTAGTCATCTGCTTCACAACATCAAGCACCAGCAGTATCAGAGCCACCAAAAAAGAAAACCCTTGGAAGCTTCTTCAAAAGGGCAACAACATCCTCTGCCACATCATCACATAGAGAGCGGATTGAAACAGAGTTGTCTGCCTATTTGCAATCTGTCGATGCTGACAGTGAATCAGATCCCCTGCAGTGGTGGAAGACCCATGAGGAAATGTTCCCAAATTTGAAAAAAGTGGCAAACAAGTATCTGTGTATACCAGTTCTCCATCGGAACGATTATTCAGTACCTGTGAGAATATAGTTACATGCCATCGAGCATCTCTCAAACCCGACAGAGTTGATAGACTTGTGTTTTTGGCACAAAACCTGTAGATAAGCAGTTAGTACTGACTGCAGACATGACACAATCTTGCACAAAATGCAGCTATTTTTTTGTATATAGTTTTTGACCAAACCAGTTTGACATCATGCACTGGTTTGTTGATTTAAAAGAAAAGATGCACTTTGATTTAAAACGTCTAAAAAGTCATTTTATTTATGTTACATTAAAATGTCCAGTGACATGCACAAAGAGTGCACTTTAATTTATTATTTTATTATTGCACTTTCAATATGTTTTGATATGTATAAGGGTTTCTGCGCTTTTTCATTGAGCTCTGTTTTTGCCCATAGAAATAGGCAACAGTATGTATGTAGGCCTACATTTATTTTAATATGTATTGAATAAATACTATTTAGTTCAACTCAACTTTATGATTTACCACACATTTGTCTCATTATTTTACATTCCCTTTTTTCTAAGTATATATTTTTTGTGTGTTGGTTAAAATCGTTTTAATAGAAACCACTAATGAAGACAGTATAAATAACAATTGTTTAATTCAGACATATGTTGCAGGGACTACTAGAATCATCATACTGGCGTGACTGTAAACATCAAGGGGTTAAATAAATTTTTTTAATGTGTTTTAGAGGACATTTCAGAATATCGCGATATAGTCAGTAAATATCGCAATATAATTTAGAGACCATATCGCCCAGCCCTACCTTGAATTTCTGCCTTAAAATTGGGCATTTGATCATAGGGTTCATGAATATTGCCTTTTAGAGCCAGCCTCAAGTGGCCATTTGAGGAACTGCATTGTTTTGGCAAATTCAAATTGGCTTTCGTTATCGGCACTGGAGGTTGCCACGTCGTGTCTACGTTCAAAATGCTTGATCGATATTTGACCATGAGCGAGACTTCATTATATGTATTGCTCTGAGAGGTACAGCCTGCATAATAATGACATGAGCATTAGTGACACACTGCTGAATATTGAACCAGTTAATTTAGCAAATCTAGTTTTAGGACATGAATTAAATGAACACAATTGCTCTAAATTTAGAAAAAGAACAAATAATTTAACGAGATTATTACCAGCCAAATCTATTATACACTACCATACTTTTAGTATGATCCATTATTTTAAGAAACCACCAACCTGACCCTTTATTATAAATATGGTACAGTATATGTGATCTGTTCACTTGAATAATAAATAAAAACATAAAATAAAGTAAACTATGAGAACTGTAGTTAACAGCTACTGGTACAACTTTAAGCTGCACTGCAATAACCCACAAAACAACCCCTATCAAACATCTCTCCACCCTGGTGTGTTGAGATTTGGCCTGTTTGATGGTTTGACATTCTTCCCTCACGTCAAATTGTTCCTCCTTTGAAACATCACAGTGTGAGACGTAGCTGTCACTTCTCCCCCCCGCTGGCTGCTGCACGTCAAAGCGCAGCTAAACAAAGTTTTATACTGAATCAGCTTTGAGCATGTGTGACTGACTGTGAATAAATAAAAAAGGCAGTTGCCAGATGTTTCATCATTTCTAATATACTTTAAGAGCAGCCTGGTTTAAGCTTAAGATCACAATGTACAGTTAGGCCTACTTATCAGCTCAGCTGACAGCTGGTTGTCTGATCCGAATTCCAATATAGCTTTGTTTCGCAAAAGCTCCTCATAAAAGGTTGAACACAAGGTTAGTCTTTTCTCTCCTGATCCACTTATTCCTGCTGCTCCACCCAGACACAAAGTAACATAAACTGAACTCTGAGATAATGACATCGCAAAAAAATCAAGGAAATAATTGTGAAATAGAACATCCCTTACATACAAAATAGGTATCAAAAACAATTGGCCACGTCGCATGTGTCTTGGCCAACAAGTTGCATATGAACACATCGAAAAATACATCCAACATCCAACTATCATGTCATTATTTTCCTTCATGACAGGAAATCACTTTACAGACCAGCAGGCGGCAGTAGTATGTTATTGTAATGAAGAAAAGGAAATCATAGATTTCCCATTTTTTTAAAGATTTCCCGTTTAACATTATGGCATTACCGTCAACAGCCCTAATACAAACATTCAAACAAAGCAGTGTTCGCCGACCATCACCCCTTTGACTCAGCACTTAGCCTGAGTAACCCTTGAACTCCATAGCAGTCCTGGTGCAATTATGCAATAATACCCAGCTGCAGCCACAGCAAGCCCGTGGAGATTGAACCTGCAGGAAGTTGAAAGAAGTTGAACTTCCAAATATTGTCAGAAGAGAGCTCGCTTTAGGTCAGGGTTAGGTTATGGAAGAGCGTTGTGCACTGGCTCTCGGCTCTCTGGCTATCAAAGGTGATAGGGGGGGTGAAAGGCGGTGGAGACTCCTCCATTTGTGTCATAGGTCTCCCATAATCAAGACATTCCTCAGGCGGTTGCAGTGATACTTCTTCAAGGTTTTCTGCGCGATGTGTTGTGTCTTTCTCTTGTTTTGATTCCTCTTGTTGCTTGTCCTTGGCAGAGGGAACAGATTGATGACGCAGCAGTTGAATACGTTAGAGATAAACAATTTCACTCCTGACTTGTTCAGGCAAACTCCATCTGCCATAAAAAGATGTCTGCGATCCCAGAAAAAGTTAAAATTGCCAATAAAATGAACAGAATGGTCAGTACAGACAGTTGAAAGCCAGGTGTTCAGTGCAAACAATCTGCTGAATCTCTCCACTCCTCGTCTGACTGGCGGTAGAGGGCCACTGATGAACACCTCTGCATTTAGAGAGCTGGCAGTTTCCAACAAACATTTAAAGTCTTCTTTCAGCACTTCTGACTGTTGTTTCACAACATCATTTGTTCCAATATGTAGTACCACATTCTTCAGTCGGATGTTCAGCCCCAATATGCAGGATCTTCTCAGCCAAGTCAGAGACCACATCCTTGGGAAAACAGAGTACTTTGGTGTTGTTCTTATTACACAGACCTTTTACATCTCTTACAGCAGAGTCACCCACAATCAGAGTTTCAGGCCCAGTCGTTAGCTTTCCCTCCAGCCTTTTACTTTTGGAGTAGCTATTGGTCTTTACCCTACTGTGTGAAGAGGACAGGTTATCCAGGTCATCAGAAAGAGATCTCCGGTTCTGTGTCAGTGTAGCGTATCTGTTCTGGATTGGCACACTCTGTGGTTTAGGAGGATTGTTTGTCATTTTCCCTTTAGCAGCTGCCCACTGCTGTTTCCTAGTATGAATAGGGGTTGAAGAGGCGCTCTTCCTGGGTGATAACAATGCAGGCCAGCCGGTCGCATCACAGATTTCACAGCGCTGGGCTCTGCCTGTTATTCGTCCTCCCAAATCCCATGGAAATGATTTACTCTTAGGCTTTGCACCCAGAGAGTTCCAGGGAGGACTACCACTTGTAGATGTATTACCCGGTACACAGCCCTCCTGTTCCTTGGAATCCTTGTAGCTGCTAACTAGCTGTGAGTTAGCATGCCTTTGTCCATTATTTTGCAACACTGGTAAAGTGGTGTCATTCCAACCTAGTCCATTCACTTCCAGGTTAACTTCCAACCGTTGCATTTTCATTTACAACACGGCCATCTTCTGTAGAAGTTTAAGGAAGTCATCTAACGGAGACATTTTGCTGCCAACTAGCTTAAGCTAAATAGCATGCAGTACCAGGCTTTAGCTGTTGCTAGGCCCAGGGGCGCCATAAGGGGGTGAAAAGTTAGGACGATTATAAGGGCCCGTGACTGACAGGGGCCCAAAAATGTTCAGAACATTAAGAAAAAAAATGTAAGTAACCTATCATCAATCCTCAATAATTAATATTAATAGAACGTTATATTGATGAATTACTCACTAAACGTACGATTCATTTGACTTATTTTCTTCCAAAAGTTAATTACCCAAAGCCTCTGTACACCCCCTTCTATTTACATGTAATGGTTTGGTCCTGCCTCCAAACGCGGTGCGGCACCGGCACTTGCAGAGAGTGAAAGCATGTGAGGAGGGATGCTAGTACTTAGCCTACATACGTGTGTTGTACCATGTTTCAACGACCAACAAAGTCAGGCTCTAAGAAAAGAAGAGAAAGGAGAGAAAAACAAGAGAGAGGGACTAAAGGGCGACAGTATGTCACCCTGTTTTTCACAAGAAAAGGTGGGTGTGGTCCATGAGTGGTGAAAATTAGTCTGTTAGCTAATGTTTTTTTGTTTACTAAGCTGACATTAAGTACTGTTAATATCTTTACAGAACATTCAGAGGTCTTTAATTTAACTGCTCTTTTAGCTGATATTTAAAAGTATGGTAGGTAATTCACTTCAGAAACACTTTGTTATATTCCATGGAATGCTCTTAACATCCCAATAGCAATGAACATATTAAATGCTTTGACAATAAATACATACAAAAATGTCATCTGTGGAAGCCGTGGCGCTGTAAACAGCACGACCAATCATCTGAGCTGGCCCGGCAAAAATGACTGGATGGCCTACCTGCCTGTCAGCCTTCCATCTGTGCACAAGCTTATCTCGTGCCCCTCATTGGTCATGTGCACATTCGTGTGTGTTGGAGGAGGGGCTCTGTAAGGAACTCTGAAGGAAGGGGCTAATTTTTTTCGGTTGTGTACTTTCAAATTCTAGCGCACTCGAGCTGGTTTCTCCATTCTTACCTACCTACCTTTAATAAATGCAGGCACATTTTTAGCGCCTATTCATACTAAATCAGTTGTCCCTCCCCCTGGTGTCAGGTCCAACAGATCCATCTTTAGGCTCAGCAGCCCTGTCCCCCCATAAGGCTGAACCTGAACCAGCTTTTCTCCCAACTGAAGGAGGTGAGCAGCATTGTGTTGAATGACATGCCACTTAACATATCTGAAGGGAGACTGGAATACAATATATATTAGGGCTGTCAAGTTAACGCGTTAACGCAAAAAAAAATTAACGCCACTAATTATTTTAACGCGATTAACGCATGTGTATTTTTTTTCCTCGACCGCCCCGTAGTTTCAGAGCGCATCGAGTTTAAAATACCATCTACAAGCTGATGCTGACAGCCCCGCTCCTGCCGCCCGTTTGTGGCAGACCACACTTCCACGCTCACCGGCAGGCACCGACTGGCTGTTGGGAGGACCGGGAGGGTGTGTGTATGTGTGGCCCGAGCGAGCGAGAGAGAGACCTTACGTGCATTGTTGTTGTTAGCATCTGGTGCTAGCTAGCTGCGCTAACGGATATGGAGCTGTTTAAATGAAAACAGAGGAGCGACATTTCGCCACAACTGCGCCGAGCACTTGACTTTATGCAGGAAGCCAGACAGTGGGACATTGCACGAAAAGTCAGCACACTCAGCACGGATAGTGCAACATGATTGCAGCGTCCAGGCAGCTCCCGTTCGAGCATATGCCTTGAGTTGCACATAGCTCCAACGATCCATCACACACACACACACACACACACACACACACACACACACACACACACACACACACACACACACACACACACACACACACACACACACACACACACACACACACACACACACACACGTATTGTATTATTGTATGAGAGAGGTTCCAGGTTGAATTGAGGCGGATATTTGTAATGTTCAGAGGTTGTTGTGTTTAATATTCATGAGAATATTTGTCATTGTTCAAATGATAATAAACATTAGCATAAAGCATATTTGTCCACTCATATGTTGATAAGAGTATTAAAAACTTGAAAAATATTAATCTAAGGTACATTTAGAACAGATAAAAAATGTGCGATTAATTTGCGATTAATCGCGATTAACTATGGACAATCATGCGATTAATCGCGATTAAATATTTTAATCAGCCCTAATATATATATATAAAACAAAAAGCTAACATCTAATTTAAATTATACATTTCTAACACAGTAGTTTCCCACATAGCCAATGATCTATATAAAACAAAAAACTGCTTTTAGTCTATTTAGGATGATGGACAGTTTGATTTATTGAGTGATCAGTCTGTAAACAAAATGTTAATCACCGACATTTTGATTATGATATTAATACTAATGTTATTATATTAAAGCAGGGGTGGGGAACCTCCGGCCCCCGGGCCGTATACGGACCGCTAGACCATTTGGTACGACCCTCGAGGTAATTTATAAACAAAGTGGCCTGTGCCTGGTGGTGGGGCCCAATGTGATATATTTTCATGGGGCCCAAAATCCCTGGTGGCGCCCCTGGCTAGGCCACGCTACTGTAAGACTGAGGTCGTCGTAAAAATATTGAACTTATATGATATATAAATGCAGGAATTTAACATTTATAAAAGTATTCTTATTTTTAAACATGATATCCTTATTAAAGCATGATTGGAAAACAATCGAAAAATCCTACCATATAAGATGTGAATGTAAAAGTTCCGTAAGCAGTTGTTATCACCCAAAGACAGTTTGGGGCCCATTTCTATCAAAAAACAACTTGAAAAAACAATTCCCATTCATCTGCCTTTCTGATTTTTTAAGATATTTTCCATTCTTTCTCCTACATTCTTAAATGAATGTACTTTTTTTAGTTGCTGCTCTTTACTCCCCTGGCATCCAGTCTTCTTTATCTTATCCTCACTGTTTTGTTATCACTCCTACCCTCTCATCTAGGTAGCATTTATTCTCTCTTAACCAGGAGAACATATTCTAGTATGTGACCTTAAACTGTCAAAGCCACACTTTAAAATAATATTAATATTTTGAGTAATATTCAAAAGACCATCGATTTATATTTGTTATCCTTAAAATCACTTTCATTGGCTGGTGCCATGACTTCCGTGTAATAAAGATACATTTCAATGTTACTGCTTTATTGTCAATGCCAATAAGGCAAGTAAATCATATTCTGAAAATAAAAAAACAGATAAACTGATTTAAGGGTTTACCCTCCACTGCATCCTTTAGTTATTCATCTTCATCACTCCCCATTTTCAGTTTTGTACCCTCTGAATCTTCCCTTCTCTCTGCCTCATCCACATCACTTTAATCCAGTGGTTCTCAAAGTGGGGGGCGCCGAGGCATGACAGGGGGGGAACGAGAGACCAGGAGGAAAAATGGTTATTTAAAAAAAAAAAAAAAAAGTGGAGGAGAGTCCTCTCCTGTGAGGGACTCTATCAGTGTTATCTCAGTGGGTCTCAAACGTTTTGGCCACGATTAATGTAAACAATTATTTCCGAGGCACACGTTTATATGATCATTATAGTTATAAAAAAATAAGAGAATAAATGAAAAACAGCTATGAAATACTATATGACATTAAAAAAAGAATAACGTTTAAAAGGGTGATTTGTAAAATATCCATAAATAAAAAGTAAATCTGTTTACAGGTCTGTTTCAAATGGGTGTTGAGAGATGTCCATAGATCTCTTCATTTGGCTCTCAAAGTGCACCAGATTGATGCTTTTAACTTCAATATTTAAAAATCTTCCCGGGGGAGCATGCCCCCGGACCCCCCTATGTGAGATCCACACACCACCTATAAAAATAGCACTTTACCCCTGCTTACACCTATATGCCGTGAGCTGATATTGAGCCTTCATTGTAACAGTACATTGTGTGTGTGGGGAGTGTTGCAGTAGAAAACTCCACTGTAGCAACCGGTACATTAATGGGAAACCCTAAATGTTTGAGCACCCTCTATGAAACGTCAAGCTACCCCACAGCACCCCCAAAATAAATCTCTGGCGCTGCCACTGAGCCTCACTATTTGTGTTGGGGGGGCCCGACTTTTTTTTTTCTCCAAAGGGGGGGCCTGACAGAAAAAGTTTGAGAACCACTGCTTTAATCGGAAATGATAGCTTCCCCCCATCCATCCCTCTTTCTCCTGCCTCAGTAGCACCCAACTGTCTCTCACACACACACACACACACACACACACACACACACACACACACACACACACACACACACACACACACACACACACACACACACACACACACACACACACACACACACACACACACACACACTCAACAGATGTTCAGTCCAATCAACTGGATTAGAGGGTTTAGTATTGGTATCAATTACCTCCTCAGGAGCAGACGCTGCCAAAATAGTCCCAAGCCAAACTTCTGAACCCTCTGGCATCTACAGAGGAGAGGCTGGAAACGTACGGGGGTAATATATGTGCGCTATTTAGGGACTTTTCTTATTTCAGGGGTGTGCTGATACATTATGTGAGCTGGGGAAATAATAAGGTTCCTTCTGAGTAAAATCTGTGTACTCACTTTGTCGTACCGATACTTCATCCAGATATAAACCTTATAACTCCAAGACCGCTATTCACAGTGGATCCATTTGTCCATACGGTACAAATCATGCATTGACTTTCAGTCTCACTACATCTTGCCGCCTCTGGAGCTGCTGCTGTTTCACATTCTTTTTTATGGCAGGAACCACTTAGGGGTCAAATTGATGATTGAATATGTTTGGTGCATCTTAGAATTCCTTTGAGATGTAATGCCTTCGCTGAGGAGGATATCTTTGGTTTGTTTGTCAGCAAGATAAAGGAAAAACTACTGACCCTATTTTCATAAAGCAAATCATTCTGATTTATTTATATTTTCTGCTTTGATGGACTTACGTTCTTCGTAAGATCAAGAACAAGAAGACAATCAAGAAGAAGATCAATACAATAAAGATTATTAAAAAATAAATACTGACCCGATTTTCAGGAATTTTCTTTTTGTAGTTCTGATTTATTTCCTACTCTACTTTGATAGAGATTCACTTCAATGAAGTAGAAGAAAAAGAAGATCAAGACAAAAACGAGAGAATGAAAAACATGCAGGAAGACAGGAATAGTTCTCTATTCATGATTCATTAAGGATTACACAATGCCTTGCTCTTGAAATCCATCCTGCATGCAGAGCACATAATGTAGTGCAAAGGTGTGAGGAGAAATGCCCACATAATGAAGAATTTAAATGAAGCAGAACAAGAGAGTTTTTTGTATTGTGATGGAAATTGGGTCTTAGACTTCGCGCTGAAAATAAACGCCTCAGAAGCTCCTATTATTCTGCCACAATGTCACTCTGCTGCCAATTTGGAGATGTTACCAACAACATCATTATATCTTTTTGGCAAATCTGTAGAAGTAATGAGATAATGTCAACCAGTAAATGCGTTTAGAGCAATGTCATAAACATACATTAATATTAAATACATTTAAAGGAGGAATGCTGGTAAATCAGTCTGCTGCTCTAAAAGAATAACATTAGTGATTTTTCAGTATCTACAGTATTGTCTACAGCTGCATTATTCTGTAGGAGGAGCTTCTCTTGAATACATTCAAATGTATTGAATCCCAGCAGCGTTCGGAAGGCAGCAGGACACATTTGATGATAAATGTGCAGCTTCTGATTTGAGAGGTGCAGCAGAGAGCCGGTAACCCTGATCACGTGCAAACTACAGAGTAAGCTTCTGAACAACCACACACAGATCTACACACACTCTTCTGCCTGATTGTGTGAGAAAAGTTGGTTATATGGAGTGTGTTAGAACTGTGCATCACAGCCTTCTGTTTAACATGTTTTAGTAAAGGTTGCATCCCATGTTAGTGCTTCATTGCAAGAACAGGTGGTCAGAAAGGCCAAACAGGTGGGAGGTCATAGATTTATTTAAAAAAAGTATTCAGATGTCACTAGTTAGTTCCTCCACTATGGCAGCCTGACCTTCAGACCAGCATACATCACAGAGGAAGGTGTGGTTTGTGAGAATCGGCTCAATTAATAATTAGGACATTGAAGGGGGTCACTGCCAATTTGGACTGATCCGCAGTTTTGTTGAAATGTGATGGCTCAGTAAATTGTATTTGCTAATGATTGTAGACACATGTGTTGACCGACCGACAGTGAACTATAGAACGCTGTTTTCATCTTACTTGTAGACCATGCGTTGGGAACAGCTGCAGATGAGGTATTACCTGAAATACATCTCACTGGGTTTGGGTTCATGAGAACAGGATAAATCCAGCTTTTATTACAGAACTGATCTCTGAGGAATGGCATCAGTACTTTTGGTCTAGTATGTATTTCCTTTGTGGAAAAACAAAACTCTGAACAAACATTTAAACGACCCCACTATCCTTCCAACCCGACAATCTAATCTCGGACTAATGAAAATCTTTTAACCGGTTGACAGTTTGTTAAATCAGGATGGAGGAAAACTCTGAGATACACGAGGCCATTAAGTACAGTATTGAATTAACAGTTAAATGAATGAATGTGCATAGAAATAACATTTTATTACACGTTTTACTGACATTTTTACGAGGCGGTGCAAGGATACGGCTGTGGTCAGGGAGGAACCTCCATCATGTTTAAGGTTTATTGCGAACTGACTCATCAGTCTGAAGCCTGTTAAGTTGGAGTACATTATCTCAAGCAAACCACTTAAAGAAGCTGCAAAAGAACACAACCTCTCTGCGTCAATGTAGCTCAATCTTCCACTCATTCTTTACTGCTGTTTGAAATTACATAACCGAACCCCCATGTCAAATGTCTCTTAAGTGGACGATACGGGGTCGGCTGTTTGGGGTTCAAACTCATAACCTTGTTGCTAATTTATGACATATAGGGAGGCTGTGGGCTATAGCAGGGATCTCTGCAGATCCTGTGCAACTCTTTTCTCTGGGTCAGCAAGCTTAGAAAAATCTCTGTGTACATATGTGTGTGGAGGTATTTGTAAATCTCTATGTTCTCTCATGCATGTTTAATACATTCCCCCGATTGTGTTTACGTCACCATTTCCTCAAGCTGTTCTATACATGTCTGTGCATATGTTTGCATGCTGTTTAAGTCTGTGCTTTTTGTGAATATGTGTAGGGTGCAGGAGCAGGTTTTTAGTGAGTGTCCTTCAACTGTTCTGCCCCCCCACCCCCTTACAGCTAGCACAATGAGTGTAATAGGATCATACATGACTGAATGCATGCAAAATGCCCCAGTCCCTGCGCTGTCTTGGTGTGTTGTCTTGTCACGCAGCCATAACACAGACTGACAGGCCAACATGCATCTAATTTCATACGCTGGAGGATGCTGTAAAGGCTGGGATTCACTTGAAGAGAATGCGGAGAGACGCGTAAACACCCACATGGCCATACATCCAAATTAGGCACATATGCATTTCTAGGACAGCCTTGTAGAAAACAGACACATGTGTAAACAGATGCTCAACCCAGAACATTACTGACATGTTTCACTATGCATATAGGTCAGAAAAGTTTTTTTAGCATCTAAATTGGATTCAAAATTCAAAAACATACTTTATTAATCCCACCAAGGGGCAATTAATTACAAGCTGCGGGTACACAGAGAAACACAGAAACATATGAACATGAAAAAAGCATACACCAAGGACCTTAATGTGGAATAAGATCTATAAATAAATAAATGATGTTAACATATTTTAGAGTAGTTCAAATTTGGATGACAGAGGTTATCAATGATTTTAAATGGCTGTTAGTTTTACAAGCAGGTAAACATTCTGCTGACCTCAGACTGAGTATCCCTAATTAATATTCGGAAATTGTCAACGGATTAACTAACTTTGTGGTTATATTGTATTTATTTTGGACATAACAGCAACAACTATTGATTAAAAGGATCCAGAACATTAGAATAAAAATGAACTGAGTGGAACATTTTGTCTAATGGACAAATATGGAAGCTGTAAAGGATCTTAAAGCTGAAGTGCAAAAATGCTGTCTCCCCCCTCTGGCTGTGAGAGTAATAACCATATAGAAGAGACCATTGCGGCAGTGTCGGCTAAGAGAAATCAGCATTGTGTCAACTTGTTTGGCAAGAGCTCATAGTGACAAACCTACACAGTATCATCAGCTCTGTCTGTTTCCCTTAACTTGAAGTGTTTTAGTTTATTTCAGTTTATTGTTTTAGCTCTACATAACTTTCTCTTATCTGGTTATTTCTTTACTACGGTGGCCCTGAAGTACAAGTCAAAACAGCATTTCACAAAACACCACAGCATTTCACAAAACACGACGTACTTTACTGAACAGCTCTGATAAATGCAGAGTAAACTAAACCTGCCCAGAACAACATGGCAGGGTTAAACTACTGGTGAGGACAGTGGGTAACTGTCAGCAAGCAAAACAAGGTAAAGCTAAAAAGAGAAGGCTTGTCGGACTTTCTGGACAGAAAATCTATGCAAATGTTAATAAAAGCAATGTTTTGTTGTGGTAATGTTGTGGCTGGCCGCCCGGATTCTCAGTTAATGCAGGATAACCATGTTAAAAAGCTAGTTTTTTGTAAGTAGGTTTAATTTTATATTGGTATATTAATAGAAAACATTTTAGACTTTAGTTTCACGGTGTTACCTGTTGCAAAAACGAAACAGATAATTAAGTTTGCAACTTTAGCAAAATGATGATTCCTTGAAGAAAAACTAAGAAATGTCACTTATTCACCTGGAAGTACCATTATTGGTCTCTCACTAATGATTAAAGGGGCCCTAAAATGCTCATTTTCAGGTCCATATTAGTATGTTGTGTCTCCACTGTGACACGTCTCCATGCTTTAATGTTCAAAAAGCTCTGCATTTGTTCTCATACTGCCTGTGCTGCAGCACCTCTTTTCTCTGTCTGAAACCAGAGCCCAGTCTGCTCTGATTGGTTAGCTGGCCAGCTCTTTTGTGATTGGTCAACCGCTTGGAGATGTCCCGTCCCTTAGCCTATCATGTACAATGTGTTGGAGAGCTAGCTAACAGAAGCACGAGTGTTGTATAGTGATGTCACTAGAAACAGAGGAGTCCAATGGAGGCAGGTGGGGAGTGTGGTAAACAAACTTCCTCTGATTCAAGATTCAAGGCTTTTATTGTCATTGGTACATAGCTACAGTGTAGTTATGTCGAGGAAAATCTTAGGTCCCAGGCTCCTCCAACAGTGCAACACAATAAAAGGTTTGATTTTCTATTGGTATATTAACACAAAAAACATGTTAGGCTTTAGAAACAAACTTTTGGATTGTATCCTTACAGACCATGCACATAACCCTTCAAAAAAGCATAATAGGGTCTCTCTATGGTAAGAAAGAAAATGTGTTTAAACTTGGCCAACAAACTTGAGAACAGGCTGTGCGACACATTTCTTTGGCAAGTTTCCACTGACAGAGCTTCCTCCGAAGGTACACCTGCATCTGAGTTTAATGACGTTTGTTTGGCATACTTTAGCACTATTGAAATGGTTGTACACCAGTTGGGATTGGCTGCCAGTTAACAAAAACATCACCATCCACTTGTGAGACAAATAAAACCTCTATTACATATTTACCCAACAGAACACACTTTAAGTCAACCCTTCCTTATGAAGGTTTGCCAACAATCATAATGTGTGTACTGTTGAATAGATTGATCATTTAAATGTTGTTTTTGGTGCTTTTGATCTACAAAGAAAACGTTTGTATGGGTTCACCGTTTATGCCTTTTGCAGCATTTTCATCCTGCTACGAATCCTCTGCACTAAATTCAACATTTTAGTCATTAGAGGTAGTAAACATATCCTGAAAAGTAATTGAAAGGAGGTATTTATGGTCAGACATTCTGTTTTATCTATGGCCAGCCTTCCCTGAATTTTTCTGAAAGTTGAATTCAATTTGAAAGCCTTTCACGGTTTGTGTAGCATCATGCTCCTCTGCCTGGGACCCAATCCAAAATGATTTAAACCCGAAAGGCTGCTCTGTGGTGAATGCAAATAGAACATCATCCATTTCTCAGTTTTGGGCTTTGACCTTAACTGGTGTGCTATTGGAGTCATGTTTTACTTTGAGTTTATATAGGGACTTCTGAGCCTGGGACAAAGAGATAATAGTAAAACCTTCTTTAGACCACTTTTCCCTCAGAGATAAAAAGCATAACATTTGAAATGTTACAAAGGTGTAAAGGGTTTAACTAAGTGGAAAGAAAGTGGATGTGTAGTCATGTGAGTAAAATAAGATTTAGCGTTTCTGTGTGCTGGAGGTGAAGAGGCACAGACGATCTGTTCGGACACTGCACTTATTTGCTGCTGTTTGCGTTACTCTTTCTGATGTAATCACTTCCTGCATGAAAATGAATTCAAATCATATTTAATATCTGGTGTTCATCTGGTGTTTTAAGGCTAGCGTGTGCTTCAAACTAATTTGTCCGACATGTTGTCCGATCCTGTTTGTAGCCAAAACTGTTGGAATTAATGAATGTGCAACTCTTACAGCATGTGAGCTTATAGGAATGAAATGAGAGTCCGATCAATTTAGCTAAATATATAACTGCCACATGTTCAAATATTACAACAAGTGCCACATCACGTTTTTTTATTACTTTTTTGCTTTATAATAAGTAGTTGGTTTCTGTCTGTGTTGCATGTAATATATTTCCAGATTACAAAATATGAATCTTACATCTGTTTACATATCTCTTCTCATGTGATCTATTTTCAGTCTATCACACTTGGTATGAAGTATGATGCTGATGAACTTGGATGTTGTGTTCGGCTGTTGTTCGCCATTCATTGGAAGACAGTTTGCACGAGAGATGACAAAAGTTCTGCATACATGTAAAATAACAGTACACATAGAATACAATTTGTTTTTAGTATTTCATTTGCTGGACTGAAAGACTTATGCTTCACATCGGACGCAAAGTACATTTTTTGTCGGTGAAATTACATGTAAGGTCCAACTCAAGCGATCTATCATGTGTAGTTTTTAGTTACAAAAATAAACACAAATGATGACGCGGTAAAACCTGCTCCCACACTCCATTACAATGAACACATATGCCCTGCTCCGTGCATCATACCTACTGTGTCAGCTTGCCCTAAAAAAATGTTGGGTATAAAATAAAAAAACATTTAAAGATATGTTTTGTTTTTTGTAAAACTTTACATTCACGCCATGTTTTCATGGTTTTGATGAACATTAGCAAAATACATACATTTTAGGCCTCTGGTACGATGGCAACAGTATTTTCGGAAAGGGAAGGAAAGTTTTCCAACTTACCAAGGCAACATTGTGTTGGCTTAATGCTGAGTAAAGCAGTGTTTGTTAGAGAACTCACTGAAGCTTAGTTGGTGTATGAAATGGTGCTATAACCTATTACTGTTATCTGCTGTGAACCAGAGGAACAACTCCCCTAGCTATGTGGAAAAAATGTGTAGTCCCGCCTTTCCATCAAGGACCCTTTTACCAACATGAAATCCTCCGGTAAAACGTGTGGTGGTTGCCCTAGTGGAGCCTTTCAGCCGTCTGAACCAGTGGACCATGGCGATATGGGACATATCCAGGTGAACCTGTGTGAAGCAGAGCGTTGGCTAATAAGTATGCTCAATGAACACAAATCACATAAAAGAAAGTCTGGGAAATAGACCAGCAGAGCATTTCAAGAAAAGAGGTAAATGTGTGCTTTAATTTGCTCCGTTGACATCAAGAGTAGATAAGGATATACTCACAGACTCCAGAGGCTCCATGCTGTCAAATGTAGAAGACAGCTGCAGTTTGTTTTCCATTTAACTGTCAGGATATCAGGAAACCTCTGATTAATGTCACCAAGAAATTACCCTTTTAAAGTTTATGATTGTTATGAAGTCATTGGAGACTATTGTTCTCACTTAAGAGGAATGAAGCGCAATCATTCATCTGAATTTGGGCAATTGTGTTTCCTATAAGTCATTGTCTTTTTCATAGATCTGCTTTGCAGCACTTTCTGTCATGATCCTAGTGTCACAATTTTAGTTTTGTCTGTCTTGTTATGGGTTTTATTTTGCAATTCTGTTCTCCCTGTCTCTTGTCTTCCTTCCTGTGTTTTTCCTCCTGTGTCTGATTGTCTGATTGTGTTCACCTGTTGCCCTTGTGTTTCTGCCTCCCCCTTCCCAGCTGTGTCTTTGTATTGTCCTGTGATTGTCCTATGATTACCCCTCTTTGTATTTATTCTTGTCTTCACCTGTGTTCCTTGTCGGTTCATTGTCTTTCCTGTCTCCCTCCATGTTGGTCACGGTCAGTTATTGTGTTGTTGTTACCTTGTGCTACCTGTTCGATTCATGCCATGTTTTTGTTCATCAGCTTTTAAAATAAAGCTCGCTTTTTGTTTCTAGACCTTTTTACCTTTTTTTTAGTCTGCATTTGGGTCCTACCTTTTCCATGATTCTAACACTTTACCAACCACAGCAGCAGGCCCGATGCCATTGGAGGGCCAGGTAGGGCCAGGCTTGGAATGTTACGCACATTCTCATGCATGCTGTTGTATACCGGTGTTTTTGTCGCCGCGTACACAATGCGCAGTTGCAAAGGTGGTTTCTATGTTGCTGCTTGTCCGTATTTGCGAGCACATCCGTTTCCTTTAATGCCGTTAGCTTCATAGTCAGCCACGTTTTAATTGCAATTAATTTGTGCCGGCCACATGACGGTTTTATGGGCCCGATAATCACAGTATGTTTGCTTTTGTATGCTATACAGCAGTGTTTCTCAAACTTGTTCATACCAAGGACCACTTAACCAATAAAAAAACACTCGCGGACCACCTAACTCCACAAATATCCCAAAACACAACAACAACGTTTTTCTAGAACAGATTATAAATCGCCTGGAAATGGTACAAACAAGTGGCTAGCCTGCAAGCTAGCTGTCAAGCTATGTAGCTGTGGTTAGCATTTTAAACCTGACTGTATCAATACTTTAAAAGTGTAATGGCTAACTCATTAAAATCAAATTGCATGGATGTAATATGTTTAAGGGGCACAACATATTTATTGAACCTGACTACAAGCTAGCTTTCAAGCTAGGTAGCTGTTTTTAGCATTTAGAGACCTACCGTACATTAACATTTCCTACAATTAAAGTGTTATGGCTCATAACTCATTTACAACATATTTCATGGCTTCACTTTTTTGTTATATTTTTTGGATGAAAAACCTCCCAATAATTGAATGGAGTTCATTTTTGAGTGTAGCAATACCGTTTTAAAACTGATTTTACTCTGACATTGAAAATCTGTGTGGGACAGTTACATACACTTTAACAGTTGTTTGGTGTCAGGCCATAATATGACTGCTGCTCATTGTGTGTCAGTAATACAGTGGAGTAGCGATACAGTATTATCCCATGTTTGTCTGTGTTATGTGTAAGAATGTGTAACGTTGCTGCCTCCCTGGCCAGGTCAGCATTGTAAATGAGATTTTGTCTCAATATTTTCATCTGGTTAAATAAAGGTTAAATACAAATACAATTCTCCATTATCCTGTATGGGGTCCCACAGGGCTCAGTATTAGGCCCCCTGCTATTTTCCCTCTATTTGCTCCCTCTTGGGTCCATACTTAGGCTGGAGCCACACGAGAACGGTAACGCAAATTAACTGAAATCGTTATCAAAAAGTCTTCCGTCCACACGCAATAGGCACCAGAAACATGTCCTTCCACACGAGACCGCTCGACCCGCTGGAGACGCTGTAGTACATATGCCGGGCCTGTACTGTAAGTGGCGCTGTACTTCCGTCACAAAATACAACAAAAGCAGCGAAGAAGACTTTCGAGCATGATTTCCATGGTCTCCCTCAGCAGCAGCTGATCTCTGATATCTCTCTCTCCTGTCCGATTAGACTTCACTCGCGTTTATGTCCATATCGATCAGATCTAGCTAGTTCTAGCTAATGATATGACTGCCTGAGTGTCAAAGGACACCTAAACAATAAGCGACATTTTGACCGGAGAATTTTAGATTTCGGCTAACGGAAACTCTGCCGTGCGGGGGGGGGTGTCTGCTGGATGCACCTGTTGGGTGCACTGTCCTGCGAGATACCGGGACCTGGCTCGAAACACTCGGAAAACTGTTGTTGTTTTTGGCGAAACACATCAGCAATGACGCGGGTGACACGGGGGTGAGCAGGAGAGGTGGGGAGAGGCGGTGCTATTGCGTCATCGTTATCATAAAATGATTGTATAGGGCGTACACACGGAGCCGTTTGCCTCCCCAGAGCGTTTCCTCCGCAGATCTACCCACCTTGGGACCCGTTATCGTTATCTGCGTTTCCATGTCGGCCTCGTGTGGCCAAACCGTCTATATGATAGAGAACTGTAGCGGATACGACTGTTACCGTTCTTGTGTGGCTCCAGCCTTAGAAAGCACGGCATCGCATTCCACTGCTATGCTGATGATAGCCAGATTTTTGTCCCACCAAAAAAAAGAAGGAGGGTTACTCAATTAGCCCACTGTTAAAGTGTCTCGAGGACATAAAGCCCTGGATGGCGTGCAACTTCCTAAAACTAAATGAAGGAAAAACAGAAGTAATGGTTTTTGGTGGCACCACTGGCATCACTTCTATATACCTGGGTTCCTTGGCTCAGTACACCAAGCCCACCATTACGAACCTTGGAATTAAAATGGACCCTGCACTAAAACTTGAGTCAGATCTGTGGTAAAAACAAGCTTTTATCACCTTAGGCAGCTAGCCAAAATAAAACCTTTTCTCCCCAGACAGCAGTTTCCACGCCTTCGTCACCACTCGGCTGGATTACTGTAACTCTCTTTACATGGGGTTCAGTGGGTCATCCCTCGCTCGTCTGCAATTGGTGCAAAATTCAGCCTTTTAACTGGCACACGGAAATATGAGCACATTTCCCCCATTTTGGCTTCGCTCCATTGGCTGCCAATACATTTTAGGATTTCAAAATATTTTTATTTACTTTTAAATCCCTAAATGGCATGGCCCCGCCATATCTTTCTGAGCTGCTACACCCCTACACGCCCAACCGCCCTCTCAGGTCAGCTGCTCCTCCTGAATGTGCCCAGAACCAGGTCTAAGCTCAGAGGGGACCGTTGCTTCTCTGTAGCGGCTCCCACACTGTGGAAAGATCTGCCCCTGCATATCAAACAGGCTGCCACACTGCCTGCTTTTAAATCGCTACTTAAAACCCACCTCTTCTCCTTAGCGTATTGACATTTATTTTATTTGTATTGCTTTTAAATTGTCTATTGTTTTGACTTGTTTTATGGTCTGTGAGCTGTGCTTTTTGTGTGTTTTTGTTTGTTTATTTGACTGTACAGCACTTTGGTCTGGAGGTTTTAAAGTGCTTTATAAATAAAGCTGTATTGTATCTTTGGCCATCACCCACACAAATGTTTTGATTAGCTGTATTGTGTTCAGGTTCATGATTGTACACTTTTTAGACCATACACTATACAATTATGATGCTCAAACCCACACTCCAGACACCCACCATTGTGCCCTTTTCAAGGTCTGTTTGCTAAGGCTTAAGGACCACTATAAGTAACCCATTCATATGCAAAGCTAGTGTGGAAATGGAGTTGCTGTTGCATGCAGCTGTATATATGGAGACTCATTTGAAATTGGAGGGAGAGTCCAATCATTTTTCAGAGGCTGAGTTTATGTCCAATGCTTACTTCCTCTATTTAAGGAGTTCTTCTATGGCTTGAGTTATCTTGATATACAGTGGGGCAAAAAAGTATTTAGTCAGCCACTTAGAAAGATGAGAGAGGCCTGTAATTTTCATCCTAGGTACACTTCAACTATGAGAGACAGAATGGGGGGAAAGAATCCAGGAAATCACATTGTAGGATTTTTAATGAATTAATTGGTAAATTCCTCGGTAAAATAAGTATTTGGTCACCTACAAACAAACAAGATTTCTGGCTCTCACAGACCTGTAACTTCTTCTTTAAGAGCCTCCTCTGTCCTCCACTTGTTAACTGTATTAATGGCACTTGTTTGAACTCGTTATCAGTATAAAAGACACCTGTCCACAACCTCAAACAGTCACACTCCAAACTCCACTATGGCCAAGACCAAAGAGCTGTCAAAGGACACCAGAAACAAAATTGTAGATCTGCACCAGGCTGGGAAGACTGAATCTGCAATAGGTAAGCAGCTTGGTGTGAAGAAATCAACTGTGGGACCAATTATTAGAAAATGGAAGACATACAAGACCACTGATAATCTCCCTCGATCTGGGGCTCCACGCAAGATCTCACCCAGTGGGGTCAAAATGATCACAAGAACGGTGAGCAAAAATCCCAGAACCACACGGGGGGACCTAGTCAATGACCTGCAGAGAGCTGGGACCAAAGTAACAAAGGCTACCATCAGTAACACACTACGCCGCCAGGGACTCAAATCCTGCAGTGCCAGACGTGTCCCCCCTGCTTAAGCCAGTACATGTCCAGGCCCGTCTGAAGTTTGCTAGAGAGCATTTAGATGATCCAGAAGAGGATTGGGAGAATGTCATATCGTCAGATGAAACCAAAATAGAACTTTTTGGTAAAAACTCAACTAGACGTGTTTGGAGGAGAAAGAATGCTGAGTTGCATCCAAAGAACACCATACCTACTGTGAAACATGGGGGTGGAAACATCATGCTTTGGGGCTGTTTTTCTGCAAAGGGACCAGGACGACTGATCCGTGTAAAGGAAATAATGAATGGGGCCATGTATTGTGAGATTTTGAGTGACAACCTCCTTCCATCAGCAAGGGCATTGAAGATGAAACGTGGCTGGGTCTTTCAGCATGACAATGATCCCAAACACACCGCCCGGGCAACGAAGGAGTGGCTTCGTAAGAAGCATTTCAAGGTCCTGGAGTGGCCTAGCCAGTCTCCAGATCTCAACCCCATAGAAAATATTTGGAGGGAGTTGAAAGTCTGTGTTGCCCAGCGACAGCCCCAAAACATCACTGCTCTAGAGGAGATCTGCATGGAGGAATGGGCCAACATACCAGCAACAGTGTGTGAAAACCTTGTGAAGACTTACAGAAAACGTTTGACCTCTGTCATTGCCAACAAAGGGTATATAACAAAGTATTGAGATGAACTTTTGTTATTGACCAAATACTTATTTTCCACCATAATTTGCAAATAAATTCTTTAAAAATCAGACCGTGATTTTCTGGATTTTTTTTTCTTATTTTGTCTCTCATAGTTGAGGTGTACCTAGGATGAAAATTACAGGCCTCTCTCATCTTTTTAAGTGGGAGAACTTGCACAATTGGTGGCTGACTAAATACTTTTTTGCCCCACTGTATTTGTCAATGTTATAGAATTGTTTTAATCTAACAGAGTTCTGTCAACACTTCCTACTGCAATTTAGACTTATTGAGTATTATTAGCTTATTTGCAGGTGTAAGCTTTTCCATCATTTCACATGGTAAACACGTTGAATGTGTTTGTTGCTATAGGTAGTAAAAAAAACGTCAACCGTTTTGAATGTACCCTGATCAGTTTTATACACTTTAGTAACCTGGTGACCCATCCTGTATTAACTCTCAGTATCATCCCAACAGATGCTTACACACTTAGAACAGGTGAATATAGATCTGTAAAACCCAATTTAATATTCTTGCTAGATAATTCTCAAAGGGATACTGCACTTCATAAAAATGTGCATTTGTATATTCATACTCAACCCTGCATGTAACCTTGAATTATTGAAGAAAATGTTGTTTTCCTTGCATGCCAGAGTGAACAAATAATCCAAAAACAGAGTTCTGATGAATTAATGGCATGAATTAAAGTAAATAGGGGCAACATTTAACAGATTCTAGGATATATACAATTACTATACAACCATAATACCTCATGTATAGAATAGTACAGTCTTAATAGTCACGTTTACCAATGAATACCACACCAGAATATGTAGTTTGACTGAAGGTGAATAGCAGTGGAGGGGCACACTGTCAACTGGCCGCGGTTTTCATGTGGTTAACATGAACTTGGTAAAGTTTAGCCTACAAAGTTACTTGGTTACGGTTTAGTAAAGTATGTTTGTTAAGTCATCATTTTCCTGCTGTTTCCCCACAGGACATAGACAGCAGTCTCAAGGGTGAAATATTTCATTTGTTTGACTCATTCATTCACCCTGACCTCCTTCTTATGTAGTCATATTTCATCTCCGTACCCTCACTCCCTCCTTGGCTCCAACCATAAGGACAAATACGTTTACAGTTGAAACCCACAACATTTTTTGGACATCATCACAACTCAGAGTATCCGTAGCCACATGCAGAAAGTACATTTTCCTTATTTTTTCTTCACTCATAACATCCCTTACAACGGTGCTGTACTATTATCGTATAGTGCTCTTATCCTTAATGGATTTGCAGAAGGAAAATGGAAAATACTTTGTTACCAATGATGGGATGAAGTGATTTCACCCGACCAACTCCAAATGCAGATTGAACCAAACACTGGCATGCTAATGGAACAGCCTTATTAACAAAAACTGCCTTCATTAAAAAGGAACGGGACTCCAGCTTTGATTTCATACTTGTTGAGTCTGGCCATCCAAATGCTCTCGATAGCAGAATGAGGTTGCAGCTTCTTCCTTTGTTCCCTCAGTGACACCCAGTGGTGAACCATATAGACAGATGGAGGGAGAAATGATATTATGTGGATTTAAAGAAAGCAACACTGAGAGACAGAGCGAGAGAAACAGAGTGTGAGCTTACTTTAGGAACCCCAGCTGAGTCCAAATGAATATCTTATCACAGTATTGATCCAGACACTGTCACCACTATTCTTTATCTCGGCCCTCCCACCTCCTGCGCTCAGTCCCTCCATCTTTTTCTCCCTCACTGTCAAATTCGTCCCATTCCTTTCCCTCTCCTTCTCTGACTCACATGGTGCTCCAGGGTATAATCAAATAACTGCCACAGAGATGGAGTGTATCAGGAACTGGCATGTAGCTCAGTGCATGTGAGCATGCTTTTTTACCTAATGTCCTGACGGAAATAGAAAGACCCTCGAGGGGTTAGTCCGTGGACAGGCCTGGGTTTAGGCTTTGAGATTACAGTGAGGGATTTTGCAGGCTCTGGTTTTAAATAGTCTTTCCTGTGATCTTTTTATATTGCACTTCATGGAGATTATGTCAGTCACACACACTTGCAATTTCCTGTGCTATTCAGAATTTTCACACGGAGGATCATTTACATTTGCCAGGTTAGTTAAAGTTTGTGTTAGATCAGGCAGAGAAGAATGAGGTTACAAGGTTGCAAGACAAATTCAGTATGTGCATTTTGTATGTATTATTCTGAAGCATAAACACTTCAGTTGTCCTGGCAATTTCTGAAAGGAGAATTCACACTTCAAAACCTTTATTTTTGATATAGTTTATTTAACAGGGACAGTGCACATGTAAGGTCACGTCAACTTTTTCATGTCTTTTATACATAAATACGTGTCGCAAGTGAGTCGCAAGAGATTCCGAAAAGTTTCAGGAAAGAAGATTCTAGTTTTCATCGAGGGTCCGAAAATGAGCTGATCTGATTTGTCCACATTGTGATGGTATAACTGTCATTTTGGTCAGGCAACCATTAGCCACTAACCGACCATGGTAACGCCCACCAACTTATCACCTGAATCCCCTCTATGAGCATTATTTCTAGAAAAATGAATTTTAAAAAACTGAAGATTGCTGTGTGTTTTATTGTAGCAACCAGTGAGACACTTCTTCTTTCAATTTATCCTAATGGATGATAGGAGAAAGCACAAAGGACGTCAGGTGCTTTTCTGCTCTGAATAGATGAACCATGAAACTCCTGCAAAAACAAGAAATGAGAAGAAAAGACACGTCTGCCAGCGCTAAAGCAGCGAGCAGAAAGCTGAGCTCATAAAGACAAAATAACAAAAAGTTGTTTGTTTGATTGGGCCTAATGATGCCTGTAATGTTTAGTTGATTTTTTTAACTCTCCGATGTACATTTTATGTTTTAGCAATGATAATATAATAAATGATGGTGCTGTACTGGAAAAATTAAATACACCTTTAAATATAATCGTACAAAACCACCATGTCCTTTAAGGAAACATATAATGTAATGACATTTGTGACAATAATAACAACAATGGAAGAAAATGGGGGGAGAGAAACTCCCTCTGGAGGGAACTTTGGGATTGTAGCCTTTGCAGAGCATTAACATGCACAAAACCGAAACGGAAAACCTCAAATAGCATGACAGGGCCTCTGTAATAACCTTTAGCCAGCTAACTAGCTTACATTATCACTTACGTTAGCTTTAGCCAACACTTTCTCTATGATTTCATACATTATCATCCTCACTGATAAGAATGAAAAAGCCAATTGTTTTATTACACATATTGATAAGAAAGAAAAGCACTGAACACACACATTTGAGATGAGAGCATCAGATTTGATAAAACAAACGCACCCTTTGTCTCATTGGTACTTGTGTCAACCAAAACAGCCCTTTGCATTGTTGCTTTGCATTCTCCTTTGGGTTAATGAGTGCAAATCCCTGCAGAACAATTACAAATCTACACAAGATATATGTGTGTTACATTTCTGGATCCACCTGCCTTTAGTCCTCAAGCTCTGATTGTGTGTGTGCATGTTTTATTTAGGCCTTCAGAGGAAGTTTGTGTTGAAGAAATACCCGAGACCATTAACCAGGCTTTACTCGGTGCTGCTGCCTCATCAGCCACTAACTCCTCTAGATCCTCCTGCGGTAATACCAGTGCCTCAGAAGAACCAGCTGAGGGAGAGGAGAATAATAGGTGACAATGAGGGATAGTTGAAGAAAATGTGGGGGAATTAGGGCTCAAAAGGAATGGGATGATGAGAAAGTAGAATGCAGAGAGGTGGTGGGGGGCTGCTGGTCAGAGAGAAAAGTCATTGAGGGAACATTATAAAGTTTAAGTTTAAAGTCACTTTTAGAGGAGGAAACTGTCTCTCTGCAGTATTTGGTTTTAAATCTGAACTCTAGACTACACTGGATTTGAGGGTTCAGGCTCCCACATTGTCTAAATTCAGATCAAATAATCCCAACTCAAAGCTATATGTTTTCACAATGACAATAACAGTTTAATAAATACTTGAGGGCAGAACACCTTTAGTCAAGGTTTATCCAGTTTGGATCCAAATACAATCTTGTACATTTTGAATTTTAAAGTGGGAAGAAAAGGTTTGTAAGTCAATTTGAGAAAATAAATATATGGAATTAGATATCAATATTGTGTCTTTGGGATTAAAAGGTTATATATGCATTGTGAATGCGTTCAGTTGCTCAATACAATCAACATTTTCACTCTTAAATAGCAAAACTGATATACAGCAAAAATATAAACAGTAGGTGTCTTGTGTTAACACAATCTCCATTAATTAACCAATTCATGAATGTATAATATAATACATATTGTAAACATACAACATTTTAGCATGCTTTAATTCAGCACCCTTTCATTGACATGTTGGTCTATGCACTGCTGAATTACAAACATGATAAGAATAGACACAAACCCAAGTTAGCATAAGAAAACTCAAAGGTCAAAAAGAAAAAAATATATAAACACTGATTGGCTCATTACAAGTATAATGAATTTGAGAGAACATGTGTTATTTATTTAAAATATACAGCCAATAATACATGTAACTTGAATGTGTAGTCAACTTGGTAAATGTGAATGATACCGAAACCCTTAATTCCTATTTTCTGTTGATGTCTGCCCAGATATTTCCCCATTCTCTTTAAATATTGTCATTTAAAACAAATATCTGACTAACTCATAAGGGACAAGCCACAAAATAAATTATTGTCAGACGCAGTTGGAAGCTCATACTCACTACGTATCTGAGTAGTGCTTATACTCACTTAATCCGAAGATTGAACATTTCCGACTTTTTCTGTTTGTGTTTGACCCTTACTGAGCACACCTACACGGTTTACACACTGTACACACACCGTATACACTTTATACACCCTCTTATAAAGCTCAGCCTAGTGTTTAGCAATCTTTGTTGTTGCAATCTGCCCTTCTCTTTTGTCTGTCAGTTCCAGGAGTTGTGTCTTTGAAAACTGATGATAGAATCTGATGAAATCTCTCCGTTGCTTTTGTCGTGCTTCTTCGGGTTACATGTCAAATAACTCATTCCCATCCAGGGTCTCCATTTCACAATGTACGCAGCTGAAGAGTATTCGGTAAGAGGTAACTTCACAATTTGGATTTCAGGGCTGTACTGATATCACAAGGACCTTATGATGGGTTTGTTTAACTTGACTTTGATTGAATCATTAACTTTAAGTAAGTAAGTAATACATATTGATATACTAACAATGGATCCAATGACCTCTTGAATGTGAAAGGGTTTTGCTCACAGAGATGGATCAGCCAACGCTGAAGTTCCTCTGAGTTCTTTTACCGTGTTGTGTTACAGACTGCTGCTCTACTTTTTGTTCACTCTCACTACATTAGTAAACCTTGTTTTCCAGCAGCATCAGGCCACTGCTTGCCAACAACTTTACACGGTGATACTATGTGAACGTTGTGTTTTTTTTTTTACAACTTATTTCAAAGATTCAAAGGTTTTGTTGTCATATTAGTCTAGCAGGAAGGGCCCTCAGATTTTGAGATACCCCTACCCGAGGTAGAACAAATGACAACAATGATTGTTCTTATCTTTAGGATCTCCCATTAATGAAATTGATTGTTGTCAAATTTTATTTTGGGGGAAAAAATGTTTTTTTGGTTGTTCTTTAGAACTACCCCAATCCCTGAAAAAGAGCCAAATTAGACCAGGCCGAATGTGGGAAAGGGGACAAAAAAGCCCATAACTTCAGAATGACCACTCTTTTCCTCTTCAGATTTGTTGAGGTATGAACCAGGTGGCTGTCCTACATCACCAAATAGTCAGACAATTATTTAACTAAAAAAATACTGAATTATAGTCCTGTACACTTAGCTTTAGTTTAGACGGAAATTGTACTTTTGGTGATAGGAACATAGGAAAAATATACCATTACTGAATTGTCTAGGGTGCTATTGAACACTAACCAGTAGTTGTATGGAAATATCTGGTACAGTTCTATTGAAAATTAGATGTCTTTAGACATAGGCCTACCTCTTCTCTGATACAGTCAAACTCCGAATGGGGGAGAAGTGGCACAATAGCCTATAAGTTAAGAATGCTCACTGATGGTCATTATATTTGGAGAGGGAAATACCAGGTGGCTGAACTACATCACCAAATAGTCAGAATAAGAGTAACCTAATACAATAATGTGTATTAGTTCTAAATTTCAAGCCTCTGAAACATAGGTGTAAATAGTACAGGTTTTATTGAAACTGGAACCTTAATTCAACGTACAGTATACAGATCATCAAATAATTTGGTGAGAGGTCAAGTATATAGATACTAGAATATAATGTTAAATGGCAGGTTCCTCAGAAACGTTAGGGGACACATGTTGACATTCTGCACAGCAGGACTCCATGACAAGGGTTTGGGTTCGGGCTGTGACACCATATCGCTGTCTGAAACATTGCTCTTTACATGTTGTTGAAATGTATCCTCTGTTGACGGCAGATTTTCCGAGGCTGCATCTGTTGTTGATGCAATTATGAACCTCAGTTCATCCAAGTTTGTCCACATCAGTCCAATTTCCTTTTTTCCATATAGCAGAAGCGCAAATTCTCTTGCGACTGGCAAAGACTCTTCCAAGCTGGCAGAGTCCAAAATGGGCCAGATCTTTGAGCTCGCTGAGATGGGCCTTGAGTTTGGTGAATGCTGTTGTCTTTCCTATTCTGTACAAAATACTTGTTGTGCCACAGCCAGTGAGTGCATGACATGCTGGTAGACAGTTAGACATGTGGTTGCCGCCCAGCTTCAGGACCATCTCCAACTAAACGGCCTTGTAACGAAGGTAACTTTGTTACTATGGACTGACGGCTTTGGGGGCCTTGTAATATTGCACATGTGGGTTTGCACTTTATATAACGACTTCCTTTTGCACAGTAATAATGTCACTCAGCACTTTAGTGAACAGTTTGCACTTTATTAGCGTGATTTGCACAGTACAGTTTGACATTGCATATTTGCAAATTGTTATATAATTTATACTATTTATTGATGTAGTATTTATTAAATGATTAAACCGTATTAATTGGAATGTCGTCTGGCAGATACTGGTCGGGTCCTCGGCTCCACCTGAAAAGAGAGGGGAGTTATAGCGAGAGCGCCGAGAGTGTTTATGATTGTGTAAGATTGACAGCGGATGAGATTAATCATTGTGTGCAGATGCTATGTTTTAGCGTGTATATGTCATGACATTAAGTTGCATTCATTGTAGAAGTGAACACTGTGTAAAGGTTACGTCCATCGCTTACCCATGCTGTTTCGTCCTGTGTCCGCTCCAGGGTGTTTGTCCAAAAGACTACAGAATATCAGTATTGTCATACTGATATTCTGTACAAACTGTGAAGTCCACTGAGACACATGTAACATTTGTGATATTGGGCTATATAAATAAACATTGATTGATTGATTGATTGATTGATTGATTGAAAAGGTCCTCGGGGGAAACAAACACTGACTAAAGAAGGTTCCGGGACGAACCAAGTGGCGAGATGGGCGTAGGGCTTTCTGTTGTAGTTGGGAATGTATTTCTATATATTATGGTCAGTTATAATGTGGGTTTTGGGGTTAAATTAACAGATGGCTATAAACCACTGATCATACATGCACATAATATTATAGATTATCGTTATACCCATTATGATGACATGTGTATTTATAACGGATTACCTGTGAATGGTTTCTCCCAATAAGATCCTCTATAAAAGAGCCAGTCTTCAGTCGGAGGAAAGTGGTGAACACCTCCATGCTGGCTGGCTGTTCTCATATGGTGGTTGTGAAATAAAGTCACTATGGTGTGCAACGCTATCTCCTCTCGTGTTTGGTTCTTTCACTGGAAATCCAGCCACTAAAAGGATCGCTGTCTCACAGGCGTCTTTGAGAAATTCCAGTCCGGTTTCCGTTCCGCCCACAGCACTGAAACAGCTCTGGTCAGAGTCACAAACAACCTGCTGATGGCGGCTGAACCTGGTTCCCCATCTCTCCTCATCCTCCTGGATCTGACTGCAGCATTCGACACTGTCGACCATAACATCCTCCTTCAGCGCCTCCAATACACCATCGGACTCTCTGACTCCGCCCTGAGCTGGTTCCAGTTTTACATGTCTGGAAGAACAGAGTACGTCTCCTTGGGAGGTGCGAGGTCCCAGACGCACCCTGTCACCAGTGGTGTCCCTCAAGGGTCGGTCCTCGGGCCCACTCTGTTCACCCTGTACATTCTTCCCCTTGGCCGTGTCATCAGCCAGCATGGAATATCATTCCATTGCTATGCTGATGACACGCAGCTATATATAAAGACAGACCCTATCCCTAGTGATGGCGAGATGAAGCCTTATGAAGCTTTCCAGCCAATTGGTTCGCAAAAGGGTTCATCTCATGAGGCTTCATCATGGGCTTCATTTGAACACAAACCCCCTGTTGGTAAAAGTGTGTAAAACAGGCAGATTGGACATCTCAACAGTGTGCTCTCTTATACCGAGTTCCCATTGAGTAAAGCCTTAGAATACCTCTAAACAACGAACATAAAATCATATTTTCATGTTAACAATATTGTATTTATTCCAGTTTAATGATTGTGATTGAAAAGCTTAAGGAGGCTGGTAAACATTGCAAAGAGGGATTTAATAATATTCATAAACATAACCATGTTGTAGCCTGAGAAAGGCTAAACCATATCAAAGAATACATTTATTAACTACATTATCTAATTTAACTGTAGCTTTTATAAACAATAAAAAATACGTATTGTTCAGTCGTTGAACCAGGGACCCTGCGGTCATGAGTCAACTGCTTTCCAGCTGAGCCACAGCACACACACTAAAGCTCCCTGAAAACACTGCAAGATATGTATTCCTGTATTTATTGATGTTTTTATTCCTACATTTATTTATGCTTGTATCTATTTATACTTATGACATGTTCCGACCTCTAAGTGAGGGTCTGAGCTCTCTTGATTCCATCGTGTCACCGGGCCCGGGTACAGGAGGGGGAATATGGTTCTTATTATACATCCATGCAGGGCCGCCCCTCCCTACAGGCCAATCACACAGGCTGCATGGGGCCCCGCCTGAGGCAGGGGGCCCCGCCCAGAGGGCCTCAGCTGCTGTGCGCAGTTCTCCGCTCAGTTCTCCGCACACCCCCCGCGAGAGTGAGAGTGAGGTGACAAGGGGAGCACGTCTGTAACCCGAACACGTTGTAATGTATCGACATCTGACCAATCACGGCTTTGATACGGCCACTAGCACTAGTGCAGGTAAAGAGATGTCGGTGAAAAGACAGTTTCAGTCCGGCGCAAAAAACAAAACATGAAGAAACTAGAGCATCACTCAAAGGTGGGTTATTATTGTATAAGTCAAATTGCCAAAACATCAGCTGCAATTCAGGACATGAAGAAGGCAGTCTCTGAATAGCATATAGGCTAATGGAGATGCAGTTATTTCCAGCATTCTTTATTTACCATTCATTCAAGTATGTTATGCCTTTTATCTGCTAATGTACAGGAGGAAGAGAGATACACTGTCTGTCTAGTTGGCTTACATAACAGTTAAAGTTTACAGCTTAAAAAATCATTTTTATATCAATTTGCACATTTTATGGTGATGCTCAGCCTCTCCCCTTAACTCCTAACAGTCATCATCATGTCAACCACAACACAGAGAAATATTGATATAAATGTGTGTTCCAATCTTTATTCCAGAGTCAAGGTCCATATCACACAAAAAGACAAAACACACATCAATAAATAAGATAAAAAGCTAAACACAAAACAGATAAAAACAAACAGATAAAAACATAAAATCAGTCCAATCACAGCGAGCCACACATGCTCACTGTCTGTATAGGCTATTGCGCCAATGTCTCCAAATCATGGAAGAGAACCGGGTAGAACTCTTCACAGGGTTAATTAAAATCGAAATAACATAATTGTCCGAGTCTACTAGGCGACACATGAATTGTGTAGTTGTTGATGCATTGCTGACAGAGAGAACTACATTTGAATACAGATTTAATAAATATCAGTTTTTGAGCATGTCATAAGCATGTTTTGTCTTGACTATATTATAATAAAACAATATAGTATTTTTATTATTGAATTGATTATGATTATCATTATTAGTAGAAGTAGTTTATTTGCATTCATTATATTTTAATCTTTATGAGGCTAGTATTCACCTGTAAACGCATACTGAACGACATACATGCACATTTACCATTTACCTCACTGTATCAAAAAGTAACTGTTGATAATAATAATAATAAACAGGAATTATATTTGCAAACATTTTTTCACTCCTGTCGTTTGGGGGGGGGGGGCCTCATCCACAATGTCGCTTGGGGCCCCAAGTTGGCAAGGGGCGGCCCTGCATCCATGGGTATTATGAGCGTTGTGGTTCAACGGTTCAACCGATCTGAATCGCTTCGTGTCATCGATGACGTCACTGGCCCAAAACGATACAAGCCTCGATCAGGGGCGGACTGGGGGGAAAAAGTGGCCCGGGGATTAATTGACAGACAGGCCCACTTAATGCGCGGCATGTATCGGCCGGCCGGCGACGAAAGTATGTTACTTAACAAAAAACCCTATGCATTTTATGTTATTTTGGACAACTATTCATATAGTAATCACATTACCTGAGCCCTTGAGTTGCCTAGAGCAAAATAGTTTAAAATGTTGAAGTTAAATGCATCAATCTGGTCCATTTTGAGAGCAAAATTAGGGACTAAATCTATGGCAGTCAGTCGGTTCAAGTCCCCGACCAGACCTATTTGGAGTGTGGACTTCTACTTGAGGTCCCAGTTCACCTCCTGCCCTGCCGTGGTGCCCTTGAGTAAGGCACCGGACATCCCCCTTCCCCCCTCACTCCCATTGCTCCGTGGGCGCTGTACAATAGCTGCCCACTGCTCCTGGTACTAGGATGGGTTAAAAGCAGAGAACACATTTCACTGTGTGTGCGCTCTGCATGTGTGACCATTAAAGAGTTCGAGTTCGAGTTCTTCTTCTTCTTCTTTCTTCTTTCTTCTTTCTTCTTCTTCTTCTTTCTTCTTCTTTCTTCTTTCTTCTTCTTCTTCTTCTTCTTCTTCTTCTTCACCCATATAAAACAGAACTGTAAACAGATTAACTTTTTCTTTCAACATTTATTTGAACAGCAAGTGGAGGCAAAAGTGACTGCACCCAAAACAATAAACCTGCTAGCTAACTAGCCTAAACTCAGTAACAGAATGTGGGCAACACGTTCTTCTCCACAGCCGCGCAACCTCTGAGTCAGACGTCACTTCCCCCTTTTCTATCCTATGGGTACAGCCACTCCCCCTGAACCCTGTTGTAACAACATAATACACTTTTTGGGGATGCAGCTTGGGATGTGAGGACATGGCTTAGAAAGGGCGTGTCGCCTTCTGTCCTTCTGTGTTGGCAGGACATGAATTAAAATGTCGAACTCGGAATTCATTTTAAGGACATTTCGGCCAGGGGTGTAGAGCTATATTTGTTTAAGCACCGGATTGGCAAAACAGGAGAGTGTGTGCACCAGTCTGCCTTGATCTATGTATTAATGTCTGTGACCCTCACAGTATCTGCTGCCCACAGCTGTTTTATAGAAAGAAAACCTCCTTCACTTCATGACATCTCTGCAGCACCAGGAGGCAGCGGGAGGGTTAACTCAGCCTCTGAGAAGAGGAGCGCGCAGTGCCTTTCACGCACCGCCTTTCACGCACCGCCTTTCACACACCGCCTTCACTGTGTTTACCTTCAGAATCATTAGAAAGGCTAAAGAGCGGTGTGGCTGATGTGTTTTAACCACACACACACCTCTACACACACACACACACACACACACACGATTTAAACGCAGACTTTTGTTCCTCCATGTTACGTTGTTATTGTTTCACTGAGCGGACCCGCACATTTTTTTCAAACGCTCCCCTTTTTGGTCCATCTGCGCGGTTTTGTGTGCTGTGATGATTCGGCTGTACCTTTAGTAATGAATATTAAATGTTGTGAGGAAATCTTTCCATCAATAATTCCAATAAGTAATCCAAAATGTATTCACTTCAGGTTTACGAAAGTAACTGTAATCAGATTACTCGTTTTTCAAATGTAACGCGAGCTGAATACAGTTACTTGATTTTTGTATTCTGATTACGTAACACCGTTACATGTATTCCGTTACAACCCAACCCTGGCCACACCCCACTGGGCTGGGCTGGGCTGGGCCGGAACACTTACAAATGTGGGCCGGTAGGTTTTAGGCATTAAAAAAAATATTATTTTTTTTTTGGCCCTCCGGCCCACACACAGCACCGGCCCACCGGGGAAACTCCCGGTATTCCCAATGGCCAGTCCGCCCCTGGCCTCGATACATGCTTCACAAAAAGCTTCTGGGATTACTCGACACACGCTCTGAAGCCAAGCAATACGCATACTTGGCCAACCTTGAGACCTCATAAATCGGGAGCATTTCAAAACCACCGCGGGGGGAAAGGAATGAGCAGAGGGTTTAGTTGTCGATTCTTGTTCTGTTTTCTGTGACTATCGGAGCATCTGCACAGCAGGAGTCAGCAGTTTGACATCACAAATCAGGAGGAGGAAGTCACAAGGATGGTGCTCCATGCCATACATCTTGCAGAGTCATATTCCCGCATCATTGTGAGGTCTGATGACACAGATGTGGAAGTACTGCTCATATATTATGCAAGCAAATACATGTTTGGTTCATCTCTATAGTGTACATGCATGCAGGCCATGGAATGAGAGAGATATCTGTCCCCATCAACACCATATGTGACAAAATTGGAAAATACATGTCTAACTGTCTACCAGCATGTCATGCACTCACTGGCTGTGGCACAACAAGTATTTTGTACAGTATAGGAAAGACAACAGCATTCACCAAACTCAAGACCCATCTCAGCGAGCTCAAAGATCTGGGACATTTTGGACACTCTGCCAGCTTGGAAGAGTATTTGCCAGTCGCAAGACAATTTGCGCTTCTGCTATATGGAAAAAAGGAAATTGGACTGATGTGCACAAACTTGGATGAACTGAGGTTCATAATTGCATCGACAACAGATGCAGCCTCGGAAAATCTGCCGCCAACAGAGGATGCATTTCAACAACATGTGCAAAGAGCAATGTTTCAGACAGCGATATGGTGTCACAGCCCGAACCCAAACCCTTGTTATGGAGTCCTGTTGGCAGGGGGTGGATTGTCAGAGATGGGGCCATTCAACCAGTGCTATTTACAAAACCCCCAGCACCTACAGAAGTGAGAGACATTACTCACTTGTATTGCAAAGATGCAAAGTGTGGAGAGTGTGGAAAGTGCCAGTGCCTCTCTGTTGGCCTTCTCTGTACGGAGTTCTGCACCTGCTGTGCAGAATGTCAACATGTGTCCCCTAACATTTCTGAGGAACCTGACATTTAACATTATATTCTAGTATCTATATACTTGACCTCTCACCAAATTATTTGATGATTTGTATACTGTACGTTGAATTAAGGTTCCAGTTTCAATAAAACCTGTACTATTTACACCTATGTTTTAGAGGCTTGCCATTTAGAACTAATACACTTTATTTTATTGGGTTACTCTTATTCTATTTGGTGATGTAGTTCACCTACCTGGTATTTCCCTCTCCAAATATTATGACCATCAGAGTGAGCATTCTTAACTTATAGGCTATTGTGCCACTTCTCCCCCATTCGGAATTTGACTGTCTCAGAGAAGAGGTTGGCCTATGTCTAAATACATCTCATTTGCAATAGAACTGTAACAGATATTTCCATACAACTACTGGTTAGTGTTCAATAGCACCCTAGACAATTCAGTAATGGTATATTTTTTAGGGATTACTGTTTTTCTGATAAATGAGAGAAAAGTGATGGAGTCCTATGTTCCTATCACCAAAAAGTACAATTTCCGTCTAAACTAAAGCTAAGTTTACAGGACTATAATTCAGTATTTCTTTAGTTAAATAATTGTCTGACTATTTGGTGATCTAGGACAGCCACCTGGTTCATACCTCAGCAAATCTGAAGAGGAAAAGAGTGGTCATTCTGAAGTTATGGGCTTTTTTGTCACCTTTCCCACATTCGGCCTGGTCTAATTTGGCTATTTTTCAGGGATTGGGGTAGTTCTAAAGAACAACCAAAAAAAAATGTTTTCCCCCAAAATAAAATTTGACAACAATCAATTTCATTAATGGGAGATCCTAAAGATAAGAAAAATCATTGTTGTCATAGGGGTATCACGAAAACTAAAGCCTTTTTTGAGGACTTGCTGCTGGACTATATGCACAGTAGCTAAAGTGTAGATATGACAGTCAAAATCCCAGGCTCCTTTAACAATGGAACATACATATGTATAGGACATACAACAATTCAATACATTTTAAAAACAATAAAATTGTGCAAGATTATCATGCAAGACCAATCAGAACAATCTCATAATACACAAGGATTCACACTTGTATTTCATGATCCACACTTGTGTTTTTCAATGCACACACAAATGTGTTCCGTTTCATATACATGTAAATAAAATCGAAATACAGAACAAAGTTTTACATATATATTTTTGATCCACACATATTTGTTTTCCGTTTAAAACCTCTGAACCTGCAAACACAAACCGCTGTCTGTGCACGGATCGCTGTGCATTCGTGTGTGGGTTTTTGAGACTCCTCTGACAGTCACCCAATTCGTACTTGTAATTGTTTCTATCTATAGCCAATCAGATAGCTCCTCAACTCTAAGCCAATCACATGAGCGCGCCCCCACGAGGGTAGATTTCTTGCGTTCATGACGAAGCGCTTCATGTACGCATTTTGCCCTGTCCGGAGCTGACAGGTCCATGGAGCCTGCCTGCAGGTGCTAATGTCAGGACACCTCCACTCTCAGTACAGCGCCACTTTCCGAACAGGAAATGCACGCAAATACAAGCCTTTATATTATTAAGGTACAGCGCCACTTTCCGAATCATTTATGAATGCTTGTGTACACAAAAACGGCAGGCAAACCCGTTTTAAATGTGTGTTTCCTGTATGGTGAATACAGCTGCTTTATTTATGTCTGTATGAAGTTGTTGTGAGTGTGGAGGGAGCAGCTACAGGTTAGCTTAGCCTAATCGATCAGTGCACTACGAAGCCAGTGCTAGACAGTGAACTGTTAACGGGGGGGAGCCCCGCCGGTCATTATCGGCCGATATTCACTCTTAATAGTTTGATCGGTGCTCTCTATAAAGGCCGATCAGGAGAGCTGGATCTGATCGATATGGACATAAACATGAGTGAAGTATAACCGGACGCGAGAGAGAGATCAGATCAGCTGCTGAGTCTGACGGAGACACGCTGCTCTGCATGATCACCTGATGCTCCGCCCTCTATTTAGCGAGCTGACCGGACTGCGCAAAATGCGTATATGAAGTGTCATGAACGCAATAAATCATACCCTAGTGGGGGCGCGCTCATGTGATTGGCTTAGAATGAAGGAGACATCTGATTGGCTATAGATAGAACAAATTACAAGTACGAATCGGCTGACCGTCAGGGGAGTCTCAAAAAACCCACACACGAATGCACAGTGATGCATGCACAAAAAGCTCTTTGTGTTTGCAGGTGCAGAGGTTTTAAACGGAAAACAAATATGTGTGGATCAAAAATACACATGTAAAACTTTTTTCTGTAATTGGATTTTATTTACATGTATATGAAACGGAACACATTTGTGTGTGCATTGAAAAACACAAGTGTGGATCCGGAAATACAAGTGTGAATCCTTCTGTGTGCATGTGTGTATTATGAGACTGTTCTGAGCCCATACAATTCTGCTGCCAAGTAGCCGAAGACTGTATGGTTAAATATTCAAAAAGTCAACACATTCCCCCAGGCCTAGTTTTATTACATTTCAACCATGTGCATGATCTTCTCTTTACTTACAAACAAAGGTGCTTTACTGAGCATCTGTATCTCTAATAAAGGCACTCACTGGCCAAAATAATATATTTGGCTCACTGGCTTTCCAGTGATATATAGGTATGCAAAATAGGATTTATTTTGTAGCAAGCCAAGCACTAGCCAAATATGTGTGGGGGCATACTGTAGCCTTGCACCCCCTTAGGAACATTGATTCTGAAATGTGTTTGTATAACAAAGCTTGTTAGCAGGCTTTCCCTCATAATGTTTAACAGTCAGCAGATGGAATGACTGCGATCCGTTTCATGATCTGTCCATGATTATGCTAACTCCTTTTTAAGCTATAGTAGCATCAGGGATGAGGATGTGTTGTAAGAGGAAAATTCAGGCAAACTAAAGTTAGCTAGTGTGTGTGTGAGTCTGTGTGTGTTGTGTGGATTTCCTGAGGAAATGCACAATAAAAAAAATTCTGATGTAATGCAATAAGGTTGCTTTGTTCGCCACTCGTCATTAAAGGTCACATATGTCATGGCCATTTCCACTGATCAAAATTCCATTGTTGAGGTCTACTAGAATAGATTTATACTGTGCAATTTTTCAAACTCACATTGGTTTCGCATACAGCATCTCTGTAAACTACGTGTATTCACTCTCTCCACTTAATGCGGCTTTCACACCAGCGCTTTTCCCTTTCTAGCTCCGAGCGGGAGCTTTTCTGGTTCAGCTCCGGTTTCCCTTTTCTGCTCCCGCTCTGTTCACACCGCCCAGAGCCCGACTGGGTGCTGCCGCTGCTGCGTCATGACGTCACCGTTTACATCGCTGATTAGCTCCCCAACGGCGTTACGGCGCTCACAACAACAACAACAACTGCGTCGGGTCGATGATCGTGTTGCTTTTAATCACACGAAGCCAGATTAAATAACGACTTCTCCAACCTTATGCTTTTCTCCAGAGTGCCGTGGTTCATTGTTTATTAATGTGTTTCTGCGGCATTTACCGACCGCTGCAGTGTTGGCTGCTCTTCCACGGGAGTTTATTCTCCCGTTAGCTCCCGGTTAGCTCACACTGCAGCGGCCGCTCTAAAGTATTCACTGTCCAACTCACACAAGCAGCTGATACATATCCCCAGTTCCCCTGAATGTGTGTCAGTCTGAATTGACGCTGTTTGGCATCACAACGCTATTATGAAAGTTTATCTGGTATAAAATGGGTGATGTTAGCATAGCAACCGAAGCTAAACTGACTACTTGCTATTGCTATCCTATTGTGGCATAAACAGTTTTCTACAGGCGCATTTTACCGGCGTATTTTTATTATGATTCTACTTGTGATAGTCGGACACGACAACCTGTGCAGCCCATGTATTGATTCCATCCGATAGCTGCTATAATACAAAACAAAACGTCTGCCTCTCTCCAAAATGATCAATAACAGTGAACGGAGGGTCAAAGTAAGGTACAAATAAACAGAATCACACGAAGCCTGGTTAGTGTTGCCTGACTTTATAAAGTGTGTTTATAAGCACTACTGCTTGTAGGCAGGCATGACAGTCGACCCATGTTCAGGGGAGGTGGGGTTAGTTTCCTGCACGCCTCGACGTAAGAGAGACGTCAGCGACGCCACCTCTTAGCTCCGAAGCTCTTGCCTCTAGACCGACAATTTTTTGGAGCTGGAAGTGAACCGGATTCCGGAGCTAAGAGCCGGCGCCAATGCGATGTGAACAGGAAAAACCGGCGCTTTTCAGGCTCCAGCTCCGAGCCGGAGCTGAAAAAGCGCTGGTGTGAAAGGGGCATAAACGGCTCGTTGCAGCTCTTGCCCCCCCCCCTCCCTGTGAGCCCAGTGTGCTCCGATTGGTCGGGACCAGTCGGGACGTTGTGAATCGCGCTAAGCTCCGTGGAGGTGTGATTTCCTTGTTTAGCGATACACAGCGAAACACAGCCAAACTCACCCTGAGCACACACAAAGTCACAGCCGAAGTAAAAACAATAAGTGTGGTGTGGCTTGATATTGAGTAAGAAAAAGGTTGATAAACGCTGTGAGAATGGGTCTGCAGAGAGAATTTCACCGCGATCCCAACTGTCTGTTATCAGCCTGCAGCCAGGGAGGAGAGATCAGCAGAGCTGCATGCACTGAGTGTGTGAGGAAGTCCGTGGATTGGTCAATTTGGACCAATCAGCGGGGGCTTAACGTAACGTAACGGCTCCACGGATTGGTCCATTTCGTTCCGGGACGACATGACATCATGATGTCTCCGGAAGAATCAAATGGACAGTGACGTATCTCCAACGAGGCGTTTTGGGGAGGTATTTTCTGTTTTAGAGTTGTACTCCCTACAGGGTGTACTTTGAGGGTTTTGACTCTGCACACCGTTTACATGCATAAAAACCTTCATAACACACAAGGGGACGGGTAATAACCGGAAAAGCATGACATGTCACCTTTAACATCGTATTATCTGAATTCGTCAGTTATATTTTGATATTCCGAAAGTCAAGGCGTTGCTCTTATTTCAAACTGCTCAAAAAGGCCCTGTCCCATATATACCCTACTTTGTTGCTATCAGTCTGTCATTAATTATTTAGGGAGACGGAAGGAGGGAACCCTAAAATGACCAAAACACGAGTTTTTTACGTCAATCCATGATTGTCTCTGAATGTGTCGTTGTGACAACCTACTGCTTTTGATACAATCACATAATGTCAGGGGGAAAAAAGTAATTAACTGTGAATTGTGTTATTATAAGAAAGAGATGTTCTTGCAGAATAAGAGTCAAAACACAATTTTCAGGTGATCTTCCTCAAAGTTATTATATGGGCTTCTTCTCTACGTCCAGGCATGAACCCCACATGCGAGTCTGGAGCTGGTGTGAGGTGTGATGCTTGTTAGAGTTACACAACAGAGTCTGATCCTGGAAAATGAGAAAAATAACCTCCCATGGGTTTAGCGCTCTCTGGCAGGGACCAGGTGGTTCATTTAAATTATTCCTTTGTGGTTCTGTGTGAGAGGTATCGCTTTGTTTGACCATGCTGCGGTTTCACCTGCTCCTTTCAGCCGTTCCTCCAGCCCTTGGGGTCATAAGATGCTGGGTTATACAAGTATCTACTTCACTGAGGTCACACAGCTACCGAGATTAGGGATAGAGGTGGGAAGTAACTACATTTCCCCCATTTACTGTACTTAAGTACAATTTTGAGATACTTGTGCTTTACTTGAGTATTTCCATGTTATGCTACTTTGTACATAATATACCACTACAATTCAGAGGTTAATCGTGTACTTTTACTTGATTACATGTATTTAGTACCTTTAGTTACTTTACAGATGAATGATGATGTGAAATATAATCAAGTGTTAAATCAGACTTTAGTTCCACCTGGAGTAAATCCACAAGCTACCCTGCAGTATACAAAGTCATTCAAACTAGCTGCACCTTTACCAGCTTTGAGAACACTTTCATGATCAATCATTATAAAACATATCATATATATTATTCTGAGATGGACCAATCCGCATAGTTAGTACTTTCACTTTTGATACTTTAAGTATATTTTGTTGCTTATACTTTTGTACTTTTACTTGAGTAACATTTTGAATGCAGGACTTTAACTTGTAACAGTATTCCTAAACTCTGGTACTTCTACTTTTACTTAAGTAAAAGAACTGAGTACTTCTCCCACCTCTAATTAGGGAGCAACTGTGATGATAAACTGATGCAGACGTATATTTGTATAGAAAAGGCATATGTATACTATGTATGAATACTTTATATCTGCAGTTAGTCATGGTTAGCTGCACACAGGGCAACATTCTTCATCTTATTTTAAAAGCATTGACTGGCTGTCCGGACCTCGCCATATTCCTCCACCTCCAGAGTTTTAAGCCCACAGTTTTACAGAGAGGGAATCCAATTACATCCAGCACCTAGAAGGACGGAAAGAAAGAGAAAATATAGACGGATATAGGACAGGAGAAGAAGAAAAAATAAAGAAAATCAATGACAATCCAACTGAGGTGGAACTAAGCTTGACAGCACAGCTCCTCTCTTTGCTTGGACCCATTTTGTTTTTTCCCGAAGCGATAAAAGCGACTGTTGTGGTGTTTATTTCACATGAACTCCCCACATTAACCTCTCCAGCTCGCTCAAGGATGTTTTGTTTCTTTCTTCATTATTTTAAGTTTTCCTCTTCTTCCTGACTTTGTCCCTCCTTGCAGCCGCTCATTAGCTCATGTCTCCCTCCGACTGCTTCCTCTCCCTCATGTGCGAGTTTGGATTACTTCACACAGATGTTTCACTTGTGTTATTCTTCAAGGGTCATTTTCATCATAATTAATGTCCTGAGTTTTAGTAATTCGTAATATTCAAATAAATAATGTGGCATGAAGATATTAACATAAAACAAATTATGAAATAAAACATGCAAGAATAACCCAACACACAGAGTAAGAAACAAATCAACACTAATTAAAAAAAATATAGATAATAGAGAAAATACAAACAAATACAGAAGGTCACTGTAAACAAAAAAAAAACCCAGAGTGGGACAATCCCATACTTTCAATATAAGGGGGAATAGCAGGCCCTCCTAACATGTTGCTGCTAGCAGTAGTTGGCTGTTTTCTGTGACATATTGCTTTTGACCGGCGGGTCTTGTTACAGTGCTAACGTGCTTATAGAGACTATAGAGGAGGAGGCTAATGTCACCCAGTAAAGTGTATTGAAGGTCTTCGGAATCATCAGATTGTTTTCATACCATATAAATGGTTTTATTGTTAAAATAATTGCAAACTTTTTTTGGGCTTCAGCTTTTTTGCCTTCACATGATACGTAATTTGTTCTTTGGTTACCGCAAAGTTGGGCAAGTGCCTTGCGGTACAAAAACTGTTTTGCTTCTATGGTTACTTCTCCTACTCGCTTGCGGTGCTTCATTTTCGCTTTCATCTGATTGGTCGCCCTTTGAAAGTTCAGCAGCAATCAAGGTCAGAGTAGAAGTAATTTGAACTTTGAGCACAGTGCTTTCTTAATCAGGCTGAACCGCTCCATCCATAGAAACACAGCTGCAACATCAGGGCAGAGTTATTTTACCGCTTATCATTGAGATGCAGCTTAAGAGTTCTTATAATGGCATGGAATCCATCAAAATATCACAAGTCAGTAGTGTTAACTATGAATACATGAATATACAATAAAGATAGGGATGGTGTTGCATAAGGCCTATTCTTTCTTGTGTGAGTGCAACCTTTCCTGTTTGGGGGGAATAGTGTGGTTGACTAACCGTCAGGCCATCACTGTTAAACAGGTGCCATTAATAAAGGCTAATGAGTCATCCCACCCCACCATAGTGTGACATCAGTGCTAACCCTGGCTACCTGACTTAAAATGTATATAATTACCCTGGTTTAAGTGTTTTCTGAAAGCCAGTGTCTGTGTATGTACAGGATAGTGTGAGGAGCTGTAACCTCAGAGTTACCATCGAAACCCACACATTTACATTATTAGGTTGAGTTAACTTTGAACATAATGAGGACCGTATACAAGGAATACACTTCTTGAATAAAGAAATATGAAACACCACCCACTCACCAACCCACACAGCTAATGTACATTAAGGTGAATCTTTTCAAATGGAGACAAGGCTGCTGGAAGGTCTGACTCTGTGACACATATAGAGATCCAATCAAATAAACTCAAAGATGTTAGTGAAGCTCACAAGCATATTCCCATGTGGAACATATAGCAATACAGGAAATATATGATTTATGCAGTGAAAAAGAGTAATAACACTCCCACCCCTCAACTTGTGACACCACAGTATACTAGCATGATGAAAATGTTTCAAAAAAATCTAAAAAGAGCATAATAGTGTTCATTGTAAAAGGATCAGAATGTATTTATTTTGTAAGCTGTACTGTTCTGTTGGTTAATACTTTACTCCTTTGTTTACTTCCGTCACATAAGTGTAAGGGAAACTTCTGCAGCAATGGAGAGTCAGGACTCAGAGACACGAGGAGAGTTGGAGCTTTGATGTCAAACAATGATAGTTTATTACAAGTCAACGGCCGGAGAATTCATATCACAAGTCACAGCAGCAAAAGGTTCTGACTGCACGGGTGGGTTGTCATGTCAATTCTGCCCAGCCTCTCTCTAGATAGACCTTTTAACTAGTTTACAGAGAGTCAAATTCACATATTGGGGATGGGCGTAAACATCTGCAGACACAGGAGATGTCTCTCACATCTGTGGAGCTTAGAAAGCCAGCGTTCTCACAGTCGTAAACCATTTCGTGACCGAGAGTTGAACTGGTTTATCAAGATAGCTGGAGCCTCCCATTCCTTAAGAGAGATAACAGAGCCAGGGTTTGGTCGTAAACGTCAACAGGCAATAAGGTTAAATATCTTAGGAGTAAGGAAGAATTATTCTTTGACACTTACGGCCCCTACACACGGCGGCGTGCGTTACCGCTTGGCGGTGGGCGTGTCTGAAGCTTGGGGATTTTTTACGAACAACGCGACCAACAACCAATCACATCAATGTCCCGCCCCGGACATACAAAGCAAATCATTCATGCTACATCCATGCTGGCTAAATATACTGTCTATGCTTGCTAGCTGTCCATTCAAACGAAGTACACTGGATATAAACTCCCCAAACAAGCGAAAACCTACCAGTTTCACCCACTGTCTCTGCCACCTCCCCCCATGCCTGGCTCCTCCGGTTTGTATCCCTGTATGTAAAGAGGGACTGGTCATATAGTACCGCCACGATCATTTTCTCCTCCATTTTTTGACATGGGAAATAACTGCGGTCTGGCTCTTCCAACATACACGCGGTTTGATTGGCTAGCGCTTGTAATGTCAGATTTGCATACGCGGGATTTGATTGGCTGACGCCTCCGTCGAGGCGGCAAAAGTAGAACATTGCTCTACTTTTGCAGTGAGCACCGCGAGAGAAGCTACGCTTTGCTCCCACAATGCAGTTCGGCGAATCGTGACGTCACCCCATTCAAAGTGAATGGGCAGAAGCGTTGAAGCGGCAACGCACGCCGCCGTGTGTAGGCTCCGTTAGGAGTAAGACAGAAATATTCCCTTACAATAATGACTAATGATGTCACAATGTAACTCTCATGCTTCTATTGGCTAGAGCTCCAACACATTGTACGTAATAGGCTAAGGGGCGGGATATATCTAAGCAGTTGGCCAATCACAACAACAACAGATATAGATAACTAGCATAACTGTATCTGCTGAGCATCTTTTGCATTGATTTAGGTTGGGATAAGTGTCAAACATCCCTACATACTGCAAACAAAATAGAACTTTATATTGTTTTAAATAAGAAATATAACATGAATTCTCCCCACTTCTGTCAAATGACACCACTAAATATATAGACATGTATCATTTCAAGGATAATATATTGTATTGTCTGTACTGTGAGATACACTGAAGTGTGCTAGAGTTCTTTCATGCTGGTTTTGAAGTGTCTTCACTTCCCTGTTCCCTCAGCTCTCACTTTCATCAGTTGTCACGGGAGCTCTCTGCAGAGATACTCTCAGGCCTATAAACAATACATTAATGACTTCAGACAACGCTAGCATCAAAAGAACGCCTCAAAGAGTCTTTTTAAGTCTTTAAGGTTAGATTTTATGATGTAAGGGTTTACATAACGGGTAAAATAAAACAGCCATATCAAGGTGTACTTGCAGCAGGTTATTCAAGGAGTAAGGATAAAAGTCATTTGTGGGTGATAACTTTTTCAAGGGGATGACAAGGTGTATCGTTTATAGATAAAGATTTAGTAGTCAAATAATTTTCCTTTTGGACATAAAAAGATAAATCCCTTAGCCAATTGATATTATTCCGTGACCTCCTCTATCTATCTATATTTTATGTTATCTAGAAGGATTAAAAAGTTGTCTAAGAACTTTTGCAACAGTCTTTTTTACAGCAAAATTCCTATCTATGCCAGATCCTCACTGGATGTGTGTTGTGGAGGTTAGTATTTTGGGTCAAAGTACAATTTGAGCTCTGGCTGGAAATTCTGCTGGAGTATCAGCATACAGCTATGACTTTTGAAGCTGCTGGAGAGACAGCACTGCTGCAATGTCCAACTGGCGCTTGGTGCTGTAAGGCATTTTTAGTAGGTTGATGGGTCAATACTAGACTTTTTTGCCAGATAATTCTGTAAGACTAAACAAGAAGACAGAACATTGTTCATTTAATCACAAAAGATGTCAGCCTATTAAGGGTTTCACACACTGCCAACAATGTGTAGTACTTTGTTGTTGTCATTGTGGGTTTTTCTGGATTTCATCCATTTCGGACTTGGAGTCCAAACAAAGTAATTCTCAGAAAAATAAACTGCATTTTCAACACATCTTTGATAGAAATATTGTATTTGTTGTTCTTTAAGTCAGTTGCATGGTGCATTAATGCAGGCAAGTTGAAAAAAACCTCAATGACATGCAAGTTTGCAACCTAGTGCCCTTGCCCTATGTGTTCTATTGACCATATAGATATTCTACTACTTTATAGTGTGACTGCTACCCTTTCCTATCTGGGTTGCCCGGTCATTTTGTGTGAACATGTGTGTATTTTCCATGGAAGAGATGTTTTTTTACTGCAACAGTCCAACACTGCTCGCCCCCTGTCTAATCACCATTAAAGAATACTAACTAAGGACATAACATAAATCCTTTCCCAAAACTGATTCCTTTCACCAACATATAACTGGCATTAAACATTCCATCAATGTTTCTTACAGAGAAGCAGGCTCAAGATGTCAGATAAGACTGACACTCTGATTCATGGCATATTTTCAGTCCTATCATTATCTGAAGAAGAGAATGTTTACGACCATGCTTTATTCATGTTCAGAAGTAGGAAGGAGGTTGAACTGAGGCAAGGCAGAGTGGAGAATTCTGCCTTCAGAAAAAGGAGAGATGAATAATTCTCCAACAATAACAATGTTATCTACGAAAAGGTTGGGATGAAAGGACGGGCTGATTTGTCTGTCATCCTCTTGATCATAAAGTTAAAGGGGCCCTATTCTGCTAATTTTCAGGTTCATATTTCTATTTTGTGTAGGGTGACCAGATGTCCCGACTGCACAGCATTTTCACGACTTCTGGTACGTCCCGCAAATTGAGACGATGTCCCGCATATTTCATTTTGATTGGCTTAAACGCTTTTCTTTAACATCAGATTTATCCAAGCAGGGAAGGCTATCATCACGGGGCTGTGTTTGCTGTCAATCAAACTGTAACACACGGCGGGTGCTGGTCAAGTGTTAACCAATGAGAGTAACTCACTCACACACCCCCCTCTTTGCAAGAGTAATTTTAAAATTTCACATGGCGGTGAATACGACGTCAAAAGACACAGAGAATGCGATTCTCACAAGAAACGTGTCGCTCAAAAAGAGACATCCCACTCTATGGAGACATTCCTACTCAAACCAAAAAAGATGGCCACTCAGACAAGGTAACAGCAGCAGAAATAACCAGTGTTACCATAGTGACTGTGGTAACAAGCTAGCGCCGACCATTTTTCCAGACTCGGAGATAGTAAAGAAAATGTCATGTGGTCGTACAAAAGCAGCGTCCATAATAACAGATGTGCTTGCCCCTGCCTCTGTGGAGAGTTGTTTGACAGAGTTAAAGACACCAGTGGTTCTAGGTGACAAAATAGCAAACACTGTGTGGGGGGGCCCACCTGCTGTTGCTGTGATGGACACAATTGAAAGCTATTTTATTTGATGTATTATTATGTTTCTGTTCCCTCCTGGCCAGTTTTGATTTGTATTTATGGTTTTATTTTATCTATTAATTTATGTTGTGCCTACTTGTACAGGTAATACACTAGTTGAATTAAGAAGATGCATTTCTAAACACTTGAAGTGAATAATGCCTGCTGCCTTGGTTAGCCTTAGTTTACTTTTCTTTGTTAAGATACTGCATTTTGACTTCACTTTTTGCTCTGTTGTTATATATTTGTTACGTTTTTTTTTTTCCGGGGGGGGGGGGGGGGGGGGGGGGGGGCGTCTGTGGGGGTGGGCGCTGTTGAGAGGGTGTCACACACAACCATACTCCTTGTCCCACATTTGGTTTGTTGGGATCTGGTCACCCTAATTTTGTGCCTCTACTGTGTCAGTTCACATGTTTTATTTTTCAAAAAGTTCTTTATTTTTCTCTGCCTGTGCAGCACCTCTTTTCACCCTCGGAAACTGGAGCGCAGTCTGCTCTAATTGGCTAGCTGGCCCAAAATAGCAGAATAGGGCCTCTTTAACCTTTCACTAACACAGACTGGTTCACATATAAATGGTGTTCTTTTTTCAGTAATGACCGCCTCGTTGCACATTGTCCCGCTTAATACACGGCCAAATCCAAACAAAATTAACGAATTGATTCCCAATATTCATAATATTGCTTCTGCTAAGAAAAACATATTATATTCCACGGTATGTCTTTGTGTGATTGTCTTGTGATTATGTCTTTGAAGCAGTTTATGCAGTTGATGTGAAAAGTTATTTTGCACATGCAGGAATTGATCATACTGCAATGTTTACTTAGAAGAATATGCTTGAAGCAAAATACGTCAAAATGGTGTTATCTTTTTAAGTTGGTGGCAGGTACAGACAGTTCAGACTCTCCAGCTTAAGCATGTTTTCAATGGTTGACTGCAGTAGGAAGCCTTAGGGAGTCCATGCCAACACAAGGAGAGTAAACAATCTCCACATGGGAAAGGAAAGCTGGCTATTATTTATGTTGTTAATTCCAAGTAGGGATGTCCTCAGACAGGAACATGCACTTGTGTTCAACCTCTAACCCCTCAGTATGAACTTTTTTATTTTACACAGCATGCAAGTATAAGGTATTATGATGTTTAAGAACAATTTACATTTTTATTTAGCTCTTCCAATTTGGTCATCAAATCATCACTCTGAGGAAAGTGCATGACAGCATTTTTGTGAAAGGATGATAATTTGATACCAAAGAAGAGAAAGGGTATAGAGCAAGAGCACGCCTAAGATCAAGGCGAACAGAGGGCCTGTACTGTGAGAGATGAAGTGAGGGGCAGATAAGCAGTACAAAGGGCTCTCAGTACAAAGTGAATGGAGCGCTGGTGTCTTTGATCCTGGCTATCTCTCTCTTTGTTTAAAGGCTTTCGCTCTCCAAAACCCCTTCATCCTGACCCTGTGAAGTACAGAGCAGAGTGCTTCATTTGGCCCTGTGCTTAGCTCCACGTGGCCATGGCTAATGGCGCTGTACTGTACCGAGGAAGGAGAACCAGCAGGTGGATTCTCTCGAGTGTTACAGTTCATGTATGTGCTTTTAGGGCCTATTTCCTAATGTGTTCATGGGACATTACATGACATTGCATTTAGCTGACGCTTTTATCCAAAGCAACTTACAATAAGTGCGTTCGACCAACAAGATACAAACTTGAAGAAAACAGAATCATATAAGTACATCAGGTTTCATAGAGCAAAAACATTTCAAGTGCTACTCAACTGGCTTTAGATAAGCCAGTCCTTTATTAGTATATAAGTGCTTTGTTAATAATTCTATCGCTCGAAGTGGAGTCGAAAGAGATGAGTTTTCAGTCTGCGCCGGAAGATGTGCAAGCTATCTGCTGTCCTGATTTCAATGGGGAGCTCATTCCAACATTTTGGAGCCAGGATAGCAAACCCACGTGTTTTTGCTGATGGGAACTTGGGTCCCCCTCGCAGTGCGGGTGCAGCGAGCTGAACATAAGCAATGGTTTAAACCTGCAATAACTGACTGAGTTCAGGTAGCAGGAACAAGATGTGAACTCAACATTTAAGTTGATATATGAAGCTTGTTTGCAATCACTTGCTTATTCACACGTCCGCCATGCCAACAATATTGGGGGTTTGATCCCTAGCCCCTGCAGTCAACGTAAATGTGTGTCCCTTGACAAAACACTAAACCGCAGGTTACTCCCAATAGCATTGCCAATAGTTTGTAGTGTGTACATGAGCAGGTGGCTCCTTGTTTGGCAGCCTCTTGTTCTGTAGGAATGTGTGTGAATGAGTGAATGCTGACCTGTATGTGTAAACGCACTTGAAAGGGTTACAAAGAGTATAACATTCAGATTTTAAAGGCAATCAATGTGTCCATACCTTTGAGATTTGCCATCTGGTGAATGTGCGTTCCATATTCACCTTCTTTAAGCACTGGGTTTGGGCTCTACCCTTAGAGAAATATACATATTTGTTTGCTGCACAAAACACCACTCTTTATTTCTGTAGTTTTTGCACTGAGAAGGTAGTTTTAAAAACAATTGAACGCACCTGGGTCATTCCGTGTCCACGAGTTTGTTGTTTACATTTTTGATTCTGTTCAAAGCTTATATTTAAACTATTAATTAAAGGTTCTGTTAAATATTATTACCAAATATGGCACTCATTTCATTTCAAACCTTTATGTATACAGATAAATCCCATTGAGATCATTGATCTCTTTTCCAAGGGAGACCTGTTCAAGTAGTTCCACATGAAACATAAAAACATAAATAGAACAACAAAAGGACATCATACAGCATCATTTACATAATTATCCACATAAACAGGTACCTATAGCTTCCGATTGAGTAGCATCCAACCGAGCTTTAAAAACATTCAGTGGCACCAGATTGTTCAGTTTCCATTTAATTTGCAGATTATTCCAAGACAGAGGAGCTGCGCATCTAAAAGCTGTCTTCCCTAAGACAGTCCTAGCAGTTGGCACATTTAATAAAACCACAGCATTCGATCTCAGGCAGTAGCCACTGCACTGGGATTGTTGTTGTTGTTGTTGTTAGCTAAAAACAACATTTAACTCCTACAGCCAGTGGCGGTTGGTCGAAAATATTTTTGGTGGGGCTGTTGATATAGTGAGTATAGGGAGAAATGACCCCTTAAATTAGGACTTCTGGTGATGTAATGGCGCGTTTCCAGTGCAGCGCGGAGCTCGCTTTAATGCTGCGTTCAGACCGGACGCGATGCGAATATTCGCTTCGCTCTAAACGCTCCTATCGCATCGCTCTAGTCGCTCGAGTTTCAACGCGGCTGCCAGCTGTGTTTACTCGCATCATTCAAACAAGACGCGCTGGCTCGGGAGCTACAACTACAACAAAATGAACATATTTTACCGTGATTAAATTGTAATACACGTTTCTAAATGATGCCGACGTAACAACATACTGATACCGGTTAGTAAAAACTATGAATTGATGCTTTGACAAGTCTGCAGACAGACGGCAGGCGAAAAACCTTTTAGAATGCTTGTTTTCTGAATGGAGATTGGGTCGCCCAGGCTAAGCTAACGTTGTATATGCTCACTCCACACTCATAACAACGGCCTAGAGACATAAATAAACCAGCGACTGTATTCGCCATGACACAGACAGTGCCGAGCCGTGCGGGGCCCGTTTTTGGTTGCGTTTCCACTTGGCCTAGTACCGGCTAGTGGGTCCTAATTCACAGTTTTTCTGGCCCCATAAAATCGTGGTTCTAGGGCCAGGAACAACCAGGCTGAGTCGGGCTGAGCATGCAAAACTAGAGAGAGAATCGCTGGCAAGGGGGCTACAACAACAACAAGATGAACATATTTTACCGTGATTTAATTGTAATACACATTTCAAAATGATGCCGAATTAACAACATACTGATACCGGTTAGTAAAAACCATGAATTAATGCTTTGACAAGTCTGCAGACAGACGGCAGGCGAAAAACCCTTTTAAAATGCGTGTTTTCTAAATGGAGCTTGGCTAAGCTAACGTAATATATGCTCCGACCGTCCACACTCACAACAACGGCCTATACAGACATAAATAAACCAGCGACTGTATTCTCCATGATGTCTGTGGTTTGTACTTGTTTAACTTTTGTCTAGTTTCTGAACAGATCGTATCTGTCCCCGGCTGTTTGAAGAGCAAGCATGGGAAACAAAAGACAGCATTTACCTGTTTGCATCTAGCTAGCCATGCCTTTCTGGTGTACCAGCTACGTGAGAAGCCTTGTTGATACGTTTTGTCTTTTTCACGAGCTTGCTGCGATATATACAAATCGGGTTGGTCCGGTCCAAGGTCTTTAAGTATCAATTTATCTCCCAAACTTCTCCTTTCGAAAGGATTGGAGAGTAGCTCTTGCACTGAATTGGGTGCGGACCGAGGTCCGGCGACTCCACCTGCACACAACGCCATTCTCATCCACCTGGTCACTCACGAGTCTAAAAAACAACTCACGTCAACGCACGTAAGCAACGTGGGCGCCAACATGAGCACCCTCGTGACCAAAATATTTGAAGGTGCTGAAATTATGTTTCGGTGGCACAGTTTACTATTGAGACTTTTGCAACGTGCTGGTTGCTGCTGTTTGTCTCGGGGGCTCCGCCCGGTAATGATAAACTAATGCCATGGGCAAGGCCAGGCAGGAAACATGTGACTTATCAGTAACTTTAGACATCTTAACACAATTTTAAACGAGATTTTATTGTAGATTATATATTTTACTGATACCAATTGTATGATATTTACCTTGTTCATTAAAAATAAAAATATAAAATATATATTTTTTTTAAATATTTTTTTAAATATTTGTTTTTGTATGTGGGAAGAGGTGCCCCTATATGCCGGCCTACGGCAGATGTTGCGTTCAATAATTCACATATTTATTCGGAGGCAACACTCAAGCAGGCTTCATAAAAATGTTCGGTTTATGCCTTGCAATGTGTAAATATGTGAATTATTAAGTTAAAGCTCTACTCCCCTAACATGCCCAGTGCCCACGTAGCTGCTGCCACATTGCCTGCATCAGATTGTTGGCGAGGTTCATCCCAGATCCAAGCTGCTTTTCCTGGATAGATATTTAACGATTTCCTTAAAATCTAAATGTTTTTCCTACAGAATCATAAAAAACTCTAGGTTTTTTCCATTTATGTTCAATATGATGAACGACAACTTGCTAATCAGAGTTATGCTTAAACTCTGAGAACGCCTAACTTACTGAATGTTTTATGGCTAAAATACCCACAACACACACAATACATTTCTATAGGCCGCACAACATGATGCATTTGTATTACAGTAACTCCTATCGAAACACATACATACACCTATTTAAAATTATTCCAGGACTAAATGATCGTCATATTCGATAATGCTTACGCTTACCTTTGCCTTTGAAGCCAATGTTCTGGTAATGGGCATTTGGGTTAGTAGCAAAACTGACTTGAAGATAAAGTTTGTTTTTCATTGTAGACACACAATTCATGTTCAACCTTTCATCGACCCTAAACAGTATTTTTCTTCACCTGGGCTAAGTGTTTTAATGTGCATATCTTCACCATAGCCATATCCACAATCTTTCCCCAACCTTGACCATCCGAAAGTGGCCTGGAAAACTGTAGGAAAGTGAGAAAGGGTTTTGCAGAATCCCCCATTATCTGACATTCTTGTCTGGTCATGGATGGACATGATATAAAAAGACATTGGACTGTCAGGTAGAGCCACATTATGTTCCTGAGCACATCAAACATTATTTCTGAAATAGTTTAAGCTTTTTTCACTCCGTTGTGTTCAGACAGCCCTAAATTCTCCTCAACCTAACTTGCCAAATGTTAAAGCTACCCCTATTAGCCAAACCAGCAATATAAAACAGTATAAGAAGCACAGTAATAGAAAAACATATAGCTTCCAAGTTTGACGTGTAGTCATAGTTGGCATCAACCTTTTTTCCAGCCTGTCCCAAAATAAATACTAAATAGGATGATGTGCTACAAGTGTGTATATATATATATATATATACATTTTTCAGATATTAATTTGTTCTGTGCTATACAGGAAGAATTCTAGTGTTTGAACCTTTGAGATTATTGGTAGTGCTACTTAATCTGACTGCAGGAAAAAAACGAATCCTCTACAAAGGCAGCGGCGGGACTTTGAAGTCAAAATGAGGTGCTTTGTTTCGGGGGAATGAAAAAAATACGCTGAGGTGGCAATGAGGTAGAGTTTGGGTGTGTGACTTTGTGTGTGGGACTCTATGTGTGTGTGTGTGTGTGTGTGTGTGTGTGTGTGTGTGTGTGTGTGTGTGTGTGTGTGTGTGTGTGTGTGTGTGTGTGTGTGTGTGTGTGTGTGTGTGTGTGTGTGTGTGTGTGTGTGTGTGTGTGTGTGTATTTTTGACAGCAGAACAAAATGTCCTGGCAGCAGGGTGGTCTTGAGAGCAGTTACTGGTGTTTTCCTGTCGAAAGCTTGACAGGCCACTCCACTCTTGGAAAAGTATAGAACAAACTAAAAAACAACAGATGAGAAAAGCTGTTTTTTCATTTTGGCTTGGACTGGAAGAATGTCACAGAACATGTTTTTAAATGAGACAATGATTTCACTTGAAATTACAAGAGAGATGAACATGTTCAATGTGGTATAATGTGTGACAAATGCTTCTTTTGTTTCCTTCATCTCAGACCACCAGTTTCCTGTCTGAAGCCCAATTTTCTGCTGAGTCACCGGAGACGCTGGATCCACTTTTCAAGTTCCACGAGACCATTGCTAAGGTAAAACCACTATCACATCAATCCCATTTCCAACATCTAGCATTAGCATTAGCAGCCCGATGCTATCCAATATGGTTACAATGGGGTCAGCCTTAAGGTCCTTACACACCAAACTGACACCAAAGAACACGTCCCGACCAAGCGGCAAACTCTGGGGAAGAGCCGGGACGCCAATACGGAAGTGCCACACACTGCAGTTCATATATTGGCCGATAGGCGATGGCTGCAGAAAGGAGCAATTTCCATAGACCCCCATGTTAAAATGCCCGATTTTACAGCAGAAAAAAACATGTTTCTGAGTGACTGCTGCTGTTAGCTTCTTGTCTCTCTGCTAGCTTCTCCGTGAAGCTACAGGGACTCTGCCTGCTCAGCTCATCCAGGGAACACAACTTGAAGCCGGCCATGGTTGTTTGTTCTTCATGCTTATATATCGGACTATTGTGACTCGCTCTGCGGTGGAAACAGACAGTGCATGAATGCGGTTTTGCGGTAAGTGAAATTCGAGTACTTATTTTTGTGTATTTTACTGTATTTAATTATTTTAATCAGCTACGTAATGAATGTTAAGGCTTGGGTTAGCGTGTAAGCGAGTGGTAGCTACATCGGTGCTAACGATGCTAATCGTAGCCTCCAAGTTAAAATCATAGACTGTATATATAAAGGTTAAAACGAAATAGACAAGTGTTAAGCGTTAAGTGGGATAATACTGTTGAACAAACGGCTTCTGTTTGAGGTTGATAAAATAAGGTCATCCTTGTAACTTAGAGAGATATTTTATTATGTAGGTAGGAACTGTATGCATCGGTAAGTTTACTTTAAATCCGCTATGCTCGAGTATGTAGACAAGCTAATGTCGAAGTAGTGTATGTGAAATCAACCTCACAATAAGATGTGTGTATATTACAATTATTAATGTCATATTTCAAGATGATTACTTAGATATTACAATATGGTTGGTTGAGCTGGAGTTCATTATCGAGCTTACACGTTAACGTCACAGTCGTCTGAAGAACGAACCCAAACCTTGTTGTTTTTATTAATTGCATTACCAAATGGGTATCAAATAAACAGTAAGCATTGGTAACACAACTTCCAAAGTTACAGTAAAATAAAAAGGACTCGGACAATACACAATCCAACATGTTCAACAGAAGAGAATAAGTTATATTGTTTGTACACATGGTACTTTACATATAGGCTATATCTGTTTGTTTAAGGTGTCCAGGTGATGCAGACAGGCTGGACCAGATAGTGAGAGACAGAACTGGACTCCTCACAGCAGTGAACTTCAGCACAGGTACAAAGACTCTTTTTTTCATACTGTACAAAGAATCATGAAAGATATTGGTTTAAATTAATGAAGTATTGACTTGAATACACTGATATACATTCCATTAAACAATACTAAATACTAGATCACCTACACATCAGTTAAGTTGAGGTTTTTTTCCATGCAAAAGGTTACATTTAGATGTTAACAATCAATATGACTGTCAGCTTTCTCATTTAATGTATTGAAGGCAAAGATATTTAACACATAGTGAGAACTGCTACTATTTATCTCTCAATATTGTCTGTAAAAAACGTGGTAAAAGTTATTCTTTCAGTGAGACAACAGAGCAAGCTTAAATGATGGCTAGGACGCACTGTTTACCCAGCTGGTATGGCCCTGCCCCCCCTATTTCGCAAATGAGGGCCTATAGGCCCCTTGTCATGTCTGCCGATATCTGGTTTTCTTATGTCTGTTTGTTTTTATTAGGGCCGGGACTCGATTAAAAAAATTAATCTAATTAATTAGAGGCTTTGTAATTAATTAATCGAAATTAATCGCATTTTTAATCACATATAAATATTTGACCTGAGAACAGTGAGAAGCAATTTTTTTCACATGGATTTTAGTATACCATTAGGCGCATTCACACCGCAGTACTTTTCCCACAAAGGTTCATGAGAATTTAGTTCATGAGAACTCTTTGAACCTGGGGGTGGATTAGGCAAATGAAGCCGCTGACGTCACTTCTTCTTCTTCTGCTTTGGGTTTACTGGCAGGCCGCAAACCACTTCACGGCGTATACTGCCGCCCAAAGTCCCCGGCCGGAAGTCCCCGGAGTTGGGGACTGGCTTCAGTAGAAGCTGCTGGGAGTCCCAGCAGCCTTCGGAGTAAATCGCCAGAACGCCGACACCTCCTCATCTCCACCGCTCCCATGTTTTATTTTGTGTTGCCATAAGTTAGTCTCTCTGCGTTTCTGCGCTGGGCTAATGCTAATAATGCTAATGCGAGGATAATAAAATGGCGGCTTCACAAAACTTTTTGGGAGTTTTACGGGGCGTGGTTTGCAATCCGCCCAGCCAATCAGAAATATAGCTATTTTCTCACAAGAGAGCCGTACGAAAGTCCCTGCTTTCGTACGGCTCTCTGCTCTCTAGCAGGGACTTTCGTGGGGGTAAAAAGGTTCTCATGAACTAATTTTAGTACCGGCTCTTTTTGGTGTGAACGCGATAAAAGAGGCTAACGTCCACGCTAGCTTCCACGCTAGCTGCTATATGTTTTGCATTGAGGTGATACTTGAGGCTTGATGTGCTGCGGTGGTATGCGAATTCCTTTTTGCATAATTTGCACACAACCGTGCTCTTATCGACGCTTCCATCCGTCCGTTTTTTAAAACAACATTTCCCACTGTTGTTCACTGTGGTTTGTTGTTGTCTGAAGCAGAGCCTTATAATGATATATATATATAATTATACGGCTCTGGTCTGAAGTCATGAACGTTAGTTGGTGCTCCAGTATAATCGGTACGCCTGAAACTCATCCAGTGAGAAACGTTCCGCGGTGCAAAAATAAGTGCGATTAAAATGCGTTAATTTTTTTAACGCGTTAATTTTTGTGTAATTAATTAATCTTAATTAACGCGTTAAAGTCCCGGCCCTAGTTTTTATCTGTGTCTATGTTGTTGTCAGTGATGTATTGTCTTAACTTTTTAAATGCCTCTGTGATGTGCTGCAACCCATTTCCCCCTTGGGGACTAATAAACGAATACTACTATACTACTAGCTTCTACAGTTCCACTACGTTTTGATAACAGTTCAATATTATTTTGATATTAACATATATTTCAATGTTGATGAACTTCATACTGTTCATTCATAATCTGATTGTCTTTGTAGCTCACTGTTGAAATAAAAAAACAACATTACAATTACAAAACAATTATATCTACAGCCCCTAAACACACAAACACACCGCTTTCATAAATAACACACTTGTTCTGCAATAATATGTTTTATGTTTCCTGTCATTTTTGTTAGGAAAGGACATGCCTGAAAGACACAACATTTTCTCCTTCTCTGAGGGTCAAGAAGAACATCCAAGAGGAACATTAAAAGCTGATGTTATGAGATTTTAAGACCAGTACAGGACATTCACTAAGAAACTACTTTTATTGTGAAAACACAGTCAGCTGATCGAATGCAGCTATTTTCACATCTACACTCCATCAGCTGATTATTTCTATTTGCCTCGCTTTATGAGCTTCACATCACCTGTGCCTTGTACCGCAGAGTTTGCAACGTCACAAATAAATGGGGCCAATCTTCAGTCAGATGTGAATGTGTAATCTAACATCTTCAGTAAGAATAATGGACGAAAGGAGTGCAAATACAAATACAATTTATTGAAATGTGAACCAAAAGTTAATCAAAAACGTTTTAAATAAAAAGCATATATGGACAGAAGGTGTAAACCTATTAAATGTATAAGTAAACACATTTAGTCAAATAAAGTGACAGACTAGGCCTGTGCAGTTGGTATCAGATTTGCCCAGCATGGGCTCCTCCATCAGGCCTGGTCCTCCTTGCTGAGGAAAGACCCTCAGTCCTCTCCAAACCAACAGACAGGACGGAGTGTTCTCCCTGAAGTCTCTGCAGCTCTTTGGACACCACGCTGTCTCAATCCGTCCACACTGAATATGAGAGGGGAAAAATGAAAATAATAAATGCTTTAGACAATAAGAAATATAAAGTTGACTGTTGAGTTGCTCAGTTTTTTTAGATTGTCAATACTATTACTGTATAACTAATATATCAGGTTAAGAGGCACATTCAAATAAAGATTGGTCTTTAAATACATTTTGTCTTTTGAATTGTTTGTCTAGAGTCAAGGATCTAGAACTGGTACTTGTAGTTTTAATGATACAGTCTGGTTGTTATGCTGTTTGGAGGAGGCCTCACAGGTAAGAGCACTAACTAGCTACCATCACATGTACCTTAGCTTGACTTAAATGTATTAAACGTATAGTTAAGTGATATCAAAATATAAATAACTAATGTCATGCAAACATATTAATATTTGCTTGATTCCAGTGTTGAATTTAGCACAATTGCATACAAACATTAAGGGATTTTAAGATTCTGAAATATTATGCTAAAAACTCAATAACATAGATTATTATTTATAGTTTTGCTGAATAGTTTCATGTCCGCTTACCTTAGAAACGTAAAATGTGACGGCAGTGTGCAGAGGGGGAGCATGTTAGCTTAGCTTGGTAGCTTCAGCTAGCTCTGGAACTTCCAGCTTGGTGGCAGCAGGTCCCGCCTCGGCTCCGCCTCTTTGCCCTTATTTGGAGCAGGCGGGAGTTGAACTCTGATGTCACTGTCGAGCCGTTAGTGGCCGACTCCGCCTACTAAGGGCTTCTCGGCAACTCTGCAGAATCCTATGGGTGACGTCACGGACCCTACGTCCATTTCTATATACAGTCTTTGGTTCCGACGGGAACGTCACCTCACACGTCGCCTCACGTCTCCTTACCAGCAGGCGTCGGTAGTGTGTATTCGTCATTCAAAATAGGCAACAACCGGAAGACAGACTGCGTGATACACCGAGAGAAGAGGAACAGACTGCGTGATATAAACAAACAACAAATAGCGTGTGCGTTCCATTTTCACTCTACAGCGAGAAGCTCATGGGGCTTTCCCGAACCTGTGTCGAGAGCTGAGTTAAATGAAATATCAGATTTGCCTTCTTAATAGTTTGTTTGGGTCCCTCACTTCCGTTTCGCTTCTCATGCACTGATTCGCTAAGCTGAACAGCCAATCAGAGTGATTTGTTTGGCCGACGGCCTTTAGTCTTTGGTCTCCCGATTCAACATGTCGAATCGGCGGTGGAAGGTGTCGGGAGGCCGAAAATACACGACGGTGCAGTACACACCAAGCCACACCAATCTGAGTAGGGCGACACGACGCTCATCGACGGCCCGACATCTATCGACGCCGACAATCGGCTTGGTGTGTAAGGACCTTTAATTGAGCCCTTTTGTTTATCAAGTGCAAAGCAAGCCAAAAACAGAAGTGCAAAGCAAGCCAAAAACAGGAAGGGGAAAAGAAAAAAAACAATTTTGTTTTATCTATATAGATTACCAAAACAACAATTAGTTTGCATTTCTTCAGCCAATTATTTTTGCATTTTTCATGCACACAAATTGATAAATAACAAGAAAATGCTTTTATCTCTGTTGCTAACAACTATCTAAAGCAGGCATCCTCAAACTACGGACTCCGGTCCGGATCCGGACCGAACCACCACTGTCTCCGGACTCTGAGCAAATTATAGTTTTCATATGTATTATCTCTCTGTATTATATGTGAGACATCGCCACAACGCATTCGCAACGAGTCAAAATTCTCCGCTATGTCCACTGCAAACAGCGCTCTGCATGTCTGACTGTTCCACTGTGTTCCACCTGTGTGTGTCAACGCTTTGGTCCAATCACATTCAGCATCCAGTCAGCGTTTTTCCCCCCCAAACAATCTGCGAATCAGAGGCACAGTAGGGCGGGTCTTCGCGGAATGCGGGTGGGAGAAATGTGTGTGTCTCTTTCAACCTGTCTAAGTCAGAGCGAGAATTAAAAAAAACAAAATTCAGAGCGAGAGTTAACAGCTCATCTAGTTCCATCTGTACTGTAGCTAGTAGCCTAGTTTCACCTACCGGGGTGGCAACTGCCACCCTAAAAATAGGCCTTGCCACCCCAGCTGCCACCCCAGTTGGCAGCTTTGTTTTGAAAGAAAAGTTGTGGCTCATCGGACATTTATGAGAGAAAGTCTCTAATGTCCGAGTGCAAGTGAATGCAGCACAAGATGCACGTCATGTAACGCGAGCGTGGATATACGATTGGCGGCGATTTCATTTTGAACTGGACGGCGCAAAACGAGAAGCATTCGGACCCAAGCACTGAAGAAATGAGGTATTTGCGGTCTACACTGACAGAGAAGAGACTGTCAGTTTGGCTGCACTCAGCATTGAATCAAAACGCTCTAAAGCTGTTGATCTTAATACGTTTGTGAAATGGTAATCGCCGCATTCAGCTGTAATAGACATGTCAACTTGATGCTCTGCTCACGGATGAGCATACACAACTATTAAAGGTGGGGTAGGTAAGTTTCAGAAACCGGCTCGAGTGCACTAAAATTTGAAAATACACAGCCGAAAAGAATCCGCCCCTTCCTTCAGACTTCCTTACAGAGCACCTCCTCCAACACACATGAACGCGCACATGACGTCTGCAGACTGGTGAAAGTGGCCGCCTGGCGAGTCATTGAAGTACTGCTGCAATGCACGCCCAATGAGGGCACGAGATACATTTGTGCGTGCACGAGATGGAAGGCTGACAGACAGGGCGGCAATCCAATCCGTTTAGCCGGGCCGGCTAAACGGATTGGTTGTACTTTTTACAGTACCACGGCTTCCACAGATGACATTTTTTTATGGATTTTTTGTCAAAGCCCTTCAGATATTCATTGCTATCGGGATGTTAAGAGCATTCCATGGAATATAACAAAAAGTGTATCTCGAGCCGGTTTCTCAAACTTACCTACCCCACCTTTAAGATGATGACCTTACGTGTGTAAATATATTTTTTTCTTTGAGGGGGTCTGCCCCCAAAAAACTGTTTTAAGTCCTGAGAAAGTCAAATAAGACGGTGTGTAAAACTTCACTGCCCAGCCAAAAAAAAGTAACCACTTTGATTGAACTAGGCCAGTAGGTAAGGACTTTCCACTGGATAATAACTGAAGTATAAAATAATGCATGACTGAAGTGATGGAGACCATGTTGAAGGCAAACAAAAAGAGGAAATAACAGGTCAAATCAAGCAAATCCCCTCTCAGATTCCACAGCAACCAGAAGAACATACATACTGGCTGGTGATTTGATTCATCAGCTTTGTGATGGAATAAAAAATGCACAGTGCATTTCCTTAGCTGTGGGTGAGTCCACTGACACCACTGACAATGCTCAGTTGCTGGTGTTTGTGAGTTTTTATGATGAGGCAAAGGGGGAGTTTGTTGAAGATGTGTTGGGCCTGACGAACCTCAGTGGACACACAAGGGGGCAAGACATTTATAAAGCAATAATGGGAATGCTGAATGAAAGAGGGTGCAGCTGCCTTTATTCATAACTGTGCAGCTCTTACACTGCGACTCTGAGGGGTCAAGCACAGACACAATAACAATGAAAACTGCTGCATACAGATTATTTTTGTTTTTGCAACCTTGTGTTAAGAATCTTGTTGCAATTGTTTAAAAGTTTGAATGACCGTAATAAACGGACCTTTGTCTTATTGAAACATTTATTTTGGACCTTTAAGATTTGTATTTGAGTACCCCTGATCTAAAGGCTGGCAAGACTGAACATGCTGCCATGACTGTTGTAATACATCTAGTTATTCGGACAAATTGGTTACAGGAAATACAGGAAAAAACATACTTGATAAATCTTTTAGCCTTGCCATTAAATGTTGCTTCCATTTCAGTCCCCAAAAAACACTTATATTTTGGAGCCTGAAATAGAACCAGGCTATAGTGCTGAATCGTTGGAATATAGTCTCCGTCCACTAGTGGTAACACTCAAGAAAATTATTTTTGAGCTACATGCCATGGTGAGCAAAGAAGAAGTATAGCTCTTTTTTTTCTTTGTGTTTTTGTTGCTATACACCTAAACTGCAATCTCAGTTGAATATTGAGGTAAACCTATTTTCTAAACCCGGTAAAAGCTGTATATTACAACAAGACAAACACTCAACGAAACCACTTTTTAGGTCTTTACTTTTTCCAGTAAAGCAAATCTAATGAAAAAGGTGTTGGCTGTGGCCCCAAAATTAGAACAGGTATTCCATTAATCAGAAAATCAACATGTCAAATATTGTTTTTTCTTATATTGCACAAAAAAAATATACAAACTGCAGTTGCCAAATTATGATTTGTATATCATCTAGCAGTTTGGATCTGTTCTTGTAACCCCCACTGTTAGGAGGACCACTCTCATTTCATCTAATGGCGCATTTCCACTACAGCGCGGTTTAAGCGTGCCGTTTTTGGTTGCGTTTCCACTAGACGTAGTTCCGGCTAGTGGGTACTTTTTCACAGTTTTCTGGCTCGCCAAAATCAAGGTTCTTTCCGGGCCAACAACCGGGCTGAGTATGCTAACTAGTGAGAGAATCGCTGGCAACTACGTACAACAAAATGAACATATTTGACTGTGATTTAACTGTAATACACGTTTCAAAATGATGCCGAAGTGACAACATACTGATACCGGTTAGTAAAAACCATGAATTAATGCTTTGACAAGTGTGCAGACAAGACGGCAGGCGAAAAACCTTTTAAAATGTGTGTTTTCTGAAGGGAGATCGGCTAAGCTAACGTTGTATATGCTCCGACCGTCCACACTCACAACAACGGCATAAATAAACCAGCGACTGTATTCACCATGACACAGACAGTCTGTGGTTTGTACTTTTGTCTAGTTTCTGAACAGATATGAGGAGCTGTGAGCTCTGGGGGCTAACAGCTAACGGCTGATGTTGGTTTTGTGTTTCGCATTGAAGATGACGTCACGCAGTGTTGCCAACTCCATAGTGAGGAAAGTATCTATTGGCTGTCCTAAAAGTAGCTAGAAGTCGCTAAATTCCGTCATCGCCTAATTTGCATAATTAGCCATTTGCACGTAGTTGTAATGGACGCGGAAGAAGAGACAAAAAGTGGAAAAAAACACCCTTAATGTGTTTAGAACTACAAATGAAATTCCTTCTGTTGATTCTTATTATTTTTTTTGTTTGGCCATCACTTGATGACTTTAATGCTTTGTCTACTCTAGACCAACATTACATACATACATTTTGTACAGTATTGTTACAGAATTAGTCACATTTAATCAAAATAAATTGTTATGTGAGATGGATTCGCTACCTTCCTTCTTTATCTGGGCTTGGGACTGGCAAAGTGACCCAAAAGAGACACACTGCAAGCCAGGGCGGGATCAGCAATGGCTTTGCGCGATTAATATTCTGTCTGGACCTATGGTCCGGACCATCGCGTAGTGTGTCTCTTTTGGGTCACTTTGCCACCTCTCTGCTCGAGTGCAGCTGCCTGTGAGTGCTTTGGGACGGCGGAGGGGCTCAGCACCCGCTGCTCGTTGAGGAAAGTAACTGTGTAACGATTACGTGCTATCACGTCAGATTCTCCAAACACCAGAAAAGTCTCCAATAACACCAGAAAAAGTAGCTGGATTTGTCGCTAGTCGCTTTTGACAAAAAAAAGTAGCCGAAGGGGTTGGAAAGACGCCCGATTTATCGAGAAAGTCGCCAAGTTGGCAACACTGACGTCACGGCTCCGCCTACACTGTGTTACTATAGTTACTACCCCAGTTCCTAAACTGTAATGGAAATGCAGCATAAAGTGAGCCTGGCCTAACAAGGCCTAACGAGGCCTAGCCATACCGTACTAAGCCGAGTGAGGCCCTGCAGTGGAAAAGCGCCATAATAGATGCCCCTAACTGTCACATTTTACAAGTTACATAAGGGACAGTGACAGTTTCATTATCTTTTATGGAGGCTGGTTCAAAATGAGCACACTTTATTTTGGTACCTTGGCAACACAAGTGTGAATGTGAAATTACATTTAACTGCACTGCACAAATGTACAAACTGTTGCAGGGAAGTTCAGACCTCTCCAGATGAACAAACAAGGAAGCTATATTTAGGATCACAGAGAGGAAGAGAAGACAGACAGAGTTTAATTTGGGTGAGAAGAACGAGTGAGAGGACAACAAGTTTAAACAAAAGAAGCTTTTCTTCTGGTGAAAAGGGTGCCATCTGTGTATTTAGACTTTTTTAAACTTTCTGTCTGCAGTGTAAGCCCATTTGATGTAGGCATGACATACAATGCGACTTTAAATGGAGAGGTTCAGGTAATTTGGGAACAACTACCCTGACAGCAAAAAGGGTGGTTTTTCAGAGCGGTGCAGTGATGATATATTTGTTTAGGCCGAACTGGTAGTAAGCATTGCCAAGGCTGCCTAGACAAGAAGCAATGGTGTTTTTACATCGTATTTCTATATTTTGCAGAAAGAATCTCTGGGGCAAACATATTTTAACTTAACACGTCTTGTTCATAAGTATCCCAGTATTACACTGTGATTTTTAAAGCGGAAATGCAATCGCAAAGTTAAAAGCTAATGTTAGGCTACAAACAAACTACATAACGGTCGCATGGCAGCGCATCATCAAAGCTAAGCGAAAGGTGGCTAATGTTTGGCGTTTAGTCGTTTATTTAGTCACTTGTTTGCAACCGCCGTTTTTATGTTGTAGAACAAAAGCTGAACTTCTCTTCAGCTTGTGTTAACCACAGACCTTATTCTAGGCGTCTAACGAAAAGCAAGTTCCAAAAATTTTTTGACTTCGAGATGAAGAAAAACAGAAGTTGTGAAGTGCTAACTAATTACTGGGTTTTAGGACTCTTTCCTTATAACCAGTCCATGAGTATTTCTGTCCTACTGTAACCAGTCTATCAGTCTCTTTACTACTATAACCAGTCCATCAGTCTTTGTACCACTATAACCAGTCCATTAGTCTTTCTGTCCCACTATAACCAGTCCATCAGTCTTTCTATCCCAGTACAACCAGTCCATCAGTCCCACTTTAACCAGTCCATCTGTCTTTGTGGCCAACTATAACCGGTCTATCAGTCTTTGTGTCCCGCTATAACCAGTCCATCAATCTCTGTACCAGTATAACCAGTCCTTTAGTCACTCTGTCCCACTATAACCAGTCCATCAGTCTTTGTGTCCGGCTATAACCAGTCTATCAGTCTCTGTACCACTATAACCAGTCCGTCAGTCTCTGTCCCTCTATAACTAGTCCATCCGTCTCTCAGTATAGTCCATGGATTGTCTCGCCATACACTTTGTCTAGTCTAGTAATAGTGTTCTGATGAGTCAATAGCCCTGTGTGTGCATGTCTGTTTCCAACAGATCCTTTAATTAAACACTAATGGTTTTCTAAAGCTGCTTCACAGTAAAAGCCTTCTAATAACAAAAGTTATGATGACCCCTCAACTGAACAGCTCAATGTCCCCATCATTCTCTTTCATTTATACATTTACAAAGCCGATTTTTAACCGGCATATTATAGTATTCTGATTCTGAAGTAAAACCAACATTGGTCACACACATCACAGGTTCATTGAAAGCTGAAAGAGGAAGAGCTGCAGCATTTGTTACTGTGTGCTACTATGGTCTATAGGGGAAGATAATGCAAAAGGTCCTCAGGGTGTGTGTAGGACGGTATTGTCCACTGTGCAGGCGACCTTCACGTCCATCCCATCCCTGCTGGATGGTGATTGCTTGGCTGAAAGGCTTCTTGTTGGTAGATCATTTTTCTCTCTTGATGTTCTTTATTTTTTTTCAACACCTCCTTCATCTTCGCAATGACCTCTACGCAAAGACAAAATAACGAGGACAGGTCATTCTCACAGATGCACATTGCTTCCAAATCTGGCGTGCTGCATTTCATTCCCATCGAAGAGTTACAGGACTGTTCAGTACCACTATTGATCTTTTTGGACTGACAGAAGACGAGTCAACAAGACTTTCAAATAAAACATTTTCATGACTGCCCTTCATAACAACTAACTGTGTCAATACAGAATGCTGACTTTGATAGAATACCTGCCTAAATGATATTGATATAAAAACTGAAAAGATACCATTGCAAGAAATGTAAATGATCAGGCAAAGTTAAGTAGTAAGTATTAAAGGCAGTGGAGGATGTGAATAGAAGTAATAAACCAACATGTACCATAGTGTGTTCACATCTCCGCCTCCACATGTTGCCCAGCTGCTTATGGAAGGTTCAGTCCTTTCAGAGATAAGTGTGAACAGCACTGTTAGCCATTTTGTCGACTTGCCTTTTAGTGAAATGAGCAGAGCTAATTGACGTGTCCTTTCATAAGCAGTGCATGTCAGATTTTTTATGTGAAAGGTAAGAACGGAATAAGTGGAGCTGAGGTATGCTTATTCATCACATTCTGTATAAGTGACATCACAACTAGAAAATATATCTCAAATAGAAGTATGTTCATATCTATGTTAGATATTTGATAAACGTTGTAAAGCCTTGCTTTCTGGACTAGCCAACCAGAAATGTATCTCACCCAAAATCCTCCAAAAGCGAAAAAATGTAGTGTTTCCAAATTTCAGTTCTTTAACATAAAATATCTTTGCATCAAAATCAAAAACCGGTTTAGAGAAATTACATATTAAGAAAATAAACAAAAATTGGACAATTATACAAATATGTTTAATAAAAACATATCTTGGAAATATATAGAAATATTTGCATAAATATGACAAAATATTCAGAAAATAATATCTGCAGTATTGGAATTTAAAGTGGAGAGCTGTGCAGATTTTTTAAATATGTAGCAGTAGAAGTAGTGGGTATAAGTATACAGAGGGTCTGTGCGAGGTTAACAACATTACAAATGAACACAATTTGCTCACATGATGTGCATAAGCAGTAATGCAAAAAAGTCAGTGTCAGTGGGGGTTCAGGGCGTTGTTGATGAGGCCAGTAACTGACGGTTACAGTGCTTCACTGGTTTGGCATTGGGGTCACAATAGGATGGTTACTTGCGGAAATAACAGTAGTGAGGCTTCTCTACAAATCATGCGTTGTTGTAGTCATACTCGCATCATTGTCTGTGATCAGAGGCTCATGATGATATACTTCTGATGAAAAACGCATCTGTCAGCATCCACAGACAGTCTCATTATAAAAATGAGTCCCATTAATCAGCCCCAGGAAATGATGTACTGTATGAATACATATAAAAGGGGCCTTGTTTTGAATACATTCAAAAATAGTCAGGGCTAAGGGTCTATGCTTGTACCAGTGTGTTACCTATAATCCATTCAAATATACCCTGGACTCAAAACCCAGCAAGTTGAATGGGTGGGTTTTTTTTTATTCTTGAGGACTAAATAGAATAGACTCATTGTGGTATAGTTCAGCATGATACTCTAAGGTAGCTTTTAAAACAAATGTATTTATGTCATGAGCCACTTAACATGCAGGCAGGTGTTTTTCCCCTCTAAAAAGACAACATTGAGACAGCTCTATCTCTCCTCTACACTTCTAATTGAGTGATAATCTTACTATTTGTAGTAATGGAACTACAGTTAATATAATACGATGGGGAATGTAAAAAGGAAGTATATTTTTATTTAGAATATAACCTCTTTTGATCTTACATTTGTTTACATTTTTGACAAATTGGCACCATTAAGGTGTGCCAAATAAAATATTTAAATATCCATGTTCTTATATACCAATGAAGGGAAACAGAAATTGCTAATAGCTTAGCAACATAGCGTGAAACTTAAAATCAGACACCAGAAATCTTTTAATCGCCCCACAGAAGGGGAAATACATGGGGTCTGACCCATCCTAGTATTAGGGGCATATTGTATTTTGTAAACGCTCAGGGAGCAATATGGGGGGTGGTACCTTGCTAATGGGAACCTCAACAGTACTAAATTGTTCTGAGACTTGATTAGCAACCTTCTGGTTCTCAGGCCTAGTTTCTTCGAATGCATTTCATTTAATTTACTTTAGTTTGATTACACTCCATAACTTCTTTGAATCAAGTTGGTTCCATTTTGTATTTGTTTTAGCATTATTTATCTATATTGAAATCAATAAAATACATTTAAATTGCATCTAACTCTGTGTTGAAGCTTTACAAACAAATCACTTGGAATGCATCAAAAATGAATATAGCTGTTAAATAGCATATGCTTTATAATTACAATATAAACCATTACATTCCACAAAAGAATAGACCCTCAATGTGCAATGATGTTAATAATAATGCTTTGTGATGCTTCCTGAGTTCCATAGAGCACAGGAGAGTTTGGATGTGTTTTGTATATTGCTTACCTTTATCCAAAAACTGGTAAGGAGACAAGTGTTTAAATGTAATGGGCCCTAACTGACTGAAAAGCTCCTCTGGTGACTATAAGAAATATCATGTTTTCCTCAGCCCAGGCACATTTTATGAAAATCTGCATCCTCACTCTTATGGGTATTTTGAGCTAGAAAACATGTAATTGCTGCCCTCTCCATCTCCCGTCCCTGTGATAATCAATAATCATAATCTGACATCTTTCAGAAGAGGGTTTTTTCCCATAGCTTACTCTCAGGTGTCCTTTGTAAAAAAAAAAATACTAACAATATAATGATTGTATACAAGCATGATTTTCATAACATTTGGAGCCAGCGCCGCCAAATTGTTTCCCATGTGAAATCGCTCGGTGGTGTGACAACCAACCACACTGTGGTGTGGTTGTCTGGGAATATTTAAAAAGCTTTTCTTCCTAAAAACATTCAAACAATACAGCATTACATAATCACAGCAATCTGTAAAGTCTGTAAAGTTTGAATGAAGAGTGTTTGTGTTGTATCGCAACACAGAGCTACCCAGTAAGTTGTTCATTCAAACGTATCGTTGAATCTTGACCTGACAATCAACATCGGCCCCTCAGTTGTTTCCCCGACTCAGACTGCAAGGAATCTGGGTGTGACCCTAGATAACAAACTGTCCTTCACTGCAAACATCGCTGCTACAACCCGCTGCTGCAGATACACGCTTTACAACATCAGGAAGATACGTCCCCTCCTGACCCAGAAAGCAACGCAGGTTCTGGTCCAGGCTCTCGTCATCTCACGCCTAGACTACTGCAACTCCCTCCTGGCTGGTCTACCTGCATGTGCCATCCGACCTCTGCAGCTCATCCAGAATGCAGCTGCTCGTCTGGTCTTCAACCTTTCTAAATTCTCCCACACCACTCCGCTCCTCCGCTCCCTTCACTGGCTTCCAGTAACTGCTAGCATCCACTTCAAGACAATGGTACTTGCTTACCATGCTGCGAATGGATCTGGCCCTTCGTACATCCAGGACATGGTTAAACTGTACACCCCAGCACGTGCACTCCGCTCTGCATCAGCCAAACAGCTCGCTGCACCCTCACTGCGAGGGGGACCCAAGTTCCCATCGGCAAAAACACGTGGGTTTGCTATCCTGGCTCCAAAATGGTGGAATGAGCTTCCCATTGAAACAGCAGATAGCTTACACATCTACCAGGGGAGACTGAAAACTCATCTCTTTCAACTCCACTTCGAGCGATATAATTACTAACAAAGCACTTATATACTAATAAAGTACTGGCTTATCTAAAGCTAGTTGAGTAGCACTTGAAATGTTTTTGCTCTATGAAACCTGATGTACTTATATGATTCTGTTTTCTTCAAGTTTGTATCTTGTTGGTCGAACGCACTTATTATAAGTCGCTTTGGATAAAAGCGTCAGCTAAATGCAATGTAATGTCATGAGGAAAGAAGGACTCAGTATTTTTCTTCCTTCCTGTACAAGATGATTGAACAACCAAAACACATCTAAATGGCAAGTTATATTCGAACAAAACACATCTTATATTAACCTTTCCAAACAAGAGCTACCTTGATGTTGAAAGCAAGGCAAGACCTAAAACAAGCAATTGAACGCACAAGCCTCCGCACACATGCGTTTCTTTTGGCTAGCGCTCCAACACATTGTAGGTGATATGCTAAGGTAAAGGTGATATCTAGGCAGTTGACCAATTTCAACAGAGCCAGCCAGCTAACCAATCAGAGCAGACTGGGCTCTGGTTTCAGACAGAGGGCGAAAAGAGGTGCTGCAGCACAGGCAGTATGAGAAAAATAAACATGTCATAGTAGAGGCACAAATATGAACATGAAAAGGAGCATAATATGCCCTATTTAATGACAAAACACCAGCTTAAACATTTGTTTTTAATCTTGCAAAGTGTTAGATTTCTAATTTCTGCATTAGGACAATACTAACATATATTAAACTACTTTTTCAGCACCATGGACACGTTAAGTTTCTGGGCCTGTGCCTACTTTAAAAAAACTCTGCTCAGGTGGTTGCAGTTATTCCGATTAATTAGCTCTCTATTCAGGCTGAAGGTGGGCAGAGCTATGCCGGTGTGAGGTAACCAAGCGTGATGTGGTTTTAAGAACGATACAAAACTAAAGTCATCCTTAATGGTTGCAGGAGTGGGAGGGAGGTGTCAGCAAACACCCACAGAGTCCTGAGGGGAGTCTAAACAGATCAAATACGTTAACACCTGTTTGGGCGAACTTTGACTGTCAGGAAATGGAAAAATACAACCTCATAATTTGTTATATATTTGCCAGATATAATTCCAGTTCTGTAGATCAAGTCATCAGTGTAAGAGCTTTGATATAAATGCCTATGAGTTACTATAGTATGAAGTCTGCAGCCACAGTGGGCAGGAAGAGAAAAAGGGATGTCATCATGTGGCCTTAATCTTCACATCCTTTGAGATCAGGCAAAGTGCCAGATGTTATTTGCGTAAAATAGAAAGAGAGGCACAGAATGACAGTTACATAAAGACACAAGGCCAAGGGTACACTGACACAACATGTCATCATGAAGGGTAAATGGGAGGAGGCAGAGATGTTATTCTCTGTGTTAAATATTCAGATTCCGAGGCCGAAAGCCTGCGTGACCTCTCTTGTGGTTTGTGTATGCGTATATGTTCCGTAATGTCAGGCACTCTCACTAATTATCAACAACTATTCTATAGATCAGTGGTTCCCAACTTGTTTTCCCAAGAGCCCCCCCAAATGACTCCTGTTGGAAGGGCCGCCCCCCCCCCACACACACTCACGGGGGGGGGGCGCAACAGCGGTAATTAAAGTTTAAAAGTCTCAAAATGCCACAACTACTGTCACAAACTGGATGAATGTGAAGTATTTTGTTAAAGGAGGATGAAAGCGTAATTAAGGATCACTATTGGAGTGACTTTGATGGTTGTTGGACTCAGGATTCATTAATTTGGATTCCCGCTGTATGAAGAAATTAAAGGACGGCACAAGTGGAAACAATTCACAAAGGGATTAAACTGTTTAAAACACATGCTCAAAGTAAGCCGGATTCAAAAGTCGTAAATAATCTGAATGGAGGAGACCGATCTGATCAGAGCAACTGTGACAAATAATCCAACCGAAACCGGCATGGACAATGACTATGTTTTTAAAAATGCGCTTCTCCAGCAAAGCCTGGTTTGGACACTTTACGGGCAGAAGAAACATTTCTATCAAAGAAAAAATTATACATTTTTGTATTTGTATGCCTTTAATAGCTACTAACTTGAATTTTTATTCAAATGAATTAATCAATTATTTTTTATATTGAATTGTAATGAAGAGACAAGGCTTTTAGTGACAATCATGTATTGAGTTACAATTATATGTAAAAAAATAAAAGTCTAAATATGATATTTGGCCTCAAATCATCTGAGGCCCTGCGATCTTTGGCGTCCCCCCAAGGGGGGCGCGCCCCCCAGGTTGGGAACAACTGCTATAGATGGAGAAAACAAAACACACACTCTTCTAGTCTTAGTGTAGTTTCCTATAGGTCATGATGTAGTGTAATTTGGTACAGTTAGTTATACATGTGTACACTCTAAAAAACGGTTCATGGGGTTAGTAGATTCCACTTAAAAAAAAATACTTTTTCAACATAACATTTTTTGTTTTTTACCTCAACTTAGTTTACAACTCATTTTAAGAAGTCGGTCAAACTGAAAAAGAACCAAAAAAAATGTAATGATTTTGAAAAAAATATTTCTGCGTTCACTCAACTATAGGGATATACTAAGTTAGAGTAACTCATATCTATTGAGTTTCAACGGTATAGTTTCAAACTGAACACATGCCTGGACTCTGCTAGACCGCATGTTGAGTTGGAGCGTCTGCATTCATCCTGGAAGTAAAACACTTGATAGCAGTGGAACAACAGGATTTGTACCTAATAATCTTTACCTGGTAAGTAGCCATTTTTTTTCATCTTAATTTACAACAGCTGCTTACTGCATATACAGTGTAACACAAGCTGTAAGGTAGTCATAGTTACTTGTTTTAAGCTACTGTAGCATACTGATAGCTAGCTGTTTGTATCCTTTGTCTCCCAGTTGCAGTCAAAGTTTATTATTTGTAATACAGTATATTCTTGTTAGAATTATCGTTACATTTGATGAAAAGTGATTTATTTGTTTTTGTAAACAAGCCTTTGTTTTTCTTTCTCAACATTAAAATGTTCTCCTTTTAAGGATGATTCGGTGGAAAGAATAAAAGACATTGCTATCCGATGCTTGGTGGTGTGTCTTCGTGAAAAGGAGGAACTCTTCAAGGAAAGCTTAAGTAAGTAAAGACAATGTTTAAATCATACTATAACTTGTGTTAACCTGAAACACAATGCAATGTTTTCAAATCTGATTGCACCAAAAACACTGAAATGTATTTCCTAATCTACATATGCCACGATGGTGAAGTGGAAGTTAGCAATGAGGTGCTGAAGATTGTCTTGACCAGGGCTGCGGATGCAAGAATATTGATGGAACGAACAGAAGTCCTTCAAATCTCGGATGCGACAAGAGCCTGTGCGATGCTAATGGGGCTAATACGCATTCAACCTGAACTACCTAAAAGAGATGTTAAAAACGTTGGAAGCAGGTTCATGCCTTTATTTAAATGTTTGTATTTACTTTTATTTCATATTTGAGAACATTTGTTATAAAAAGGTCATTGTGTAAAGAACATTTTAAAATAAACTGTTAAAAAGTGGAACTTAAATGTGTATGTTATGTTTGACTCAAAGAAATTAGTTTCTAATAATCAAACAAATTAAGGTAACAATTTGCATGGACATTTTTCAGTAGTATGGACTTAAATAAATAAATTACAATAGCTTAAATTAAACAAAATGCAACTTAATATCACTCCATCTTTACGATTAAAATGAAGTTGGTTCAACTTAATTTAGTTTTTAAAGGTGACAGCAAATTATGTTTGTAGTACTGAACTAAATGAGTTAATCAGATTATAAATGGGTACTCGGATTAATTTAATAATCGATTAAGTTGGAAATACTTAAAAAGATCAACACAAATTGTTACCTCAATTTATTTAAAGGTGGGGTAGGTAATTTTGGAGAAACCAGCTCAAGTGCGCTAGAATTTGAAAATACACAACCGGAAAAAATCTGCCACTTCCTTACAGAGCCCCTCCTACAACACACATGAACGTGCACATGACCAATGAGGGCCCGTCCACACAGCGGCGTGCGTTGAAGCTTCCAACGCTTCTTCTCTGTTCACTTTGAATGGGGTGACGTCACTTTTAGCCGAACTGCATTTTGGGAAGCGACGTGGAGCGTTGCTGGCTTCAAAAGTTGAGCAATGTTCAACTTTTGACGTCAGCCAATGAAATCCCGTTTATGCAAATCTGCCAGTACAAGCGCTAGCCAATCAAACCGCGTGTATGCTGGGAGAGACTACGCAGGTCATTTCCTCATATTCCAAAAAATGGAGGGAAAATTCATTATAGCGGTAGTGAATCACCCGGTGCTGTATGATCAGTCTCTGTTCATCTACCGGGATACAAACCGGAGGAGCGAGGCATTGAGGGAGGTGGCAGAGACAGTGGGTGAAACTGGTAGGTTTTCGCCTGTTTGGGGATTTTATATCCAGTTTACTTCGTTTTAACATTGCTATTGCTTTGTATGTCGGGGGCGGGAGATTCATGTGATTGGTTGTTGGACGCATTGCTCGCAAAAAATCCCCAAGCTTCAGATACGCCCACCTCCAAGTGTCAACGCACGCCGCTGTGTGGACGGGCCGAGAGGGCACGAGATAAGTTTGTGCACAGATGGAAGGCTGACAGGCAGGTAGGCCATCCAGTTATTTTAGCCGGGCCGGCTCAGATGATTGGTCGTGCTTTTTACAGTACTACGGCTTCCACAGATGACATTTTTTTATGGATTTTTTGTCAAAGCACTTCAGATATTCATTGCTATCGGGATGTTAAGAGCATTCAATGGAATATAACAACAAGTGTATCTCGAGCCGGTTTCTCAAACGTACCTACCTCACCTTTAAGTAGAGCCAGTGTATTTTTTTTAGAGTGGTCATTTATTCTCAATATTAATTTCATATCCCTAGGGTAAAGGTAGTCATACTGGTATGTCCTTTAATCAAGATGATAATCGCATAAAGATGTATACAAGATATATAGGAAATAAAATAATTGACAACAAATAGAGTTAATTGTGGTTGTTCCTTTCAATTGCTGGGGATACGATATCTATAGACATATGGTATACATGGATAGTTACGTATACCTCTAGTAACTATCTATCTGGAATTGCCATCAACATAATGCTTTTTGGGGTTTCCCCTTTCCTGTATTGTGTTATATAGGTTTCTGTGTGTGTAAATGGTCTGCAAAGGCTAACATCTTAAAGTTCCGTAGGGGCAGTAAATACATCTACGGAAATGTGCATTATATGAAGAATAAATTAAACTTTTTTTTACAGCTTTTCCGTATTACATTTTCTCTTTCTACTATCTCTTAGTTTATGTTTCCTCATCTTTCTCCCACTGGGTCTCCTTCTCTCTCTCTATTTCTCTTTCACACACACTCTTTCTCTCCATGGACTGGTGTGTGTGCAGTGTTAGTGTTGTAGCTCAGGGACTGTGCCTACATTTTCCGTCCCTGGACTCATTTGTCAAGTGTGGTTTTGGACACATTGGGATTGGAGGATTCAGGGTAGCAGGTGGCTGCAGCAGGCATTTCTCTCCCTCTATTCCTTTTTCCCGCTCTCCTCTTGTCTCCTTAGCTCCCCTGGCCCCTTATACTGTCAAGCCATTTTAAATATGGCATTGTTAACAAGTTGACTTCCTGTGATTTGGCAAGGCGAGGTTGTCATTGTTCAGGCCAATAAACTATAAGGCCCATGTTGACTTGTCTCTGTTGCACACTGAAGGGCATACACATTATTTGAAAAGGTTTCAGTGTGTATGAGTAGATGTAAGCATTATGTTTTGTCATTGTGGTTGCCTTGAAGTAAACTTAACTGCTGCAGCAGATCAGAAAACACATTTTTGTGTTGTGAAACAGTTTTGGAACTATAATCAAAATAGGGGCACCAGAATAAAAAAGCCTTGGCTTGTAAGGGATAAATGGTCTGATACATATGAGGGAATCGATTTGATTTACTAATATATGTATTAATTGTCTTCACTGCATGTCTGCATTATCATTCAATCAACAACCTCTAGCTGTTCTTGGACTGATACATATTTTCTTGAGGCATCAATATAGAGATGAAAAAACTGTACATTTGAAGTGTCCTCTAGACAGGCCAAAAGGTAGCTCTGTTCAAATCAGTCACACTGGGTCTAAAAGCCTACGCATTCAGAGTCCAAATGACTTCCCATAATAAAAATGGGAATAACATCAATGGGAATAACTTCAATGATATAACAACAGGCAGGCTCTCTATATATGCATTTATGATGTTGCACTTGTCCATAAATACAGTAGTTGTGTGGAAAATACTAGAAAAAATAATGCATACTTTTTCACCTCTGTACGCACTCGCTGAGTGAAGAATGTTCATGAAATCACACAATTGTAAAAAGAGACATTACTTTAATGTGAGAAGGGAGGGTTTCAGATGCTGTTTGATGATCAGAAAAGCACTCTATGTTAGCCACACTTATACCTTTACCTAAACCTGCAGGTCTTCTTGTGTGTCTGTGCCCTGAGTGTCTGAATTCTCTTTTTGATTTTCATTTAGGCTTATTTATTTCTTCTTTATTTAAAATAGATATATTTTAATGCACCTTATTTATTAACATAATAACTGTTTGCTTTTAATGTATATATTAAACCAAAACAGGATTTACAATGTGTGCTATTCTGTATTCAAATGTAAGTACATTTTTTTCAGTTGTCATACAAAATACACTTATGTAAAATACATCTTATTAATATTTCTTTGTGTTTAGTCTCATTGCATTTGATATTAAGGTAATTCAAAAGTGGTGTTGCACGGTGAACCGATACTAGAAAGGTATTGCGATACCCTGCCGTTAAAAACGTTACAATTCCTCCATTTCACTAGTATTAGTACTTTAAGAATGACATATTTTTAATAAGAGCCGTATTTCCTTTGTGTGTTCAGCGCTCTGCTTCCACTCCCTGCAGCCGTGCCTGCAGTGCCTCCCTGTGATGTGCCATTTTTGTCTCTCTCATGCATGCTCTAGCTCTCATATCATGTGACAAAACGAGAAGCATAGCTGCAAGTGCGAGTGCTATTGCCGATGCGCCTCGGCTTGTAGACAAAAAAGACGCAAGAAGCGACATTTTGAAGTATTTTGGTTACATCTCCGACAGCGAGGGCAAGCCTACAGACACCACTAGGCGTTCTAGACTGAGTGATGAACATTTTGAAACCCTTGTTTTCTAGACCAAAAACAGGGGCGGACTGGCCAGTCCCCAACTCCGGGGACTTCGGGTGGCAGTATACGCCCGAAGTTGTTTGCGGCCTGCCAGTAAACCCAAAGCAGAAGAAGAAGAAGAAGAAGAAGTGACGTCAGCGGCTTCATTTGCCTAATCCTTCTCCAGGAATTTATTCCGGTGTGAACGCGATCTGTACTTAGTTAATGAGAACTAAAGAGTTCTCATGAACTAAGTTCTCATGAACTAAAGTGGGAAAAGTACTGCGGTGTGAATACGCCTATTGTTTAGTACACAAATCTATTTTGAATTTTTATTATTTCATGACACTAAAAATGGTCACATAATATATTTGTAATGTATTCCTCCCAACACTGGTGACTGTGGTGTCCTCAGCTGCTTCATATGAATCATGTTATTTTCATCATCAATATTCTTAAAATAAAGTTTTGCCACCTGGACACATTGACAGACCTTTAGAGCAGCAAAACAGTGTTGAGGACAAAAGACTTGAGGACAGTATACTATCCTGCCTCAGGATATTTATTTTCAACAGGTATTTCCTTGTCCCAAGACACTTAGACTATATTTTCAAGCAATTCACAAGTATCATTGGAAATTTGGAATTGATTCCGTGTCCTTGTCTTTGAGGAAAACACAAAGGCAAGCGTTGAGGGAGATAAAAGGTATGAAAATAGACAGGGAGAAAAGAAGGGCAGATGCTAACAGAGCAAACACACCCAGAAATGGACAAAAGGACAGAAGGAGAATGACAAAGTAGCAGATAAGCCTGCAAATACAGATAATGGCGATGGTGATGAAGACTAAATGCCTGAAACTACAAGTGGGGATTGTATTGGTAATAACATAAGGGAGGGTGTAGAGAGAATAATATAAGGGAATATTTAACCAAAGGAAAGACAGAAAAATGGCAAATAAAGAAGTGGTAAGATAAAGGGGAACATTTTAAAATAATAAGAAATACAGGAAATGAAAAAGGGCAGGAAGGAGAGAGAGACACGAATGTTGTAAGGAGATTCCGATGAAGACGACAGAAGATTAATTGGAGGGATATTTAGCACATTATATCTCAAGGTCTTTTGTTATCCGTCTTCTTTATTGAGTTATGTGAATCCATTACTTAACCTCCATATCCCACGTCTGTCAAAAAACACAAATGTCATGAGATTTGTTCATTAGCAATTTCTGGACTGAAAACATATTTGATGGTGATTTAACGGCAAAAGAGCAATGTCATCAAAACAAAGAGGTACAGTGTTTAGCATTTTAAAATGGTGAGCTTAAAAAAAGCTTTTATAAAAGGACCAGAACTACATCTGATACCACATAACAAACATGAGAACGACTCATATGGCAAGGGCATCTGCCAGATCTGGATATTTTCTAATAGCTGGCGGGTTGTGATATACAGAATGATGTCATCCGTATAAAAAGCACATACATAAAGTTCTTAGAACTTTAAAATGACATACTGGGTAAACACACCTTCAATTGTCGTTTGAAGGATGGCACACTCTATAAGTGAGCACAGCGAAAGTTTTTGTAGAAAGTACAAGTTACATCAAGCAAGCCATCACGTCCAACTGAATGTATTGTATGCAGGATCTACAGGTTCCTACTAAGAGACCCAATACAGTCTCTTCACCCTCTGTCTGAAACCAGAGCCCAGTCTGCTCTGATTGGTTATGATTGGTCAACTGCTCAGAGATGTCCCGCCCCTTACCTACAATGTGTTAGAGCAATAGCCAATAGAAACGTGAGTGTTACATAGTGATGTCATTATGTTACAGAAGTAATGAAAGGAGTCCAATGGAGGCTTTGCAGGCAAGGGGGGGAGTGTGTGGGAGGGAACTAAATATGTTAGTCTTTGCAGACCATTAACATGCACCACAACCTATATAACACACTATAGGAAAATCCCAAAAAGGGAAATAGTATCTTGAACTCCTCTAGCTGAACGATTTATCCATGCCTACATTTCCTCCCGCCTGGACAACTGTGTGGGCTGGGGGGCAGGTCTCTTCTGCCCGGGGCCCCCAGAGTGTCTTGAAACGCCCCTGCTTCCCCTCTTTCTACTCATAGCCAACCTCCATCAATCCATGCCCGTTGATCGTCTTTGTTCGTCCAACTTCCCCCACCCCAAACTTCCCTTATATTGTAAAGCAACTTTGAGTCCTGGAAAAAAGCTATAAAAACTTGATTTATTATTATTATTTTTTATGAACTTAAAGTTAAAATGGGTTAGTTAACCATTATCATCAATAGTGCCTCAGAAAGTGTAATAATATAATAAGTTTATGCCTACTGTTTTCAATTCATCACATTTAATAGAAATTATAATATTGATTAAATACAATTATTCAGGTATTATTATTATTATAGAATGATTTAGTTGTATTATTTTTATTATTAATAATGATTTTTTTCCCTTTTTATTTGAATATTTTAGGTTTTTTGTTAGGCGGATATGAAACATATATTTGTGTGGTGAAACAAATGTAACATCGACCTTCTACAGTTTTTCCCATCAATTTTCCCAGAACATAAAACCAGAACACAGTCAATCATTCAGCAAAAGTACCTGTAATCTGATTACTGCATTCTACTAAAAAGATTTTTGTGAAGCCGATTCTTGTAACACAATTGTTTCCCAGCCTTGTCCACTGCCTTTTTGATAAATGCTCAAAAAGAAGAGTGGATCGTTAAAGCAGCCGTTAAAGAGAGATTATCGCAGAGCAAAAAAGAGAAGGGGAAACAGAGGCTGCTCCATCCACTGAGATCAAAGCCTTGGCCTGTGTGTTCAGGCTGGATTTATCTCTGCCCTGCGCTTGTATGGCCTAGGGGGCTTTTTGGAGATAAGATTTGCCCTCCTTGTACATTCTCCGGGGGGCAGTAGTGAACAAACAATTTAGAGGGTCAACATCTATACATGTATCTTAAGCAGAAAACCTAGGGCAAGGTCAGTCTCATGCTTCAAAAGTGACCAAGTCGTAATCACTTCCCCAGCAGCGATTAACTATGACAAGTATTTACTAAAGTAGCAATGGATTCAATGGATTCAAACCTTTTAAAAGCGTTAAAATATTTTACCACATACCTGAATATGTTACATGTTGTGTTTTATTTTGGTATAATACAGTTATATTATCACTAATCTCAAAGAAGCACAACTTTGGGGTGAACATGAAAACATATAGGCTACACTATAACCCTTTAATGCACAAATATAAACCACATTTAACTCCTCTAACCTTTAATACCTCCAAAGTAAAATGTAGTCCACCATCTTAGGATCCAGTATCATTAAAATGCATCGCTACCTTTTATTATGCACCATAAGTGGGTCTGCCACCTGTTATGGGGGTCACCATTCACTGAAGTGTGTCCAGACACCTGCAATAATACAGGCCTCACAATCTATCTTACCACCCCCCATTCTTCCAGTCACCTCTCTGCTTTATTTTTCTTGATTATTTCTTAGACCCCATTTACACGCAAACGTGTATGGCTGGGGTAGGCTACAGCCATACCAAGAAATGGCTTAGCCCCACCATGAAAAATGATGTTAAAGTAAGCAAAATAAAGTCTGCCAACTCGCGCAGAGTAAATTGCACAGACAGCAGTTAGTAAGATTGATTTCAGTAGCCACTTGTCTGGAGATACCGAAGACTAGAAACGGTTTTGAAAACTTTTGTAATGATTGATAGGTGTGTGGGCTGTCTTTCATTTTGACACACAGAACAATGGGGGCTATCCACCCTTATCCACAATGTAAAGTAATTCACACAGCCTCTTCCACTTCTCTCTGTGAGGAGCAGCAGGTTCAGCTTTCAGAACAAAGTAACACAAAACTAAAATGGCATTCATGTTTTTTAAATATGTCGTGTAGTAATAGATGTATTTTTTTTTTTTCTCAAGAGAGTACCACAATGTGTATTTTATGTTAGTATTTCAAAATATCTCCTGGGGGAGAATCCCCCCAGACCCCCCTGCAGGGGTTGGGTTTTCAGCAGGTCAACTCTTTCACCTTGAAATTGCAGGATTGGCTCCAGGTCGCCCTTTTTATTTACTACAAGACAAATGTGCCTTTTTATTTCATACAGTTCAATTTGAAATAATCTAAACTTCACGCATGGCGTTTCACTGTCAAGAGGAGCGTGTATGTAATTACATTGCAAATACTGACTTGAGCCCCACCACTGTATGGGTTAGCCCCATAGATTACCCAACAAAAATACTCTGGAGCCGCCACTGGCAGCAGAGGTGGGGAGAGGTGGGGCTATGGCTTCATTGTTATCAGGAAATGATCGTATAGGGGTACACACAGAGCCGTTTGGCCCCTCAGAGCGTTCCGTTTGTAGATCTATCCACCTTGGGACCTGTTATCGTTTGCAGGGTCCGTTTCCGTTACGGCCTCGCGTGAACGAACGAAAGAGAAAAGTAGCGGATACAACCGTTTGCGTTCTCGTGTAAACAGCACCTTATTGTAGCCCTCCTCTATCATCCCCCCTCCTGCATGTTTAGCCTCTGGTATGGCCCCTGTAGAGGATATATACAGAGGTCCTGAATTAGAGAAGATGCCGTACAGATTGCCATATTCCTCAATACAAATTTGAAATCAAACCATTTAAAAACAGCTCTATGCATACTTGCAAGTGTGATTACTCATCAGAGCCATCATGTGGGACTCCCCCTTCAAACACAAAGCAATGTAACCTTCAGATTCACAGAAGTGCCTCATAATCGTAGACTTTCACCTCTTTGACAGCACTCCAAACAGACAGGCATCTGTGGTGCTTTAATCACAGAAGGATGTAATTGAGAAAGAGCTTGTCTGCCTCTGGAAAATCTTACTGAAGAAAACATCGCTTAAGTGGTTTCTGCTGGGCCACACTGCCTGAGTAAGAACCGTATGCTTTATTTTGGTGCCCAAATTAGGTTAGAGCAGCCAGTTTCAACGTTTTCATGAATAGAATGTCTCACTTTATAAAAACAATTGTTTACTTTAAACTCAGCACTTACTGTTTACATTTCAAAATAAGCCCTAGATCGTTTTTCCGTGGGCAGAATTACCTGAATTGTTTAACCTTTATGTCAAGAAATGTGCAGGACAGTGTTTTGCTTAATAAAGGAAAAGAGCATTATGGAAGGCAAACTTAATGTAGAAAGACCAGGCTGTATACATTGCTATATGTTGGAGCCTGAGGGACTCACACATGCGGGCACTGTGGCCTTGGCATCATTCACTAACCAATCATTTGTACTGTTCATATCTAGTAATATCAAGTTATTGTTGAATACTTTAAACAAGATGCATCTTGTACTTTTTGTAAGGGGAGCTTGTGAGGTGGGATGGATTATCTCGGCAAAGGAGAAGTGCTCACTATCACAGATTTTTTCAGATTTGTGAACAATATTTGAGAGAAATGGTTATTTTGTTTATATAGAAAATGTTTTAGATCTTTGAGTTCATCTCATGAAAAATGGGAGCAAAAACAAAAGCGTTTATATTTTTGTTCAGTGTATGTTGATTAGAAATTCCTTTATAAGGTTTTTTTTTCTATTAATAAGCACGTATTTTGGTAAAGTTCGATATGGCACCCAATGGCATGGCAAATGGTTTGTGAGCATGAATGAGGGGTAACAATCACTGGATTAGTGCTATGCAAATATATTCCATTTTACATTTATGTCCACTTACATAGAATATTTCAAAAAAAACATTTCATCACTGTTCTATGATATGTGGAATATTAACAATACAATCTAAAGACAATTGATAGGAACATTTCAGTTATTGAAATATTTGTTATCTTATTCATGTGCACCTTTACAGTGTGTGGGGCAGCACATTGTACGATGGCCAACAGGTGCAAACGTGTTACAACATCCCAACATATTTCCATTAAGAAAAAACACACTGCAGCTCAAAAAACAATGCAAATATTAAAACACATGTGAGCATGTGTTTTATGCAATTTACATTTGTAAAAAACACAATTTACACATGTAAATTAAAGGTAGGGTAGGTAAGAATGGAGAAACCAGCTCGAGTGCGCTAGAATTTGAAAGTACGCAGCCGAAAAAAATCTGCCTCTTCCTTCAGACTTCCTTACAGAGCCCCTCCTCCAACACACACGAAGGCGCACATGACCAATGAGGGCACGAGATAAGTTTGTGCACAGATGGAAGGCTGACAGGCAGGTAGGCCATCCAGTTATTTTAGCCGGGCCGGCTAAAATAATTGGTCGTGCTTTTTACAGCGCCACAGCTTCCACAGATGACATTTTTGTATGTATTTATTGTCAAAGCACTTCATGTATTCATTGCTATCGGGACGTTAAGAGCATTCCATGGAATATAACAAAAAGTTTCTGAAGTGAATTACCTTCCCCACCTTTAAGAAACCTCTGCACAAACTTGACAAACATGCGCATTGAAACATGCAATTTTTTTTGACTAAAAGCGTTGCATAAATGAAAATCTGCAAATTAAGAAAGCTATAGCTAACAAAGGTAATCTAGTCATTTCATATCTGACAAGACGCTAACAATTATGAAACTAACTAACTCTAACAACAGCGACAGTTGGCCAACTTTATAATCCCTGACCGCCAACAATCGCTCTGGTCCCAGCTGTGTGCATCACCTTTTAGTGTTCGCCCAGGTATCCGATGTGTTTTGAGCTTCTTGCTGCATTTTTTAGTGGCAGCAATTTGCTTCACAGATTTTTTAGTAACTGCACAACAGAGAGGAGCTGAAGACTGTACAGAGGGAGCTGAGGTGGAAAATCAGAGAGGGGAAAAACAGCTACAGGAAGAGGATGGAGGAACAGCTGCAGCAGAGGAATGTCAGCGGAGTCTGGAGAGGCCTGAAGACCATCTCTGGCTACAAAGAGCCAGACTGTGGGAAAACGACCTGCATATTTCCTTGAGTAGATTTGATCAGTCAGGCACCCCTCCCCCGACCCATTCCCCCCTGCTGTACCCCCCATTGTCCCCACTGCCCGGAAATTGCCCTGTCACCTCTCCCACCCCTACTCAGCCCCTGACCATCGGCTCTCAGACACCTCTCCAGCCCCTGTTTCTTTTCCCCCCGCAACCCCCCCATCCGCTGACGGCACCAGTTTTCCCTCACAACCAACCAGGTGAGGAGGGAGCTGCAGAAGTGTAAGGCGAGGAAGGCAGCGGGTCCAGATGGCATCAGCTCAAGGCTCCTCAAATCCTGTGTGGACCAGCTGTGTGGGATTGTGGAGTTCCTCTTCAACCTGAGCCTGAAGCAAGGGAGGGTACCACAACAGCTACCGGCCGGTGGCGCTGACATCACAGATGGTGAGGACCCTGGAGAGTCTAGTCCTTGGACACCTTCGGCCCCTTGTGAGACCATCGATGGAACAGCCTGACATCAGGGTGGATGACGCCGTCATCTACCTGCTGCAGAGGTCCCTCTCCCACCTGGAGAAGGCTGGGGGCTCTGTGAGGATCATGTTCTTTGATTTCTCCAGTGCCTTCAACACCATCCAGCCCCCACTCCTTGGGGACAAGCTGCAGCTCTCGGGGCTGGATCACCACCTCACCTCCTGGATCCTGGAATACCTCACCAACCGTCCACAGTACGTGAGGACCCGGGAGTATCAATCAGACACGAACATCAGTGTTTTCACGGAGAGATACCGCAGGTCCTTCCTTCCTGCAGCCGTCAGACCCCCACACACACAACAACAACGTCAGACCCCCACACACACAACAACACAGACTATAACAATCCTTGTTATTAAATACAAACTATGTACAATATGTGCAATATGTAGGCCGTAATAACTGTGCAATATATACCTGGCTGCTAAATCCTCAGAACTGTTACGGCCCGTCTACACTACAGGCGTCGAAAAAGCTTGAAGCTGGGCGTGTCTGAGGCTTGGCGATTTTTTGCGAGCAACGCGACCAACAACCAATCACATGAATCTCCCGCCCCCGACATACAAAGCAATAGCAATGTTAAAACGAAGTAAACTGGATATAAAATCCCCAAACAGGCGAAAACCTACCAGATTCACCCACTGTCTCTGCCACCTCCCTCCATGCCTCGCTCCTCCGGTTTGTATCCCGGTATATCAACAGAGACTGATCATACAGCACCGGGTGATTCACTACCGCTATAATGAATTTTCCCTCCATTTTTTTGAATATGAGGAAATGACCTGCGTAGTCTCTCCCAGCATACACGCGGTTTGATTGGCTAGCTTGTACTGGCGGATTTGCATAAACGGGATTTCATTGGCTGACGCCAGCTTCGAGCGAGCCGATAGACGCTCGCGATGCTTGCAACGCCTTGCCATGCTACCCACAATGCAGTTCGGCGAAGTTTGAAAATATCCTACGTCACCCCATTCAAATGAATGGGCGAAGCGTTGAAAGCATTTTTTGACGCCTGTAGTGTAGACGGGCCGTTACAGGATGTGTTTTTTTGTAAATTGTGTACCTTTTTTATTATTTATTTGTATCTTTAAAAAATTGTATGCATGCTGCACTTAACATTAAGCTGTCTTTGGCTCTTTTCTGCAGTAACAATGTAAATGTCCCCTCTGTGGGACTAATAAAGGGATTCTGATTCTGTGCAAGTTTCCTCATGTTGGCGAATGTTTTCTAAATCGGGCCGTTGTAGCGCATTTGCAGCTGTCGGCCACCGTAAAATTGGAGGAAAAATCATAATATCTCTGCCAGTCATTCAGCTAGTGAGTGAACCAGAGAAGAAGTGCATCAGTCAGTCAGTCAGTCAGCCAACCAGCCACACACTCAGTCCTAACTGCCCAGTTTACAGCAGACTGCTATAAAACACGAGTGGCTGACAGCCACACTCACTTGTGTCTGACACTCCGGAGTTGCTATGACGTTACTACAGCAACAGCCTTCATTGCCGCGGTGACAAGCTCCTTTATCACCTGTTAACAGGAGGTAGAAGGTGTGCGTGTGCACGTTTGCGCACTCTTGAGAAGGCAGTGAAGCAAGTACAAGCCGTTGGTTAGGTGTGTGTGAGCGTGTCTATAGGTGGTTGTGTGTGTGTGTGTGTGTGTGTGTGTGTGTGTGTGTGTGTGTGTGTGTGTGTGTGTGTGTGTGTGTGTGTGTGTGTGTGTGTGAGAGCGTGTAGGACACAGACAGGCGTGAGTGTGTATGAGAGCTGACAGCGGCGTCCAGGTTGACAGGCTTTGTAATGGAGGAGAAAGTAATTTGTTAGACGGATCCTCCTCTGCGAACGCCTGTGAGGCTCCCTCCGTTCATCCTTCTCTCCCTCCATAGCATCTTCTGTAAATCTTTCTCAACCACTCTTTCTTTCCCACTTACCCTCCATCTCTCGCCATCCTTCTTGTCTAACGCTCGTCCTCCATCCCTCTCGTCCTCCTCCCTTGCCCAGCTCGGGCCCTCATCCATCAGGCCTAATGATGAAGCTGCTGCCCTGCGCATCTGAGGCCCTGCTTCATATTTCCCAGAGCTGAAATCCAGCCTTAGCGGAGCGTGAGTACGCTACAGCTGTCGAGCAAACTGAGGCTTATCTTTCATAGTCTGATTAGGGATCAAAAACGCTCTTTGTCAACCATTGGAATGAGATTGATTGTGTGGTTTCTTGATTACAGGATCAAGAAGGGAATATGTTTTTATTAAACAATTATCGTAGGATTTTTTCTTCTGACCACATCAGTATCGATGTTTGTGTTTTGTAGTTGCAGATACCAACAATTCTGTGTGAAATAAAAAAAAGTACAACAGCAATCGAAGAAGCCTTAATGGGGAAGGCCAAACATTTATTTATGTCTCCTGACACTGCAAAACTAATGTTGTAAAGAAAACATATTATGCTTATTTTCAGGTTCATATTTGAATTTAGTGTCTCAACTGTGACATGTCTCCATGCTTTAAAGGTCCCATGTCATCCTTTTTTGGTTATCACCCGTCCCCTTGTGTATTATGAAGGTTTTTCTGCATGTAAACGGTCTGCAGAGTCACAAACCCTCAAAGTACACCCTGTAGAGAGTAAAACCCTAACACAGAAAAGACCTGTCTATGCTGCCCCAGAACGCCTCGTTGGAGATTTCTCTTTTTCCATTGTTTACTTCCTGGGTACAGTGACGTGCCCATACCCAAATGGACCCATTGGTCCAAATGGACCAATCCGTGGAGCTCCTCACACACACACACACACACACACACACACACACACACACACACACACACACACACACACACACACACACACACTCAGCGGTGAAACTGTGACGCGCTGGGGGGGGGGTGCTAGTGGAGCCTGTCAGATGGGGGTGCTGCAGCCCCCTCAGCATCCCCCCCTTCCCGCGTACAATCGCGATGTCTCGCTGTCTCGCAGACCCCACGCAGCAAGCAGAATGAACCCAGCTCACACTGTCCGCTCCTCGCAGCAGCGAGCCACGCAACGTCCCGCCAACACGGCACCCAGACCACACGCAGCATTCTCATCTGTTTGTCCTTACTGGTGTCATTTTCTGGTTGCTATCGCCATTGTAACACATAATCACTGATGTGCCGCTGTAACGGTGGTAGACCATAGTGGTAGACTCATCAGAACAGAGTGGGCGAGCTGACCAATCAGAGCACAGTGGGCTCACAGGGAAGGCGGGGGCAGGAGCTCCAACAAGCCGTTTAGGACAGAGAGTGAATACACATACTATTAGGGCTGTCCCGAATACCATTTTTCGGGCTCCGGATATTCGGTAGTAATCAGCAGCGAATATTCGTTCCGCGTGCGGGGGGTGGGGTGCGCAGTAATCAGCAGCGAACCGCTTCGACACGTGTATTTCGGTTTATTGCATTATTTTTGTTATTCTACAGTATTGTTGTTTATAGTTATTTGTTAATGTATATAACCCAATGTGTGTTCTTTGCAATTGAAAAGGATATTGCATTGTGTGTGTTACTTTTGTTGCAGTTGTATATGTCTTAAGTGTAATTTGGCTTGGCTTCCCATTTTCTATGGACATGCTTTTATTTTGAAGGAGAGTTAGAAGAGCTATGGAAACAACGTAACGGAGATTAATGGAGAAAAGTAATATCTACATATAAAGACGGAGAAAGTAAACGATAACGTTTATGGTTAAGTGTTAGCACCCCCCGAAGAGGCACAAGCTATTACGTTAATATTGGAGATTTCAATAAATTAAAAAAACAATCGAAAAAAAAAAACAACGAATATCCGAATAACGAAATTGAAACCCGAATAGTACTCCAACGAACGAATATTCGGATATTTGGGTACAGCCCTACATACTATACAGAGATGTGAGTTTGGAAAATTGCACAATATAAATCTATTCTAGTACAACAATGGAATTATGATCAGTAGAAATGGTCATGACATGGGACCTTTAATGTTCAAAAAGGTCTTTATTTTTATCATACTGCAGCACTATTTTTCACCCTCTGTCTGAAGTGTACAGTCTGTTAAATTAAATTCATGAAGTAATACATACAATCATTACAATCACTACAATTTGATGGACAGTAGTGCATAATATATCAGTTTCATTAATAAGAAGAGCAGATCAGCTGAAAATGAGTTGGTTATGCATGCTTAAACATACCCAATGATGCAAGTGATCTAGAAGTAGCAGGTAAAGAATTCCAATCCGTCTGTTTAAAATTGAACAGAAACATACACAACATACTACATGAAAGGGAAAACCCTAAAATGTATGAAAGGGCCTCTTGAATCCAGTATTTATGCATTGTTTTTTCTACAGTTAGCATTCCAAACAGGGATATCAAAGAAAAAACTTGTTTAATTACCTTTTTAAACAATAGTGCTCTATTCTTAAAATCAAGCTAACTAGCAACACCCTGCAATACAAGAACAGGTTTGCGTCTGTATTCAAATCTCTTTTCATGGAACATGCTGATTTCCTGGGATATGTAGCTCCAGCCAGTCTTTTAGCATGGGGTAAGCACACTTTCTGCTTACCCCAGTTCAGAATTAACAATATCAACCGATCTCACATAGAGTTTATGGAACAGTGTTCTTGTGAATAGCATCGGGCTCCAGAGTTCTGGCACCTCACCAAGGACGATTCCAAGTGTTATCATTACTATGCCTTTCTGCTTCATAACTCTTGTGGACTGCATTCCAAAACACACAGGAAAGGAGTTCAGTGAAGTATGATGCCAAACAGGTGTTTGTGTCTGTCTTGGATCCAAGTGGATTGATAGTCTCACAGTTCATCATCGTACGAGACTAGTGGAAGTGCCAAGCTCTTAGAGAGATTGTCTTTTGACCTCCATGCCTGAATTGTTGCAGTCCATCATCCTCGCTTATAGTTTTGCTATTCAAATATCTGTTGAAGAGTACCAGGAAATATAATAATTAGTGACAGTAGAGGTGGAGAGGTATGTGTTCCACAGCCCACAGTGTCTTTCTATTGCACATGTGAAAGAAGAGTCCTTGAAGTGACAGCTTCACTGCACCCAAGTTTCTAAAAAACTGCATCTCATTGCGGTTTCTTTTATTTCTAAAGCAATTTTCTTCCAACTTCTTTTGAAAACTCACTCAGTTCCAAAAACGTTGACATCAAGTTTGCAGGCTTATAAATGTAAGGTAAAAGTTGAGTATAACGTGCACAAAAATCCATCCATTTCTATGCTTTTCTTTAAAAACAAAGGTGTTTATGTAATTGGAGGAAGCCCAGATTAAAAATTAAATTGATTTTGTGTAAAAAAAAGACAAAACTATTCAGAAAAACATCGATAATGCAATATTTAAATGTAATAATGTAAAATGTAATAAAAAAGCGAGCTGCAGTGACATTGATTTATTTGTATGGTCATATGATAAAATAACTATTTGCATTATGTGTTGATATAATAAGGGTGTGCATTGCAATCATTATTGAACAAATTCCTTGTTAAGTCATGCAAGGTGTTAAAAAATGTAAGAGAAATTGTTGCTCATCCATAGCAGAATACAATTATGTGCAGAATAAAATATTCTGCAGACGATACAGGCCGACAGCTGCCAGAGGGGGCAATACTGGAAGCATGTGTAATCTGATCAGAATGAAACATGTCCACAAGTATCTCAAATTATTGATTTGACAGAATGTATGTACTTATGTTGGACATGTAGCGCTGGCTCTTTCCATTTTCATCATCCACATTTCCTTAGCATGCTCTAAAGCTCACATTTAGGAGGCGTGTGTTGCAGTGGTCTAGTGCGTTGGTGTTCAGATCAGGGGAGCACAGGTTCAAACCCCACTGCAGTCAGCAACTATTAACATGAAATTAAGATAAAAACAAGTACAACAAATATGATTAAAGAATGGTGAATGACACATTGTCTTCTTCAGTGATTCTTAAGAATTATAATTTGGAGTCTTAATTTCTCCTTCTCCAGCTCAATTTTGTCATGTTCCGCTCTCAGTTTTGCGGTCTCCACCTCCACACGAACGATCTCTTTCTCCACCAGTTCCCGCTGTAGCTCTGTAAAATCCCTCTTTCTTTTTCGGGGTGTGGGCGTCATTTCGGATTCCTCTTGAGTCATCGCTGACGCTGTGGGACTTCCCTCAGCTCTGCGGTCCTCTGAGTCTGTAAAATTGCAAGTTACTGTCAGTTACTGTCAACCCTGTGATCCGCCATTGTTGTTGTTGTTGTTGTTGTTGGCTAAACGCATCAGCAATGACGCGGGGGTGAGCAGGAGAGGTGGGGAGAAGCGGGGCTATGGCATCATCGTTATCAGGAAATGATCGTATAGGGCTTAAACACGGAGCCGTTTGGCCCCCCAGAGCGTTTCGTCCGCAGGTCTACCCACCTTGGGAGCCGTTATCACAGGGCTGTCGGATCAGGCTCCGAATCTGTGGTTCCGTTAAGGCCTCGTGTGGACGAACCGCCCATACGATAGAGAACTGTAGCGGATACAACCCGTTTCGTCTCTGTGTAAACGTGGCCTAAATAACTTAGCCCGTCTGTAGGGACTCTTCTGGAGTCCCTACTTTACCGCTAACTGAGCGGTTAGCGGTTAAGATCCCCGAAAATACCAAGTACTGTTGAGGTGCAAGACACTAGCTCTACACTGCTCCTAAAACCATGAGTTTTATGAGGATTTTAAGGGGCGGGAGCAGGGTTAGCCTCGTACATATCACACCAACAAGTACTGGTAGCTGGAGAGGCATCCTTGGGCAAGGCATTGAACCGAGAACTGCTCTTAACTGTCTGAACTTCTCCATAGATCCTCTCTTCTTAGACATATGCATGTTACTGTGCAAGTTTGTATCGAGACGTATTGTGTTAAGGTACTGTGCATGTGTCTACCTGTGAAAAACTGAAGCAGCTTAGTTAAGAAGAAGCCACATATGAATCCCCCGTCATTCATATGTGGCTTCTTTTTCTTAAGTAAGTTAAGAAACGTACTCCTCTTCCCTGCAGTTTTTACCTGCAGCATGCATCTCTTTACTGCTAGTGCACCTATGATGGCACAATATTGCGAAGTGAAGTGCTGCAGTGCACAGGGTGTGGACATCATGCAGAAACTGCTGGAAGGCACCGTGCAAGAATAACTTTTATCCCCGGTGTAGTTACTCTTGTGATCGAACCTATACTAGGTTCGATACCTATACTAGGTTCGATCACAAGTCACACTTTCGCTGACTTACTCTTCCCCTGGATTCTTTGATAGCTCCACCAAATCCTCCCTCCATTTTGCTCCTGTCCATTATTTTACAGAGTGGAGCTGCTTTGATACCAGAAGATGTCTTTCTTTCCCTGTCTTTTTTGCATGAATACTCTAGTGAGCCCCGTCTTGACTTACTCCCACTCTGCTATCTCTCTCTATTAGTCACTCCCGCAATCTGCCCTGCAGTTGTGTTACAAGTCCCACTAAAGCCAATTAACGGAGCCAGAAACAAATTCATAATTTGGCCAAAATGGCTCTTAAATTGACATTTTTAAAAGATGTATGTGCTTCGAAACCCTGCTGATGAGTTCACACTTTTCTGCTGCTCCTCAGAGGGATGGAGAGGAATGTATGCCCACTCATGCCCGAGAAGATGTGCACTGAGATCAGCGTGCATGCACATAGACATATTGGGGGTTCATTCAGGCACACAAAACATGGCTGTCATGTGGCTGTGTGCACTTTTTAACACCACACACTCTCGCATGCTGTAGGCTGAGCTGGCAGGTATAGTGCTGTAACTTTTAAACCCCATGTCTGATGAATTATTAAACCGAAACATAATGCAACTCTACTCCATTGGTGTGAAAGAACACCACATAGCAAAACAGCCCAAGGCTTCTTTACTGCGATAAGCATACTTCTGCTTCTTTTTATGTTATTACCCTCTTGTTTTTTATTTCTCTTTTTGCTTTCCCTTCTAACTCTGCTGTCAGTTTCTTCCCTCTTGTTGGAATAGTATCTTCTCTATCTTCTCCAACACACAACAAGATGCAGATGATAAACAAATGGATTGGCATTACCTTTTAATCAATAGAGAGAGGAAACGGGGTCGCTCCTGGGGTGCTGTTGATGGAGAGAAGTTAGATGTTTGAGGGAAAACGCCTCGGAGACCGGAAGATTCGGGCCAACACACTCAGAGGCTATACGTTGTTTGGGTGCCAGATGGTGTGTGTGTGTGTGTGTATGTGTGTGTGTGTGTGTGTGTGTGTGTGTGTGTGCTGTCATTTGGAATATAGAGTTTCTACTGGGAGTCAAAAGAGGAGTTATCAGGCTCAGATGATTGGCAGGCAGGGGAGAGGTGAGGTTTTCATTGTGTTTGCCCGTGATTAAAGATAAATGTGAGCGAGTTCTCACTCCCAAGAGACCCGATCTGTGTGTGTATGTGTGTCTATGTGTGTGTCTGTGTGTGAGGGTGTGTGTCCTCTCACCGCCTCCATCGCTGTCACAGCCGATCACCGCCCATCAAACCGACTGAAAGCTGAGTTGACAGAACTGTTTAATAAACACAGACACCCTCCAGACACACAAAGGTAGAAACTTTAGAGAGACAATAAGATACCACCAACACAACGTTCCATCAGCTCAACTTATTTATATACTGATGGTTGGAGACACCTTCTGCCAGACATAATAACGATATATGGAAAAAATACAATATAAGATGCCAACTTTTGGGACTTTAGGGGAATTTGTTATACCCTAAATATGCAATAATTGGAAAGAAGGCTAACGTTGTGCCTCCAGTCTGAGCGAAGAGAGACTGCTTGTGTAAATGCTAATTCATCAGAGAAAGTCAGCTGCTGGCTAAACAGTCTAATATATCAGTAACGGCTCAGAAACCATATTGACCCCAAAAACACTATACAAAGCAGTAGGGTACGATAGGATGCTTGAAATCGCTTTCAATAAAGATTGAATGGATTTATTACAGAGTGGCAGGATATTTAACCTGTTCAGCCCTGAGCCTGTTTTTCAGGTCTCAGGCTCGAAAATGACATTCCCAGAACAAATGACCATATCTTCCCTTCTAAAAGAGGTAAATTAATCATCTTTTCTCTCAAAGCAAGTTTACACCTGTGAGTTGGATGTAGAAGTGTCAGAATCAATTTTCATTTTAAAGTAAATTCAGATTGAACACAGTAAAAAAAATTAAATTATAGTGTTCGTCCAAAAAACAAAATTACTTATAGTGAAAACCACCCTTGAGTAAGGTAGACTAAAAGCTTTAGGAATCCAAACTATAACATATAATAAGTACCCTGTATCAAGAATGATGCAAAACAAGTGAAATTTGAGACCTTTTTAGAGAGATTTAGCAAAAAAAAACACTTCTGGGTAATTTGGGTGGATAACACCTATCTCTGGCCCCCCTTGTATTGGTCGATTTTGATGATTGCCATTTCTTTTTAACCGCTAGAGCCAATAGAATCGAGAGGGGGTTCCACATATACACACACACGTTACCAAATAAGGAGTGAGTGACGCGTAGCCAAAACCGGAAGCTACATGCAGTGTATGCAGCGAAGGTGGCTACCATTAGCAGCTAATATTTATTATCCGATTTTTACATAAAAATAGAATTATGGATTATCAATAATTTTTTCAAAGTGACAGACACATTAGATTAACCTATGGATTAACCCTCAGCAGCATTTGTATCGTTGTAATGCCATTGAACACGTTTGAATGCCATTGAATCTTCTTTAGTCTCTCTGTCTTCTTCCTGTTCATTACTCTCTCTGTCCTCTACTCTTTCTCTTTGTTCATTATCCCCCTCGTTGTTCACTTGTCGCTCCTGCCAGTGAATTAAAAGCAATTCAGAAATGTAGTTCATTTCACTTGTTTGTTTGCATTATTTTTTTTCAAATCTGTTTTGTTTGATTCTCAAAAGAGAACAAAGATGTAAGCAATATTATGACATCATAAATGCAATAGATAGATGGGGTTATTAACCCTACATTATTTTGTGTGACTGTACCTGCAGTTCCTCCCTGACTTCCATCACTTTCTCTCTCTCTCTCTCACTCACTCACTCACTCACCAAAGCTGAGCTTCGACTGACTTAGTATTTTCATTATATCTGAGTCAGTGTAAAAAGAAAACAATACAATGTTATATCTTCAATGTTTTACTCAAATTGAAATGAAAGAAAAGCATTACATGGTTTGTTAAAAGGTAATCCTTCTGACATTGGATGAACGTAATTAACTTTAGCTCTCTAGCTAGTTTATTCACGCAATTTAAACCAAAGTATAGCCTATAGCTGCAATATAAGTTAGTGTGCATGTTGTCGGACGTCCACTGACTAACGTAGAGCGTTCACACAGGATCGGCTGGTCCTATAATGTCCTGTGAGGAACAGAAACACAAGCAGCCCACTGGACTCAGACCTCTAGATACCTCATCACTCCTTCGCTGCTCCGATACAAGTCCGGGCTGCGGTAGTTTGTTGATATATGTCGTCTTCTTCTGTTTGCTTTAACCGAGGCTACGTAGTTATGCAGCGCCCCCAACGGCAGTAAATGGAAGTACTACAAATAATCCCTTTTAGTGCAGTTATTTCACAAGTTTAGTTATATACACAGCTCGGAAAAAATTACCGAGGTCCGGACCTCGGTGACCTCAATGGTGAATACGGCCCTGCCTGAGACACAGTTTCATGAAAAAAACTACCCGCCGCAGGGTAGGGTCCTCTCGGGCTTAACAGGTTAATGGCACCTGTCTAGTTATAAAGCAAGTAAATACTGGACAAAAAACCTTAATGATGGTCAATATTAGAGATGTCCCGATCCCATCACGTGATCGGGGATCGGAGCCGATCACGTGATTTTCAAAGATCGGAATCGGGAGAAAAAAATCGGAGATCGGCAATTTTTCTTTTTTTATAAAATATTTGTATTATTTTATTTAATGTTACAAAACAAAAATGACCATGTTCACGTCTTAAAGTCATCCTGAGGCCTTAGTTTTGGTTTAAAATTACACATCATGTATGTGTTGCTTCTCTTGGGCTTGTTTTCATAGACCTGGTTGCTTATTTCTCTCAAACCTGGCAACAGAGTGGGCGCAGTGTCTAATAGTAGCAGTAAGCTAACGAGAGGCTACGTTCAGCTGGTGACTCGGGAGTCGGGACAGAGAAAATGTCAGGAGTTTGGAAGTATTATAAAATTGAAAGCGAAGGCAGTGTAACAGCCAGATGCAATGTTTGCAAGGCGGAGGTTCCGCGTGGTGGAAAGAACAGAGCTACGTTCAACACAACCAATCTAATACGCTACCTGAGAAACAAACACCAACAACAACACGACGAGTACACAGCAGCCACTCAGGTAACGGCACTGAAACAACCGACACTTTCAGAGACTTTTAAAAGGAAAGAGAAACTGCCCCAGAACAGTGAAAAGGGCAAACAAATAACAGCCAAGATAGCTGAGTTCATCGCGTTGGATGACCAGCCGTTATATGTTACCTTTTTTTCTCTTAATGCATTGCATAAAGATCGGATCGGGAAAAATCAGTATCGGCAGATTGTCAAAATCAAATGATCGGAATCGGATCGGGACATCCCTAGTCAATATCATAGAAGACTCATTACTATGTCAAAGTTAAGTGCCAATGTTGTGTTAACATGTTTTTTGTACTGCCCCCAAGTGGCGAAAAAAAAACAGCCCCACACATTCCATGCCTTAATTTGCATACTTCTGTACTTACCCATGCCGTTGTTTGTGTCCCAATGCAGCATTTGGCTAAATCAATCCACTATGGTGAACTCATAAAGGTCAAAAAGTTGAGTATGAAATACTGGACACTTCTCGCACACAAGATTCGCCATCTTGGCTGCAAAACCAAGGACCAGCCACAATTTGGTTTGCTTTATCAAACACATAAAAGGTCAACTTGATTTGCGACTACACTATATAAAGGTAATAACATGTTGGAAAATCGTCACTTCCGGTGAGGGTACAGAAGTGGAGTGCACTTTGAGACAACACAAACTTTCACACACTGTGCAGGTGTTCAGAGTGTGTTACATGTTAGTGTACTTAGGAAAGTATCCAAATTGAGACTCAACTCGTAACATTGACATTATTAGCCTTAGGACCACCATGCTTCAATATTAAACTCTTTTGCTGAAAATGTACAACATTTGACCCCAATGGTTAGAACACTGCAAGGTTGAATTTGGTTTGATCGCTTTTTTATGGTTTATTTTTTTGCTTTGTGTATTGTGCCCGACTTTACTTTTTGTCTTATCTTGGGGTCTTATCCATCTTTGACCAAATACATTTTCTTCTTTGGTTCGATAAAGTTAAATCCGCTATGCTTTGATGCCAATAAAGCACCTGTGTAGGTTTCCCATTGTTGTGTAGGGTATTCATATAATCCAACAGCTGCCTATTATAAAAAAAATATCTTCAATTGTAAATTCCTTAACTTTTTGTGGTGTACCACATTTTATTTTAAGTTGCAAAATAGTTGCCACTTATGTTACAAAAAACTGGGAGCGCTAGCAGTCAGTTCATGTGTTAGCATTGACAAGAGTTAATGCCAAGCGCTATGTAGAGCAAATGATCCACCAGGGACACAGGGTGATTTTGTTGTCTGTGTTTTCATCACTTCAAATCAGGGACAGTCTCCAAAAACCTGCTGCATTTCTCACTTCCTTTGCAATGCACACTTCAATTGACTCCGCATGGCTCTTTGAGTTAGCAGCAGCACCATATGTTTCCTAGGAGCACAAAGAACATTCTTTTCATGGCGCTTTCCACTCTTTTCTTTCTCATGTTTTTCGTCTTCTTTTTCACATTTTCTTCCCTCTCATATCCCGTGACCTCAACCTTCCCTTATTTCTTCTACTGATGTCCTTCCTTTTTCCTATTATTCATCTTTCATTATTTTATCCTGACACCTTGCCCTCTTCTTTCTTATCTTTGTTTCTTCATCCTTACTCTTCACCACCTTTTTATCTTCTACCTCCATACCCCTTCTCTCATCAATTTCCCATACAGTATATGTATTGCGTATGCATGAATATTCATACTGTGCTCCACATACTGGAATCAAGTTATTATACTTTGTCTCTGCTCTTGTCAATGTTCTGTGATATCTGTAAAATAAACTAGTTGGAGTAGTGTAACTTGAGGACATGTAACATAGATTCATTCTAACAGACCTGCAATATTTTTGCTGACGAACACATCGAAACCAAGGCGAGACAAGCTTTTATACAAACACAGCAATATGTAGCCACTTGGCCTGAAAGGCTGAGGGACTTCCTGAAGGGCGCAGCAGCAATTCAGCATCTGGTTAAAATACTATGAATATCCACTTTCCACAACTTAAACACTCCCGAAATATAATAGTCACAATGTAAATGTCAGCCTGTGTGTGTATTGTGGCCATCTTAAGGTCAATAAAAGGGCACATTTACATTTTACAAGAGAAAACACACAAACATTCCCAACATTCACATTTTGTTCCACGACATAAAATACATCAGTAAATACCCCACTAGTGAATGTCTGAAGCTTCTATGTGTCATGAAAACAGTGGTTGCTAACAATTGACTAAATCAACGTCATCACGCAACACAAGTCCGTCTTTAGCTTAGCGATAATGTTGAGCATCTGTGCGACCATGCTGATTGCATTAAAAAATCCCCAAAGTGGTGTTAATATTTGGAGATTATCCTGTTTAACAAAACATGATAGGTATCATAGACGTTTGTTGGAAACAAAGCTTATTTTCTGCAATATACCAAAATCAAATGAGGAAATCACATTAGCTCTTCTTTATTCATAGACTATAACAGAAGCAGCTATTGGCCACAGCTGTTCCTGTGTGTGCAGTAACATGTCAAAGTTCATTCCACAACTCCACCAGTTTCTTCTCCTTTTCCATAGTTCAGAGAACCGAGACAAATGTAGAAACGTATTCAGACCTTTTAGACTAAAAGCAAAAATATCAATTTAAAGATATAATATTGTTATTCCATTTCCCAATGCTATTAGCCATGTGCTAACGAGTAGCACATGGAGTGGGACCTCATATGATATCATTCACACAACTTTACATAAAGCCCATATTGGTTGTTGAGAATCTCCACATCACTGAACTTCCCTTTTTGCATGAGCTGAGAAAAGAAATACGATAATACAAGTTGAATTTGATTGGAAAGTCAAGACTATTGGTATGTTAAAATATAAGATATTTTATTTTAAGAGTAGCCTACATACAAAATAGGGGGAAAGTAGAAGGTCAATGATAGAAATATAGAATAGAAAATATCAAGAAGACACTGTAGTGATCTCTACAATAAAATAGTTTAGTGCAGGACTTCCAAATATATTAATAGGAGGATGTGCAAAACAGACAAACTAATAAGGCTTTATGTAAATATTAAATAATACTTTAAGGTCTTCTTTTGAATAAGAAAAAAACTTTGGGGGTATCTAGAGATAAATATTAAGCCTGACAAAGTACTTACTGTAACGTCTAATATATTGCATAGTTTATTTTGGCACTTGACAATCACCTTCCCTGAATTTGACTCAGGTGTAATTAAAGTCTGATGTAAGGGTTGTATATATTTCACATCATTAATCAGAATCTGCAAAGTAACTAAAATAAATGTAGTGGAGTAAAAATACCAGGTTAACTTCTGAATTGTAGTGGAGTAGAATTACAAAGTAACAATAAATTGCATGTTGTACATGCTGCTGTAACAAAAACATTTCCTAACTTGGGATCAATAAAGTATATCTTATCTTATCTTAAGATGATCGATGGCTACTGCCATATTTGCAAAATTTGCCTCTGAACCTTGACAAGTGCATGTTTCAGGCTTATTAATGAACAACAGGAGGAGTTACTGATATAAGACCAGTTATTAAATAAAGCTCTTCTGACCTTAGCTGTCATGTTGGTATATTAATGCTGCTCATTATGGACACAAGCAATTTTCACCCATTTATTAATTATATGTTTTAAATTTGAGTGTTTCCTATCCCCTAAACCTCTAGGGGTGTACACAGTTTAATACTGGTAACTTCTAATTATGTGATATACGAAAACGTCTTTTAAAACTACAATTCCCAGTAGAGACGTGCCATAGAACATGTTGCGAAACACAATTAGCCAGCATGTGTAGTTCAGGGGGGTGGGGGGTGGTGCTGGACCCGTTCGAATCCAGTTTTAGATTTAGTCTGCCATGGTTTCATTCCATTTCAAAGAGCTGTTTGAAGCTCGGCGTAACCTTGGCGCACTGCCACTCCAACATTAAATCACAGAGCTTGAGGACTAATTACGGGGTTTGTCAAGCAAAGCGGATGTTGTAGTCCCAAACGATAGCTGAGGATTATGGGTAGTGTAGTGTCTTCGGCCATCCTAAACTACCAAAAAACCATTTGTTTCTCCGAATCGAAGGTTAAAAACACAAAAGTACTCTACACAATTTAAACCAATCAATGTTGTGTAATTAACAAGGATAAACTGATGTTTTTTTGTGGATGAGTAGAGCAGATATCACTGTAAAATTATTTGACAGTGAGGGGAATACTTCCGATTTTATTATGAAAACTTCGAGACCGGAAATACTGTTTTCACCCCGTGAGGGTTGATGCCAACTTTACATGGACGATGCCGTCAATAGAAATGAATAGGGGAAAGACGTAGTATATACACATTCTCCTGGTGAGACCTCTAATCATCTTCGTAATATCTATCAAACTATAGATCCTACACATTCACTGGACCTGGATTCTAAAAGTACAATATACACTTCTCGCTAGAAATCTAATCAAAAAGCATTGTAATGGCCAAACTATTCTACAATTTATGATTTTCCAGAGAGGGTTATTTGTGGATATAATACCCTCCGGAGCGTTTGCAATTGCCGCAAATTGTTGTTTCTTACACGACCACTAGAGGTGCTAAACTTTAAAACGTGACAATAGGTCGTAATAAGCTGCTGAACAATCAACCTATTTGGTCGTTTTTTGGAGGAGGACAGGCTGCATTTGGGCCCAAAAATACTTTTTCCCATTGACTTACATTGGGAAAGAGATGTCTTTAAATCAGAGTTTAATTTTTTTAAAGCTAAATCAACTAACCAGCACAAACACTTGTATAGCCCTTATTTTAATCATAAGGGACTAATTGTTGTAAAATGGGGTTAGAGTTATTTTCTCTTTCCATTCATTTGACTGAGCCAAGAGCAGGAGAACAGTGCAAGGCTTAAGGAAAACTGAAGTGCACTAGCTCTATGGGCCAAGATAAGGGTACTTTTTCAAATGTAAGCTCTACGCTGTATCCAATTCTTGTTATACATCCATTGGTCAAACAAACAAAATATTTCACCCAGGAGACCAGGTTCGTGTTTTTTTTGTTTTGTTTGTTTAGTCAAATGTTGACTTTAAATGTAAATCAATAACTTAAAGGGGACCTATCATGCAAAATGCACTTTTGTACGTCTTTTATACATGAATATGTGTCCCCGGTGTGTCAGGGAACTCACCAAGTGTCAGAAAAGACAACCCTCTCTCTTTTGCTCCATACCCAAATCTCTAAAAACGGGGCTGCAACGGATCTGATACAGACTGATACAGATTTGAAAATTCTTTGACGTCAGGAACGAGGAGCTCCACCTATATGGCCAACTCTCCACCTATCAGGGGAATGTGGGGTTGGGCCACGGCCGGCCATTGCCACTCGAAAGCGCTGGAGATGCTGTAGTACATATATGCCAGGCCTGTAAGTGGCGCTGTAGTTTGCCACAAAATCAGCGAAGAAGACTTCCCGTGCATGTTGGCTCTTTTTCTACCTCCCCGACGAGGCAAGCGTTTGCGCCTCCTGCTAGGCAAGGCAAGGCAAGTTTATTTATATAGCACCTTTCAACACAAGGCAATTCAAAGTGCTTTACAAAAAAAGAAAGACATTAAGAAAATGACCTTTAAAATCAGCCATTAAAAAGAAAAGATAATAAAATAAACATTAAAAGAAAAAATACAAGTTAAAAGTTACAGTGCAGTTTAAGATGTGAATAGTTCAATTAAAAGCAGCGGCAAAAAGAAAAGTCTTTAGTCTGGATTTAAAAGTAGTAAGAGTTGCAGCGGACCTGCAGGTTTCTGGGAGTTTGTTCCAGATATTTGGAGCATAATAACTGAACGCTGCTTCTCCATGTTTAGTTCTGACTCTGGGGACAGAAAGCTGACCAGTCCCTGAAGACCTGAGAGATCTGGATGGTTCATAATTTAGCAGGAGGTCAGAAATGTATTTTGGGCCTAAACCATTCAAAGCTTTATAAACCAGCAGCAGTATTTTGAAATCTATTCTTTGACACACAGGAAGCCAGTGTAAAGACTTCAGAACAGGAGTGATGTGATCCACTTTCTTAGTGTTAGTGAGGACTCGAGCAGCGGCGTTCTGAATCAGCTGCAGCTTTCTAATAGATTTTTTACTGAGACCTGTAAAGACACCATTACAGTAGTCCAGTCTACTGAAGATAAAAGCATGGACAAGTTTTTCCAAATCCTGCTGTGACATTAGTCTTTTAATCCTAGATATATTCTTTAGGTGATAGTAGGCTGATTTAGTAACTGTTTTAATGTGACTGTTGAAACTCAGGTCAGAGTCCATGACTACACCTAGACTTCTGGTTTTATCTGTTGTTTTGAACATTGCAGACTCAGCGCTAACTTGTATACGTTCTGCCTTGGCTCCAAAAACCATAACCTCAGTTTTATCTTTGTTTAATTACATTACATTACATTACATTGCATTTAGCTGACGCTTTTATCCAAAGCGACTTACAATAAGTACATTCGACCAGGAAGACACAACCTTGAAGAAAACAGAATCATATAAGTACATCAGGTTTCATAGAGCCAAACATTTCAAGTGCTACTCCACTGGCTTTAGGTAAGCCAGTCCTTTATTAGTATAAAAGTGCCTCGTTAATAGTTCTAACGCTCGAAGTGGTGTCGAAAGAGATGAGTTTTCAGTTTGCGCCGGAAGATGTGCAAGCTATCTGCCGTCCTGATGTCAATGGGGAGCTCATTCCACCATCTTGGAGCCAGGACAGCAAACCCACGTGTTTTCGCCGATGGGAACTTGGGTCCCCCTCGCAGCGAGGGCGCAACGAGTCGTTTGGCTGATGCAGAGCGTAGTGCACGCGCTGGGGTGTACGGTTTAACCATGTCCTGGATGTAGGAAGGGCCAGATCCATTCGCAGCATGGTAAGCAAGTACCAGTGTCTTGAAGTGGATTCTAGCAGTTACCGGAAGCCAGTGAAGGGAGCGGATGAGCGGAGTGGTGTGTGGGAGAATTTAGGAAGGTTGAAGACCAGACGAGCCGCTGCATTCTGGATGAGCTGCAGAGGTCGGATGGCACATGCAGGTAGACCAGCCAGGAGGGAGTTGCAGTAGTCTAGGCGTGAGATGACGAGAGCCTGGACCAGAACCTGAGTCGCTTTCTGAGTCAGCTGGGGACGTATCTTCCTGATGTTGTAAAGCGTGTATCTGCAGCAACGGGTTGTAGCAGCGATGTTTGCAGTGAAGGACAGGTTGTTATCTAGGGTCACACCCAGATTCCTTGCAGTCTGAGTCGGGGAAATAACTGAGGTGCCGATGTTGATTGTTAGGTCAAGAGTGGGACAATCTTTTCCCGGGAGGAAGAGCAGCTCAGTCTTGTCAAGGTTGAGCTTGAGGTGGTGAGCAGACATCCACTGAGAGATGTCAGCTAGACAAGCAGAGATGCGTGCAACGACCTGGGTCTCTGAGCGGGGAAGGGCAGAATTAATTGGGTGTCATTAGCGTAGCAGTGGTAAGAAAAACCATGCGGGCTAATGACTGATCCGAGCGAGTTTGTGTACACGGAGAAGAGGAGGGGACCAAGAACAGAGCCCTGAGGGACCCCCGTAGTTAATTGACAAGGGTCGGACTCAGACCCTCTCCAAGTCACCCTGTAGGTACGGTCTTTCAGGTATGAGGTGAGGAGGGAAAGTGCAGAGCCTGAAACTCCAAGTTTTTGGAGAGTGCGAAGGAGGATCTGATGATTCACCGTGTCGAATGCAGCAGACAGGTCCAATAGGATGATGACAGAGGAGAGGGATGCAGTTTTGGCAGTGTGCAGTTCCTCCGTGACAGCAATGAGAGCAGTTTCTGTGGAGTGACCTGCCTTGAAACCAGACTGGTGCGGATCCAGCAGGTTGTTCTGATTGAGATAACAGGAGAGTTGTTTAAAGACAGCGCGTTCAAGTGATTTAGACAGGAATGGGAGGAGAGAGACAGGCCTGTAGTTTATAACATCAGACGGGTTGAGAGTGGGTTTCTTTAGGAGAGGGTTTACTCTTGCCTCCTTGAAACTGTTTGGAAAGTGACCAGAAGTTAGAGAAGTGTTGATGAAATGGGTGAGAAACGGTAGAATATCAGGAGCGATAGTCTGAAGGAGGTTTGAAGGGATAGGGTCCAGAGGACAGGTGGTAGGGCGGGCAGAGGTAATAAGGGTAAGAACCTCACTTGGAGAGAGAGGGGAAAAGGAGGTTAGTGTGTTGGTGGAAGGAGGGTCTGGTGACCCAGCGGTGAGTAAAGGTGAGTCAGAAAAAGAAGAGCGAATATCATCAACCTTTTTTTCAAAGTGGGTAACAAAGTCGCTTGACAGAAGTGAGGAGGGGGGAGGAGCTTTTGGAGGGTCCAAGAGGGTGGAGAAGATGGAAAATAGTTTTTTAGGATTGGAATAGGAAGATTGGATCTTATCTTGAAAGAAAGTGCTTTTTGCCTGAGAGATCGAAGCAGAGAAAGAGGAGAGGAGAGCTTGATAGGTTAGGAGGTCGTCACGGTGTTTGGATTTCCACCATTTCCGCTCTGCTGCCATAAGGACGGTTCTATTAGCACGCAGTGCATCATTTAGCCAGGGAGCAGGAGGGGACTGACGAGCCTGCCGAGATGTGAGAGGACAGAGCGAGTCCAGAGTGGATGAGAGAGTAGAGAGGAGAGTTTCTGCAGCAGAGTTTGGAGGCAGGAGATGGAACGAATCAGAGGAGGGCTGAGAGCACCGACGAGGCAAAGGTAGGGGGGGAGAGGGAGCGAAGGTTACGGCGGACAAGTGCAGGATGGGAAGAGATTAGTTTGTTATGTTTGGAAAGGGATAGAGAGAATGAAATGAAGAAGTGATCGGATGTGTGGAGCGGGTTTACAGAGAGGTTAGAAGTAGAGTAGTTCCTTGAGAATATGAGATCAAGGACATTGCCAGCTTTATGAGTCGGTGGGGACGGAGACAGTGAGAAAGCAAAGGCGGTTAACAGAGATGTTAGTTCGTCTATCTTCCCCGTCTGGAGGTTGAAGTCTCCGAGAAGTACAGCGGGAGGGCCAGTTTCAGGGATGAGTGAGAGGAGATTATCTAATTCCTCCAAGAAGTCCCCCAAGGCGCCTGGTGGACGGTAGAGAACAACAATGGTTAACTGTATAGGATGGGTTACTATGACGGCATGGAATTCAAAGGTGGAAGGAGTGAAGTTAGGTAGCTTGAAGAGGGAAAAGCTCCTAATTGGAGAAAGTTCTGACACATCCAGTCATTGATTTGTTCAATGCACTTACTCAGTGTTTGAATTACAGCATAGTCTCCTGGTGAAATGGTTACGTAAATTTGTGTGTCATCTGCATAGCTATGGTAACTTATTTTGTTGTTTTTCATAATCTGAGCCAGTGGTAGCATGTAGATCAGGCATCCTCAAACTACGGACTCCGGTCCGGATCCGGACCGAACCACCACTGTCTCCGGACTCTGAGCAAATTATACTTTTCATATGTATTATCTCTCTGTATTATATGTGAGACATCGCCACAACGCATTCGCAACGAGTCAAAATTCTCCGCTATGTCCACTGCAAACAGCGCTCTGCATGTCTGACTGTTCCACTGTGTTCCACCTGTGTGTGTCAACGCTTTGGTCCAATCACATTCAGCATCCAGTCAGCGTTTTTTCCCCCCAAACAATCTGCGAATCAGAGGCACAGTAGGGCGGGTCTTCGCGGAATGCGGGTGGGAAAAATGTGTGTGTCTCTTTCAACCTGTCTAAGTCAGAGCGAGAATTAAAAAAAAAAAATTCAGAGCGAGAGTTAACAGCTCATCTAGTTCCATCTGTACTGTAGCTAGTAGCCTAGTTTCACCTACCGGGGTGGCAACTGACACCCTAAAAATAGGCCTTGCCACCCCAGCTGCCACCCCAGTTGGCAGCTTTGTTTTGAAAGAAAAGTTGTGGCTCATCGGACATTTATGAGAGAAAGTCTCTAATGTCCGAGTGCAAGTGAATGCAGCACAAGATGCACGTCATGTAACCCCTCCCCCGGTCCTGGCGCGAGCGTGGACATACGATTGGCGGCGATTTCATTTTGAACTGGACGGCGCAAAACGAGAAGCATTCGGACCCAAGCGCTGAAGGAATGAGGTATTTGCGGTCTACAATGACAGAGAAGAGACTGTCAGTTTGGCTGTACTCAGCATTGAATCAAAACGCACTGAAGCTGTTGATTAATACGTTTGTGAGGCGTTTTGCTGAACAAAATGGTAATCGCCGCATTCATCTGTAATAGACATGCCAACTTGATGCTCTGCTCACGGATGAGCATACAAAACTATTAAGATGATGACCTTACGTGTGTAAATATATTTTTTTCTTTGAGGGGGTCTGCCCCCAAAAAACTGTTTTAAGTCCTGAGAAAGTCAAATAAGACGGTGTGTAAAACTACACTGCCCAGACAAAAAAAAGTAACCACTTTGATTTAACTAGGCCAGTAGGTAAGGACATTCCACTGGATAATAACTGAAGTATAAAAGAATGCATGACTGAAGTGATGGACACCATGTTGAAGGCAAACAAAAAGAGGAAATAACAGGTCAAATCAAGCAAATCCCCCTCTCAGATTCCACAGCAACCAGAAGAACATAAATACTGGCTGGTGATTTGATTAATCAGCTTTGTGATGGAATAAAAAATGCACAGTGCATTTCCTTAGCTGTGGGTGAGTCCACTGACACCACTGACAATGCTCAGTTGCTGGTGTTTGTGAGTTGTTATGATGAGGCAAAGGGGGAGTTTGTTGAAGATGTGTTGGGCCTGACGAACCTCAGTGGACGCACAAGGGGGAATACATTTATAAAGCAATAATGGGAATGCTGAATGAAAGAGGGTGCAGCTGCCTTTATTCATAACTGTGCAGCTCTCACACTGCGACTCTGAGGGGTCAAGCACAGACACAATAACAATGAAAACTGCTGCATATACAGATTATTTTTGTTTTTGCAACCTCGTGTTAAGAATCTTGTTGCAATTGTTTAAAAGTTTGAATGACCGTAATAAACGGACCTTTGTCTTATTGAAACATTTACTTTGGACCTTTAAGATTTGTATTTGAGTACCCCTGATGTAGATGTTACAGAGAAGAGGCCCCAAGATGGAGCCTTGAGGTACCCCACATGTCATATTTGTCAACTCAGATGTGTATTTACCTATAGAAACAATGTTTTTTCTGTCCTTTAAGTAGGATTCAAACCAATTTAGAACTGTTTCCGAAAGTCCCACACAGTTTTCCAGTCGGTCGAGTAATATGTTGTGGTCAACAGTGTCAAACGCAGCACTGAGATCTAATAATACTAACACTGAAGTTCTGCCACTGTCTGTGTTTAAGTGGATGTCATTGAAGACCTTTACAAGAACAGTCTCAGTGCTGTGGTTTGGACGAAAGCCTGACTGGAACACATCGAAACAGTTATTTAAATGCAAGAAATTACTCAACTGTTGAAAAACAACTTTTTCAATGATTTTACTTAGAAATGGCAGGTTTGATATGGGCCTGAAATTGTTCATTACTGAAGCATCTAGATTATTCTTTTTTAAGAGCGGTTTAATGACTGCAGCTTTCAGGGTCTGTGGAACAATACCTGATTGAAGAGATTTGTTTACTATATGAAGTAGATCTGAGGCCATGCAACGAAAAACATCTTTGAAAAATCCTGTTGGAATAATATCAAGGCAGCAGGAGGAGGATTTCAGAAGTTGTATAATGTCCTCTAGGTTTTTATCATTAATCTGATGGAATTGTGTCATGGTGTTTGAATTGATATCAGGTGGACAAAGGAACAACACATTTGCTGTACCTGATGCAGAGGCACTGACTGCTTGTCTGATTTTCTGAATTTTGTCAGTGAAGAAGGAGGCAAAATCATTGCACGCCCTGGTGGATAGAAATTCAGAGGCTACTGACACTGGGGGGTTAGTTAGTCTGTCGACGGTAGCAAACAAGGCTTGTTTTTGGTAATGATGTCAGAGAAGAAAGACTGTTGTGCGTTTTTCAATTCCAAATTATAAAGGCCAAGTCTCTCTTTATATATTTCAAAGTGGACCTGGAGATTTGTTTTTCGCCACCTACGTTTAGCTTTTCTACACTCTCTTTTTTCTGCTCTCACAGTCATGGCCTTTCTCCATGGATATATTTTCTTCCCAGTCACTTCATTTACCTTAGTTGGAGCAATGGCATCTATAACATTTTTAATTTTTGAATTAAAATGATCTACTAGCTCATTTACTGAGATGTTAGCAGGGGCAAGTGTGGAAGAAAAATTCTGAGTAAACATTTCCCTAGTATTTTCAGTTAAATATCGCTTTGTAGTTACCTCTTTTTGAACATTTTTGTGAACAGAAATAGAGCTCTCAAAGAAAACACAAGAATGATCAGAGCTGCTGTAATTCAATGCAATCCCTCCCCATCGAGGCAAGCACTGTAATTCTCTCCGGTAGTCCACCAGCAGATGACAAACACCCACCTCTCCGCCTCTTCCAAGGGACGAGGGGACCGTGCGGCATAGTTTCAGTTAGATTTTCGCCAGTCAACATGTCCGTTAAAGTTGAAATCTTCCGGACAAAATAAGAAAAGTGCCGGTCAAAGGTCTTCTTTGTTATTTATTGAGCTTTAAAACAAATGAATAATGACTCTATATAATCACATTAAGAATAAAACACGGAGGACGGAGATCTCTTTTTCTCCCCCTCTTCTGACAGCCCAGCAGCTGATCTCAAAGCAAGCTCCCCTCTCCTGCAAGGGGGCGTGGTCAGCTGCATCTCATTTGCATTAAAGCTACATCACAGATTCAGCCCCTGCAAAAACAGGGCTGGAAAGAGAAAATAGAGCGAAATGAGGCATGGCTAAAATGCAGGATCTGTTTGGTATTTTGAAAAAAAAACTATATTTATATACTTTATAGGTATGGCCCTACAAAATATTGTTCAAATATAGCATGATAGTTCCACTTTAAACGAAACAATTAATGAATTAACATGCATATTAGCAGTATATTGGCCCTTTATTAGTCATTATAAAACACTTATTAATGCCTTATTCTACATGACCATATTCTACAAGTATAGCCATTAGTTGAGAGTTTTTCCTCAATAACCCTCTAATTAGTGCTTATTTATTGCAAGTAAGGAAGTTGTTGTACATTTGTTTTGGTATTAATATGCTCTGCTCAATATGGGCCTAATAAGACAGTAGTACCACAAGAATAGTAATTATCCCATAATAACACTTAACAAATATGATCTATTCTTATGTAACAAGACATGAAACTATAAGTGTTAATTAAGTCTAAACAACTCAAAATTAGGTATTTCTATCTAAGAATATGTTTTGGGGTATTGGCAGTTCAGCTACCAATAGCAAGGTGATATTGAACTGTATGTTTCATATTTGCACATTTATATTTTTGTAAAATGTATATTGAATTTTAGACAGGAAACCGGGTACAGGAAGTAGGAGAAAGTGAACTGAATAGCATGGCAGTAGACTGATACTAATTTCCCCTATGCAACCTAAAGAGTAAAAGGGTCAAGTCTGTCAGAAAGCAATGACGGTAAGTGTAAGTGTAAGCCTTAAGCCTCTTACACACCGAGCCAATTATCGGCGTCGATAGATGTCGGGCCGTCGATGAGCATTGTGTCGCCCTACTCAGATTGGTGTGTACTGTACCGTCCTGCACCGTTGTGTCTTTTCGGCTGTGCCGACACCTTCCGCTGCCGATTTGACATGTTGAATCGGGGGGCCGTCGGCCAAAGAAATTCTGATTGGCTGTTCAGCTTAGCGAATCAGTGCATGAGAAGAGAAACGGAAGTTAGGGAACCAAACAAACTATTAAGAAGGCAAATCTGAGATTTAATTTAACTCCAGCTCTCGTCACAGGTTCGGGAAAGCCCCATGAGCTTCTCGTTGTAGAGTGAAAATGGAACGCACACGCTATTTGTTGTTTGTTTATATCACGCAGTCTATTCCTCATCTCTCGGTGTATCACACGGTCTGTCTTCCGGTTGTTGCCTCTTTTGAATGACAAATACACACTACCGACGCCTGGTGATAAGGAGAGTTATTGCTACTCACGCATGCGCAGCTCGTACGTGCAACTTGGCCGTCGGCTGAAGTCTTTGCGGTGTGTTCCAGTGCGAAACATGACCAAGACGCAGGAGACGTGAGGCGATGTGAGCCGACGTTCCGTTGGGGTGTGTTCTTTGGTGTTCTTTGGTGTCAGTTTGGTGTGTAAGCGGTTTTACATAAACTCTGTTAAAAATCAGTTTTTATTAAGAAGTACAGACTGTATGTGTTCTCAGCCTTGGAGAAACTTGACATGTTTTGGTATGTGTCTGAACCTATCAATAGTGTTTTAATAAAACAGATATTTCAACGTGTGCTTACTTTGTTCATGTACTGTTGAGGTTCATTTCAGTAGTTGTGTGCTATAATGTATTTACAAAGTGTGAAGAGGAGGCAACTTTAGAATAGGGACCCGTTCAGGTCAATTAGAATCAAATTACTAGCTTATTGGTTATTGTGGTGGCGTTTTAATCCTTGTATACCATTTAATAGCCACCTCTATCGGGGTTGTGGGTTTTGATGCGCCTCTCTTTGTTTCCAAACAATTCAGCGGAGATCGTAGTTGAATCAGATGAGCTTTATTCACTGATCCACACGGTGCATACAGGAGGACACATTTCTTCGCTTCATAGTAACTCAAAAGTGTATCATTTTCCAAAGTAACAAAAAGAACACGGTCAAAAGACTTTTCCATTTCCCCCTCTATCACCCCCAGCTGTGTCCTATCAACCTACCATATATAGGCATAGCCATGCACGTGATACTGACGCACATATAACAAATAATAAGTGAGCCTTAAATTAATGCATTTTAAACCATAATGTGACTCACAAAAATAGCCAATAATTTACAGTATAATCTAATTTATATTATTATTAAGCCCAACATTCAGACAATAATAACAAAAGGTAAAATGGCTCTAACATACCAGCCCCTAATTGCTTATTACATAGCAATTACCAATAATAGTACATCAACAGAGTCATTTTAACAAAACATAACGTCCATCCGTAGCATATTTGTATACTTAAGTCCATAGTATATTGTATACTTTCAAGTCCATGTATATTGTATACTTTCAAGTCCATGTATATTGTATACTTTCAAGTCCATGTAAGACTAGTACTGGAGTGTGTAGGTCTAGTACTAATTGTCTGTAATGGTCTGCGTTCAAAAGGCAGCCTTTGATGGGGAGGGGGTAGGAGACCAAGAGTCTAGTCCTTTGGTCTAACAGTCAGAGGTGCACGTGACTGAAAGGCTAAGGCTTAGTAGGCTCAGTCTGTCGCCTCCAGGAGCAGACATAACTTAGTTATGGGTCTTTCGATCGTACTTGTCTTGGTTTTAACCAGGACACTCCTAACAAGTCCTTTTGAACCAGGAAGGGTCTTAACTACGCGTCCCAGGAGCCAAGTGTTCCTCGGTGCGTTCTCATCAATGATGACGACCAGGTCTCCGGGGGTGAAGTTTCTTTTGATAGTATTCCATTTGTGCCGTTCTTGCATCAAAGGAAGATATTCCCTGGTCCAGCGCTTCCAAAACAGGTCAGCAAGGTACTGCACCTGTTTCCATCTTCTCTGTGAGTACAGATCCTCTCTCTGAAAGAGTCCGGGGGGCAAGATTGGATTTGTTCTTAACTGAAGTAGGTGATTAGGTGTGAGGGGTTCAAGGTCGTTTGGGTCGTTTGTCACTGTTGTGATTGGCCTATCGTTCATTATTGCCTCAACCTCACACAAGGCTGTGTGCAGAGCATCATCATCCAATGTTTGTTCCTTCAGGACAGAATGGAGGATCTTTTTAACCAGTCGTATTAGCCTTTCCCACACTCCGCCATGGTGAGCTCCGGAGGGGGGATTGAATGTCCAATCAATTCCTTCTTTGAGTAGTGTTTGCTTGATTTTGTTGTTATCCAGTTGTTTTACAGACTCCTCCAGTTCCTTTTGTGTGCCGATGAAGTTGGTGCCTCGATCTGTTCTGATGCTCTTTATTGTGCCACGACGACAGATGAATCGACGAAGAGCGTTTATGCATGCAGCTGTATCCAAATGACTGGCAACTTCCAGGTGGACAGCACGGCTTACCAGGCAGGTAAAGATTACTCCCCATCTTTTGACATGAGCTCGGCCACGTTTCACCTCGATGGGTCCAAAATAGTCTATGCCTACATGAGTGAAAGGTGGAAGATCAGGTGTTATTCGATCAAGTGGGAGATCGGCCATTTTCTGCTCTCCAGCTCTAGCCTGTAGGCGTCTGCAAAACACACAGTTCTTTATGATCCTCCTTGCTGAAGAGTTAGCAGTGGATAGCCAGTAACGTTGATGGAGTTTGGAGAGCATGTGACCTCTTCCTGAGTGACCAACTTGATTATGGATGTGGCTTAATATCAACTTGGAGATATTAGAATGTTTCGGTAGAATCATTGGATGTTTGACCTCAGTTGGCATAGCCATCTTTCTAGTTCTTCCTCCAACTCTCAGAAGCCCGGCATCAATGATAGGGTCCAGCTTGTATAGGGAGCTTCCTCTATTGCACTGTTTTCCTTTTTCCAGCAAGGCAATTTCCTCTTTGAAATGCTGTCTCTGCTCGTGGCAAATAATGGCTTTTTCAGCATTTTCTGTGTCCTCTACTGAAAGTCTTAGTGCATTAGCTGTAGGCATATTGAGCAGAAGCATCTGATCCTTCAGTCTCTTTCCTTTATCCTGCCTTGCTCCAAGATCATTGGAGTCATCTTTTCTTTTTTCTCTCATCTGCAGGAGGATTGTCTTTAATTTCATTATCCATGCAACAGCTCTTTTTAGGTAATTCCATGAAGAATAATAGTCCAAGAGCTTACTTGTTGGAGTTTTTTCCATCTTACATGTGACAATGCTGGTGACAATCGCTTCTTTGCGTACTTCAGGGTCATCTGGAAGGAGAGAACCAAGTTCTTTTGGAATACTTGGCCATTGTGCTTCAGATTTCTTCAAGAATTCTGGACCCTGAAGCCATCCTTTTGAACTGTAAAAGGATTCAATGCTCAGTCCTCTTGAAGAGTCATCAGCGGGGTTGTTTTTGGTGTCTACAAACCGCCACTGGTTCACTTTTGTGAGGTTATGAATAACAGCAATCCGGTTTGCCACGAAAGTGTGGAACCTCTTAGTCCTGTTTCGAATATATTTCAGTACTGACTGGCTGTCAGTCCACAATACTGATTCCAAAAGCTCTCCTTGTAGCTCTGATCGAAGCATTTTGTCCATTCGTGCAGCCAATGTAGCAGCAGTGAGTTCCAACCTTGGAATTGTCATGACTTTTAGTGGGGTAACTCTTGATTTTCCCATCACAAAGGCTACGTGTACCTCCTCCATGTCATTGGTGAATCTCAGGTAACTTGCGGTACCGTATCCTTCTTCACTTGCATCACAAAAGGTGTGTAGCTGTGCAGTTTTCACTCTTCCAAAGTTCTTGGGTTTTACACACCTGTCAATTTGGAATCTTGCCAGCTGGTCTAAATCCTTGAGCCATTTCTGCCATGGTTTTGAGAGTTCCACCTGAATTTCTTCATCCCATCCATATTGGGCTTTACAGAGTAATCGAAGTATTTGCTTTGCCTTCAATATGAAAGGGGCGAGAAGACCAAGAGGATCGTACACAGAGCTGACAGTGGAAAGTATACTCCTTCTTGTAAGGGTTTTGTTGTTCACAGTCACACGGAAACTGAATATATCATTTTCAATGTCTCAGTACATCCCTAGTGCTCTTTCATGTGGCAGCTTATCCCTGTCCAGATCCAAGTTTTTCACCTGTTTAGCCTTGTCTTCATCAGGGATGGATTCTAGCACCACTCGACTATTACTTATCCATTTCGTCAGTTTGAATCCACCAAGGGAACACATTTCTCTGAGAGACCTAATAAGGCTTATAGCTTGATTTTCTCTTGCTAGCGACTTGAGGCAATCATCCACATAGAAATTTGATTTGATTGTTTCTGCCACTTCTCCATCAAATTTGCCACAGTTGTCCTCAGCTGTTCTTCGCAATGCAAAGTTTGCGCAGCTTGGAGAGGAAACAGCTCCGAAGAGATGGACCCTCATCCGGTATTCCTCCAGATTTGTGCTGGTTTCTCCTTCAGGCCACCACAGGAATCTCAGCAAGTTTATGTTCTCCTCGTTTACACGCACTTGGTGAAACATCCCCTCAATATCTGCCATAATGGCGATGGGCTCTTGACGGAACCTGAGTAGAACACCAATCAATGAGTTTGCCAAGTCAGGGCCCTGAAGGAGTACACTGTTGAGGGATTTGCCTTTATAGGATGATGCACAATTAAAGACCACACGGATCGTTTTTTTACGTTTATGATAGACACCATGATGGGGTATATACCACACTTTGCCGTTTTCCACATGTAGATCGTCCGATGGTACTTTCTCTGCATATCCTTTTTTGATAATGTCACTCATAAAGCCTTTATACTCAGCTGCATAGGTCTGATCCTTCTGGAATTTCCTTTTTAGTGACATTGCTCGTTGCTCTGCCATTTGGCGGTTGTTTGGCATGATAATGTGTGGATTATCTAGAGGAAGAGGTAAATTGTAGTGGCCATCTTTAAGAGAAACCGAGCTTGATACAATCTGCATGAACTTTCGGTCATCAGCTGACATTTGTCTTTCCTCTTCATACTCTTTCTCTGGAAAGTCGTTAATATATTGTCTTTCAATTAGCTTCTCAAGGTGAACAATTGAGATCCTGTTCACTAATGCCACAGGGGTTTCATCATCCAGATCTGTGGAAGCATTAAGTGGACCATTAACGACCCATCCTAACAGTGTTTTCACTGCATATGGGCCATTTCCTTGGCTATTTATAACTCTCCATGGTTCCATAGCCTTTGGAGTATTTACTCCAATAAGAAGTCCCACGTCAGCATCTATTTCTTTTATTTGGATGTCCTGCAGATAAGGCCATTTCTTGAGGTCCGCCCGGGTGAGAATGTTTCTTTTGGTAACAGGGATTTTGTTCTGAGTGTAAACCTTGGGCAAGTTTATATATGTGCCATCTTCCATATGTCCCACTTCTAGACCTGTTACCTCAAAACTCCTGACTGTTTTCTCTGTTCCCATCGTTTGAAGAAGGACTTCAGTTCTCCGTCCTCTAGCACCAAGCCGCCTCATGAGCCCTTCTGTGCAAAATGTGTCGGTACTACCAGGGTCCAGGAATGCACAGGTCAGTATGCTTTTATTTCCATGGCAGAGTTTCACCTTCACTGGCACTATGGCAAGTATGCTGTCTTTACCAGCCCCGATTCCTTCACCTTCTCCTACTGAAACAAGAGCACTGCTGATGGATGTCTCATCAGGCCTTGCTCCCCCACTCTGCTGCTCTGCCTTACCATGTTTAAAGTTCTCAGTTTCAGGCTTTGAAGATCTTTTAATGTGCAGAATAGTTGGGTGCTTAGCATGACAGATTTGACAGGTCATTCTCCTGTTACAGTTCCTGCTCAAGTGCCCCACCTTCAGGCAGCCAAAGCATAGTCCCTTCTCTTTCAGAAACTCAATTTTAGCTTCATGAGATACTGAATGTATTTTATGGCATTCAGCTAAAGGATGTTTACTTGTACAAAAAGTACATGAGGTGTCATTGTTAGTGGAGGAAATGTAGCTTTTAACAGGATATTTGTCTTCTTTGAGTTTCTCTGCACGCCTGTCTGACACTTTAGCCACTGTGGTTGCAAAACTGCTCCCTTTGCTGTTATTTCGATATGGATCAACAAGAGTCTTGGTCTTGAAAGCCGCCTTTGTACTGTTAAGTTGATCGGGAATGTCACCAAAGAGAGGGTCTTGAAGTATTCTAGCTTGTCTTTCAATAAATACAACAAGGTCAGGTAATCTTGCTCTTTCATGGCTCCGCTCCAGAATATCACAAGCTGCTGTTCTCCACTTCTCCCTTAGTTTGTAAGGTAGCTTTGAAAGAATGAGCCGTCGGTTGGATGGCAGGTCCAGCTCCTCCATGTTCTGCAGATCCCTCATTGCATTACAGCAGCCTCTCAGAAAAAGTGCATAACAGTGCAGTGACTTTCCATCCTCTGCCTTTATAGTGTTCCAGTTGAGAGCTTTTCCCATATATGCGCTTGCTATCTTGAGCTCATCTCCAAAATGCACTTTTAGCAGTCTCTTAGCTTCAGCAAAGCCACTATTAGCATCCATGTGAAGGCAGCTTCTCACCAGTTCCCTGCAGGATCCCGAAGTATATTGTTCCAGGTAATATAATCGATCCTGGTTACTGGTGGTTTTCTCCTCAATGCTATGTTGAAATGCCCTCACAAATATTTGATAATTCAGGGGATTGCCATCAAAGACTGGGATTTCCCTAGTGGGCAGTGATGCTTGTTTTTGTTGAAGTACAAGTAAATTAACAATGTCATTTTGTCTTTGCATCACAGTCAGGAAATTGTCATTAGTATTTGTCCCTGTAATTCCTGCATCTCTAGCTGTTTGTTGAGAGCTTTGATTTGCATTATCAATATTTTCTGGTGGTCTTGGTTGTTGGTGTATAAGCCTTTGAAGTGGTGTCTTGGGAATGGATCCGAACTCAGCAAAGGAAATTGGAGACGGCTCTGCATCCATTGACATATGTGTTTTTAATCTGTAGTCCTTTAAATAGTCATTCATGCCATCATATTTTCCTTGTGTTGGATTTTGTGAACCAGTCTCAAAGTGCTCCAGGACTTTCATTTTTGCATCAGATTCAGCTAGGCTGACTTCCATTTATATCCGTTGGGATCTAGCTTGCAGTTGAGCCTTTTCCATTTCAAGTGCATGCTTTTCCTTTAATCCTGCTGCCCGGGCAAGGAGGGCAGCTCTTTCTGTGGCCATTTTGAGGTGGATTGAAGAAGCAGAAGAAGTTGCTGATCCTGCTTTTGAGCTCCTCCTGGTTGATGCATTGGAAACACTGTCATGGGGTTCAATCAGTATCTGAGGATCCATTTGAGAGCTTTTCCACGTTTCCACATCCTTAAGGAAATTCGTGAATGCAGACATTTTTGGTTCATACCAATCTATTCTCTCAGTTTCCCTTATTTCCTCAGATAAAAGCATTTGAACAATTCCATGACATTCCATAAATTCATTGAGTAACATCTTGAACGTTGCAACAGCTTCATCCACCTTTTCCACATCTCCACCTCGCACCAGTAATGGGTTAATTTCATTCATTCTGCGGGTGCATGCTCCAAGTTTTCCTCTTCGCGATTGGCTGAGAGTTGTATATCTCTCCTCTGCCGCGGCAACCAGTAGCGTGGGGTGGGGAAAAATGTAGGGGAAGCCAATGTTTTTGGGTCGGGGGGGGGGGGGGGGTGGTCAATAACGTAACCAGATGAGTGATTACAGCGCCCGGTAACATTTTACACACATTTGTATCATACAGATGCAGGACTTACACACGCCTGTTATCTAAGCGACAGGTCCGCATGCACTCTCCAGCTGAAACTCTCTCGTCTTATTAATTTAAGCATTTTCTTATTAATTTAAGCATTTTCTTATTAATTTATGCCAACCTCCACCCACCAATGCAATACCAGCCGCTCAATGCGCAGTGCAGATTCGGTAATTAATAAATAAGAAGCATTCATTCACAAACTAAATCAGGAGACCTTTAAAGTTTTACGTTCACATCAAAGTATCAGTATGCGTTGTGTTGATAATGGACGAGACCCGCCGAGTCAGCGTAAAGTTGAGACGATCTCTGTTTAATGTCTGAATCTGATAACAGATAAAATGATCAGTTTTACATACATTTCCCTCAGTGACTCCTCTCATTGCTTGGAACGTTTACAAAAAGGGAAGAGGAAACGTGAGGGACACAATATATACAAAAAGTAAAATCACAAAGAAAGGAAATTAAAGTCCTCACAACAATAAACTCCTGAGCACAGCTCTCCGACCTTGCCAGGTATTTAACATTCAATAAAATGAAGAACACAGAATACAATAATATAAAACACAGAATGTGTGTGATTATACAAAATTAAATTAAATAAACCCCACTGCATATTTACATCTGTTACACTAACACACACTGCAAGTGCAGCAACAGTCCTCGTCTCTGTAATTAGTTCAGTCCGTAGTCCAAAAGTAACACAAAAATATAAACAATCTCATCTATTCAGGTGATCGGGCCCTATATGGCATGCTATCTGCGGTGCTGATTTTCGGATAGCAGCACCCTGTGCTAATTAAACAACTGCAATAAAACAACTACTTCAGACTGAACACCTGCAGCTAAATCCAGGCAAGCAATGCACAATAACCAACAGAACCACATCAGAAATTGCACACATAGCTACACGGGCAGTTCAGGCAACAGGTATGCACAGAGAGAAAGGGGTGTGCATTTCACTCACCCTATTTGAAGAGGAAGGCCATTCTCCTGTCTTTCATGGTAACGAAGTGGTCAATAACAATGTCATAGAACTTCCCAGCGGCCTTTAGGTCCTCCACAACAACAGAGTCAATGGATATTGTGGCTAGGTTGACAAGTCTGTCCTGTCCACACGTGTTCCTCAGATACGTTTTGATCCTTTTTAGACAGGAAAAGGAGCGCTCTGCTGATGTGCTGGTGGCTGGTATCGTGAGCATGAGCTGGAGCAGCTTGTAGACCTCGGAGAGTGTGCCCTGTAGGTCATCCTCAATAAGAAGCTGTATCAGCTCTCCTGGTGGCTTGTGAAACAACCTGTTGTTGTACAGCGTGTGCAGCTCATTCCTTAACTTCTGCTCATCAAAGAATGGATACGTGTTGATCAGCTGAGCCAGCTCACTGCTGGGAAATGCATCAGGGTTGCAGAACGATGTGAATGATGTGTGTTCCAGTATCCGAAAAAAGTGCAGGTGCTCCATATCTGCAAATCTTTGGGTCATGTGCAACACTATGCCGTCAACAATCTGGAAGTAAAGACGCCGGAAAGACACAACCGTTTCCTCGTCTCCTTCTTGGTGCTGGTTAAACCCTTGCTCCAGGTCGTCCCAGCCGCGGCGACGTCGTTTACGTCGGGGCACAGGATCGCCGACTGCTTTGACCGTGTCATCGTAAATGCGACTGAATGTCTCATCTGTTCTTGTGGCTTTGAGAGCGCTGAGAGTGCTCATGATCCGATCCTGGCATTTTTTTATGTCCGCCGTCTTGCTTTGCAGAACCTGGAAGAGTGGTTCTGTGAGGCCGAAAATGGACTGAAAGACCCCGAGCAGGAAGGTGAAGTCAAAATCCTCAAGTTTTTGCTTCAAGGAAGCACTCTGTGCAATGGTCTCTTTGTCCCATCCCGGCTCTGTCATTATCCTGTCAAAAGCGATACAGAGCGACCCGCGTCCTTCATGGATGGCGTGTACTGCGCGGCTTTTAAAATTCCACCTCACAGCAGAACCCCCTGGTACACGCACAGCTCGATCAACTTCAGACAGTAGTGCTGATCTCTTACATGAACGTGAGAAAAAATTGTGGAAGGCATCGAGATTGGCAAAAAACAGTTTGGCTGCTTGGATGTTGTTTGTGCCTTGTGCTAAAACCAAATTTAATTTGTGAGCATAGCAGTGGATGAATAGCGCATTGGGGCAGTGTGCTTTCACTAAAGCCTGAACGCCACCGTGCTGTCCACTCATGCAGCTTGCTCCGTCATAAGTCTGACAAATCAGTTTGTTTGTTGGGCTGTAGTTCCCGATGGCTCTCATGACAACTGATGTTACAGCTTTTGCATCTCTTTCTAAACTGACATCAAAAAAGCCGAGGAAACGTTCACACACACTGCCTTTTTCATTCACATATCTGATTATGATAGTGAGTTGGCACTTATTGGAGATGTCTGATGTGTCATCCACTTGTACAGCAATGAAAGGAGAAATGTGTATTTCTTTATCAGTCTCATCCTGGATACAATGAGCTATGCTCTCAATTATGTCATTTTGTATGGTGTTTGACATACCACTGAAGACTGTTGACGATCCCAAGTGCTCCGCGAGTGCAGTGTCAAACTCTGCAAATGCACGTACCAGCTCTACAAAATTGCCCCTGTTAGAGCTGCCAGCGGCCTCATTGTGTCCCCTGAATGCTTGCTCTTGACGTGCAAGGTACAGGGCAGCAATGATGAGTTTCCTCAGAATATCCCGGTTCTTTTTTACTTGTTCGTTGTGCTTCTTTGTGCTAATGGTTCTTGCTACATCCAGAGCCTCGTCAATCCTGACGCGTCCAAAAAGCTTTAATTTCACAGCACAATCTATATGATTTTTAGATTTACCGTGCCTCTCAATTGCCCGTGACAGGTTGGCAAGGTCGATGAATCCTGAAGTTGCCCAAGGATTGTTCAGGGAGCACGAACCCTTGTCAAAAAGAAGACATGGCCAGCAAAATAGACGCTGAAGTTTAGCGCTTCCAGTTAGCCACTCCGTGCGGACATAATTGTCCTCATTGAACGTCCGATTAGATCCCTTATTCCTCTGTGTACACAGCTCGAGTGTGGGCGTTGTCCTGCCATCTGCTTTAATTTTTAGTTGCTGCTGTAGCGGAAGTTTAGTGAAGTTATGCTTAATTAAGTACGCCAAATCTCCTCCCTCCATAATGCTTCATTTGCTTGATCATTTCTAACGGCGGTGATGACAGTTACAGTATTCAAATTGATGTTGATGTGATTGGATGGCAGTGTCCAATCAAATCGCCAGCCGCCAGCCGCCCCTGAAGGGAAGCTAGAGGCGGCTGGCTTCCCCTGGCATGGCCCTGACCAATCACAGGTTGGCAGGGGCATCACGTGGGCCTCATCTGATTGGTTAATCCCTCAATTTTTTTTCACCAAGGGAAGCTAGATTCTGCTGGCCTCCTCTCGCAACAGTGAATGCAATCTACTGTTTCACCATGACATCTAGAGGGGCGCTGTTTCACTCTTTGTAAAATACTCAATGAGAATGGGGGAGAGACGGAGAGACGGTCCGGCAGGAACACACAGGAAAGTAGAATTACAGAAACAAAACAAAGTGTTTTTATTTATTTATTTAAGTTATAACTACAATCCGAAAAAACAGGGGAAGCCTGGCTTCCCTTGGCCTCCGGGAGAAAACGCCACTGGCGGCAACATCAGCTGGAGGTATATCAGGATCCATGGTTTATTTAATTTTTTCTTCACTTAATCCACATGAAATAAAGTCATTAATATTTCCAAGAACAGCTCTTCGCGAGTCCTGTTTTTGTGCCAAATATTCCTTTAACGTCAGCTTCCTGGCTGCGTGATAGTTCGTTAATGCATTTCATTGTTTAAGCATTCCAACAGCAATTGCGGATTATCTTCAGTAAGCATCAGGATATCACAGGATGGATTTCCCGTTTCGTTTTGTCAAACATCCGTAACTATGCACACATCAGTACTTGCATTGTTTGACGAAGCGATCCCGTTGTAAACAGCGTCTCATTCATAAGTTCCGGGCCGGCGTGGTTTACTCACGGCCTCCTCCTCGGCACTTTAGAACGTCCGTTCGCTGTTTCCAAAGCAGAGCTGGAATCCACACGAATCCTGTGCTTGTCCTTCGAAGTCTTTATCCACAGTTTACGAAGTCTTTTGACTATTGTGGTGGCGTTTTAATCCTTGTCTACCATTTAATAGCCACCTCTATCGGGGTTGTGGGTTTTGACGCGCCTCTCTTTGTTTCCAAACAATTCAGCGGAGATCGTAGTTGAATCAGATGAGCTTTATTCACTGATCCACACGGTGCATACAGGAGGACACATTTCTTCGCTTCATAGTAACTCAAAAGTGTATCATTTTCCAAAGTAACAAAAAGAACACGGTCAAAAGACTTTTCCATTTCCCCGTCTATCACCCCCAGCTGTGTCCTATCAACCTACCATATATAGGCATAGCCATGCACGTGATACTGACGCACATATAACAAATAATAAGTGAGCCTTAAATTAATGCATTTTAAACCATAATGTGACTCACAAAAATAGCCAATAATTTACAGTATAATCTAATTTATATTATTATTAAGCCCAACATTCAGACAATAATAACAAAAGGTAAAATGGCTCTAACAGTTATGAACAAGACTTCACTTTAAAATAGGGAACATATTCTTAGGTAGAAATACTTAATTTTGAGTTATTTAGACTTAATTAACACTTATAGTTTAATGTCTTGTTACATAAGAATAGATCATATTTGTTAAGTGTTATTATGGGAGAATTACTATTCTTGTGGTACTACTGCCTTATTAGACCCAAAACTCATGTACAACAACTTCCTTACTTGCAATACATAAGCACTAATTAGAGGGTTATTGAGGAAAAACTCTCAACTAATGGCCTATTACTTGTAGAATATGGTCATGTAGAATAAGGCATTAATAAGTGTTTTATAATGACTAATAAAGAGCCAATATACTGCTAATATGCATGTTGATTAACATCTAGTTGATGGTGAATTTGTGTACCTTAATATAAAGTGTTACCTAATTGTTAAATGCAAAGCTAACCCATGCAATCTGCTGGAGGCCCTCAACCATGCTTAGCTTTGCTCCCTTTGTTGTTTATCCAACGTTCTTCAAAATGCATATGAACAAAGGAGAAGTGTTCAGTTCACTGCTGGCATGCATATCGTACACTTCTCATTTGATAAATACCATGAATGTATATACTAACCTGTGAGAAAGCTGTCACTCAGTGCACGCTTCTGTTTTCTGTAATAAAAAGCAAGCCACACTGCACAACCATCTGTCAATCTTCCTGTTATCTAAATTTGTCAAAATTGGTTTTTGACCCCTTGTGAAGAACACACACACACACACACACACACACACACACACACACACACACACACACACACACACACACACACACACACACACACACACACAGACACAGACACAGCCATCTGCTGCTGTAATGAGCATGGTTGAGCACCGCCATTTTCAGTATCAATCTTCCAGGCTACATATGTCAGGCAATGCCATCCAGAAACGGTGCGCAGGGGGGGCCTTAATGGTTGCCAAAGTATGAATTAATTAGCACCATGTCCGAGGGTTGTCATTCACTTCTCACAATTATATAACCCTCTTCACTCTAACAAGACCTCGATCTATGGTAGTAGTATTATACATGCCGCTTTCGTTACATTAGTATGCATGAAAAGTGACAGGTGGCACGCCCCCAATTATGCAAATGAGCTAAGTCCGCCTCCCATTGTTCGAGATCCTTTGATGTGAGGGGTGAGGTGTTATAACAGGTAGGTGTGAAAAAAAACCCTGTGTAGTGCCTTTATTGTCTAATCCTTTGATGTGAGGGTTGAGGTGTTATAACAGGTAGGTGTGAAATGCCCCCCTGTGTAGCGCCTTTGTTGTCTAATCCTTTGATGTGTTGATTAAGGCAGTCTCTTTGAAGTTATTCTGTCTGGCCCCTGTCCCCTCAGAGCCCTTTGTTGTCTAATCTAATTAGCCTTTGATGTTTGTCCTTTGATGTGAGCGTTGAGGTGTTATAACAGGCCGGTGTGTTCTGATGTTAATCTAGGTGTCTCTTTGAAGTTAGGAGTGAGACTGTCTAGCCCCCGCCCCCTCACAGCCCAGGCCTCTCCCCCTTTCTCCACCCCTTCCTGTCACACGATATGAGGCCAGCAGATAGTCGGGGGTGGAATTATGTAAAAAAAAGAAATCCATGCAGACTAATGCATTTCCACTCACCAAGTCACGGCCCGTCCACACAGCGGCATGCGTTGAAGCTTCCAACACTTCTGCCCATTCACTTTGAATGGGGTGAAGTCACTTTTAGCCGAACTGCATTTTGGGAAGCGACGTGGAGCGTTGCTGGCATTGCTCGCTTCAAAAGTTGAGCAATGTTCAACTTTTGACGCCTCGACGGAGGCGTCAGCCAATCGAATCATATGCCAGTACAAGCTCTAGCCAATCAAACCGCGTGCTTGTGTGTCTGGGGCGGGAGATTCATGTGATTGGTTGTTGGTCGAGTGTCAGACACGCCGGCAAGGGTCAACGCACGCCGCTGTGTGGACGGGCCGTCACCTTTCAAAAAAAAGAAAAATGGCCAAGAGACGCCTCGATATGGGTTTAATCAGCGAGACGCCTGTGACAACTTACCGCCATCCGTCCGGAGCGCCAGTCAAGAAACAAATGCAGCATCTGTGCGGGGTTCAGACGCCTCCAGCAGAAGATCTGTGCACAAACTTATCTCGTGTCCTCTTTGGTCATGTGCGCACGTTCATGTGTGTTGGAGGAGGGGCTCTGTGAGGAAGTGGCAGATTTTTTTTCCCGGTTATGTATTTTCAAATACGTAAAGAGGGAAATAATCATTTATCCTATTGCCCCATGATCTTTGTCTTTTTTATTATTTAATTACTTCACACAACTATAAGGAAGCCCAATATGAAGTTATGTGAGGTTGTATGGGGGTAATATTAGAATTTGCTGGATGCAACAAAAAAGGTTTGACTGGTGAAAAAGACTATCACTTTTACAGATGACTCCGCCTCCCCCTCAACATAACAAGTCCCGCCCTCCTCACCAGATCATTTAAAAGTAAGGACCCCTCAAGGACATTCGTTGAACACTAACCATGGATCTGAGAAAAAACAAGTCTCTCCCCGCGAGTTGCAGCCTGGAACAAACGCCTGGAGGACCCCCATAATCTCCAACAATCTGCACACCCGAGCTCCACGGCTATGCTGATGGCTGGCTGGATATGTATCTACCTCCATCTACTCCACCCGAGTCTCAACCCAAGTCTCCAGGGGAATCAACAACTTATCCCGCAGCAGGCGTTGATTCGCCATACTTTCCTTATGCTCCAGAGGGTAATGCTACAGAAGGTGAAAGGACAGCTTCCTTCCTGAATACGGTAAAAGCTGTAGTGATTCATCTGCTGGATAGGGTCTTGCATCTGTACAGAAAGGAAAAATGTTACGGATATCAAGTCGATCATCCCAGTCAATTGCAACACGAGTGTTCGTTTCCGACCGAAGAATACTATCTGGATCGGAACTATGATGAAGTGGTAAAGAGACTGTGGACTGTTCGTTTCATTCCAGCCATTCAGGACGCTCTGCACCCGGTCCACCTTCATGTCTCGGGGAAGAGGGTCATTGGAGCTGCCGAGGCGATTCTGCACAATCTCAGAAACACCAGACTCTTTGAGGCTAAAATCGAGAAGCTTTACGACCAGCTTGTAGAGAACGACGAGACCCAGCTGAAGAATATAAGAGCAGCTTGGGACTTTTGGCAGCAATAGGAAGAGTTTGATACTTTTTCGTTAAAGTATGTTTTTTTATTTTATCTGTTTTATTTTTATTTTACTTGATCTAGTGTGTCCTTCCTAAAAATCATGTTTTTTAAATTGTTTTTAATTCTCTGCTTGGAGAAAATGTTTTTTGATACATGTGACAAATCAATAAAATGCGTTGTAAGAAAAACTGTTGTACTCATTACCTCATCGGGGCAGTAACAGGGAACATGTCTGAGGAACGTGTCATGCAAAGGGTGTATTACACTCCTTCTAATCCAGGGAGTTTAGAGGGCGTTGACAAACTCTATAGAGCTGTACAGAATGAAATGAGTAAACAAGTAAATGTAGAGAAAGTCAGAGAATATTTATCTGAGCAGGATGCATATACTTTGCAAGCCGGCTAGGGTGCATTTTGTAAGAAACAGAGTTTTCGTACTCAGACCGCTACAACAATTTCAAGCAGATCTTTGCGATATGCAGTCACTGTCCAAATATAATGATGGTTTTAATTATTTGTTAACAGTCGTAGATGTATTTTCGAAAAAAGCCTATGCTCAGGCATTAAAGAAGAAGACGGGTATAGAGGTTACCAAAGCCTTTGATACAACACAGTCATATTCCTAAAAAGATACAAACAGACGCAGGGAAATAATTCTTTAACAAAGTTTTTCAAGCCTTATTGAAGAAACGAGGTATTGCACATTATGCAACAGCCAGTGATATGAAGGCATGTGTGGTAGAGAGATTTAACCGTACGCTGAAAACTAAAATGTGGAGGTATTTTACAGCTAAAAACACTCATAGATATATAGACGTCTTACCTGAACTAATTGAAAGTTACAATAATAGTTATCATCGAAGTATTCAAATGACACCAATGCAGGTGACCAAGGAAAATGCGGCTCAAGTGTTTCGTAACCTGTATACCCCCCTCTAGCCATCGTAAAAAAGCTGCTGCCAAAATGAACTTTAAGGAGGGGGAGCTTGTAAGGATATCCAAATTGAGAGGGGTATTTGATAAAAATTATGAGCAGAGTTATACGGACGAATTATTTACGGTGTCTGAAGGCTTACCTCGTCTACCACCTGTTTACAAACTCAAAGATTATGATGGAGAAGAGATCAAGGGGACTTTTTATGAAAAATAGTTACAAAAAGTGAAGATATCTAGTGATAAGGCTTTTCAAGTGGAGAAAATTCTAAAAAGGCGTGTGGTGAGAGGGAAAAAACAAATGTTTGTATGCTAGAAGAACTGGCCCGAGAAATTCAACAGCTGGGTTGATGCTGGCGAAATCAAAGATGTATAAAAACAAACAGACTCAACGCTCAGTCCTTCATTACAGCCATGGAGATAAATGAAGGGTTCTACATTACGCTGCCGTCCAATGCCAGCCTTGATGTATTTCAAAACAATACAAGCTCTAGTTATCAGGTGAACCTGGCACAACCTTTACACTTGGATGGTTTGTGGCAGGTCGCCATGACAGAAATGTCATACCCACACACCTGGTATAACATACCTTTGGAAGTAGCCTGTTTTGAATGGATAAAGAAATCAAAATCCCCCGTGATAGTGAGCAAAGTAAGGATTCAAATGTTTCGAGGGGGCTACTATAGTACTATAAATCAGCTCAAGGCTGAACTGGAGTCCTGCTTCAGAAAAATTGACCGTAGATATAAAAGGAACATTCGGCGACACCATCACCCAGTATTTTAGTCCTGCGTATTACTTGCCGGTAACAAAAACGCACATCGAGAATATACAGATAGAGATCAAAAACGACCAGAACGAACCAATAAAGTTAACCTATGGTAAGAGTGTAGTGAAACTTCATTTCCGACCTTCAAAAGCCGGGCAATATTTTGCAAAACGATGATTCATCACGACCCCCAACGTTTTGTGAGCTACTACGAAAATAAAGCGGGAGGATCATTGCCTGGTTTTTATGGTGCACCGGTCATGTACGGCCGCGGCATTGGCTCTATATTTTTGAGATTATTTCGTTTTGTAGCACCTCTGGTGAGAAAGGGGTTCGCCATAGCTAAACCTCATCTGAAATCGGCGGCCAAAAATATTGCATCAGATGTTATCAGTAAGGCGGTCCATACATTTGGCCGCCAATCAGATCAGGGGTCTCAGGGAGGAGCCGGGGGTCTGATGGTTTTAGCAAGAAGGGCCAGGAAGAGACCTCCAGGAAAACAGGTTCCGGCAGGTGTTAAAAAAGGAAAGCACTCAGCCAAAAGAAAATCATTAGGGAAAAAACACCCTCGGAGAAGGAACGTATTGGGGAGAGATATATTTTAGAGTGTTAAATATGGCTCTTTTACATCACAAATCTGCTGAATGCAGCATGGCAGAGCTGGATTTATTTTCTGCTCCCATGACGCAGCTTTCTATCGATGAAAAACACTACACAAAGGTCCTTCCGTTGTCTGCCATTACAGAGGACGGACCCATTGAATTTTTCATTCCCGGGGACGGGGATAAATACCTAGATCTGAATGACACCTTGATGCATCTCAGGATCAAAATAACCAACGCTGATGGGACTAATATGGCAGCTGATGCCCCCGTGGCCCTCGTTAATTATCCTCTGAATACAATTTTTAGTCAATGCAACGTTATTCTAGGGGACAGGCTGATTTCTCAGTCCAGCTCGACTCATCCTTACAGAGCGATGATTGAAACGCTATTGAATTACTCTGATTCTACTTTAAAAACTCAGTTCACTGCCGGCTTATTTTATAAAGACACCGCGGGAGCTATGGACTCTGTAGTGATCGCCAATGGGCCAAACAAGGGTCTAGTAAAGAGAGCTATATTCACAGCTGAATCTCGAGAGCTTCATCTGATGGGGGCCCAACACACAGATATATTTTTCAGCGAGAGGCTTCTCCTGAACTCTGTAGATTTGAGAATCAAACTCACTCGATCTAATGATGCCTTTACTCTCATGTGTGCAAATGACTCTACATACCGTCTAAAAATACTGGGGGCTTCACTTTTTATCAAGAAAGCCACCATCTCCCCTGCAGTGCGTTTAGGTCATGCTGCGGCTCTGATGAGAGGTAACGCCCTCTACCCTTTATCTCGGGTGAATATCAAAACATACAGCATCCCGGTGAATTCCAGAATATGCAACCAAGAAAATCTCTTTCTGGGTAATATGCCTAAATACATAGTATTGGGTATGGTAAATCACGAAGCCTTCACCGGAAGGAGACCGCTTTCACCTTTTAATTTCCTTCATAATGATATGGAATATCTGGCTTTGTGTCAGGACGGTAGACAAGTACCGGCCAAAGCATTCCAACCTCAATTTAACCGGGGGTCTTCAGTCAGAGAGTTTTACAACATGTTCACTGCTACAGGGAGACACATGAAAGACTTGCCTCTGAGTATTGACCAAGAGGATTTCGAACAAGGATACTCATTATTCGTATTTAATCTCACTGCAGCCGAAGATGCTGACGCACTGTCCCCCATTACAAGCGGTAGTTTAAGACTGAGATTCATAGTACCGCTACCACAGACTACAACTTTAATCGTATATTCCTGTTTTGATTCAATTCTGGAGATTAATTCAAAACGTCAAGTGTTGGTAGATTATTACTAAGAAGATTACAACATGAATAATCATCAATTGGACAGTCTCCTACGTCATATGGTGGGGGACTCTTTTGGTGGGGTGTGGGCGTCAGATCAGCTAACCCGAGTAAAACAATTATTTAGATACCCTGTATACATGATTGTAAACACCCACCCCTCCCACATGCCCGGAGAACACTGGCTAGCAGTGACTTTAGAGGAGGACGACGTGGGGAGTTTTTTTTATTCTTTCGGATTTCCCCCCTGATTTTAGTCATTACCTGAAAAGCAATGTAAAACTATTTTATACCATAACCGGCAACTTCAGAATGTCATGTCTACAGCCTGTGGTCAACACTGTGTTTTTTATCTATGCAAAAGAGCGTCCGGGTTGTCTTACGAAAATGTGTTCTCTCTGTATCAAGATGATGTGGTAAAAAATGATGCTGCTGTAACGAATTTTGTGAAAAAATACCAACGGTGTGAGAGACGTCATAAAGACACTAATTTTAACCACAGTGTTTGTTCTCTACAAATGTTTAAAGATTGTTACAAAATGTAGAAAATAAAAAGGTCTGAAGACAAAATTAATTCAGATGACTGTCTTTATTAGGAAAACAAAATATAATACAACTTTAGGGGGTAAAATGTAACCAGTTGGGACTTAATATTCTATCTTTCCTTATTATTTTCTTCTTAAGCGGGGTACTCAGAGGTTCTTCCTCCTCTGCGGTGTCTGGGGTTCCTGTCACCTCCCAGCTGAGGGTCGTAGGAAATGATTTATTATTTGTTCTTCTTTTTTTGGGTATATTTTCTCCATTTAGCTCGCCCTCTTTGATTATACGATATTGTTCACGAGCGTGCAGGTTTTGAAAAGCTGTTAAAGGAATGTTGAGCTCATTCAGACTATTTTAAAAAAAACGCCAGCCTTTAGGCTCCTGGACATTTGTTTTATACGAGCAGGATAAATGTTTAAATAAATCTAACATGTGTGAACCTTTTACAGCTGTACCCTTTTCTACAAATTCCCCCGCCGGTGTCCATCCAGCTGTACTCGTGATTAATTTACTCATAATGTACTCGGCATTCTTACGGTAACGCTTAGGGAGGTGTTGAAGTACCTCATTTTTTATTTTATCAATGGACATGCCATCCTTATCTTCTCCTTTTACCAACCCCGTGTCTTCAGGTAGAGTTAAAGTAATATGTCGTTCCTCCTTCCCGTCTTGTTTGAGTAAGGTGAGATATCGCTGTAGCAAGGTGTTGTATTTTCTTATTTTTTCACAAGGGGGTAACCCTGTTTCGTTTAGCACTGCTCTCATTTTTTCATCCAGAACATCTTCGGCAGTGCGTCTCATTGATTCCTTACTATGGGGGTTAGTTACACCCCTCGATTGAGTTGATTAAACTGGTGAGGTGATAACAAAAACATCTTTTGACTCATGATTGAGTGAGCCCTCCTAAAAGTTGTCCTAAAATGGGGATCACAGCACCTAGCAGCGGCAGAAGAAAACCTCCAGATTGCTTTCTTAAGGCCTTGAATTTAGTTTTTAAGTTGGTCTTTTTATTGGCCAAGAGTTTGAAAATGGTCTTTTGTTTCTTGAGTTTCTTATACTGAGCGCCTGATAGTGGAATGTTACCCTTTAGAAGATATAAAGACAGCTCACAGAGTGATTGAAGAAAATCCGTGGAGCAGTTCTTGAGAATATCCTTGCGCTTCGAGGGCTTGGCGTTACACAAGGCCTTCAGCAGAGGCATGTTTCTTTTTAAACGGGCCGACATACTGTTTCAAGTTTTCGTTTTTGGTACATAAACAACTAGCCACTGATTAGGTAGTACTCCTGATCTAAGTCTGTAGATGTCTGGACAGCTGGGAGTCATGTCTACGATTAAATAACCGTGAGGTTCCTTGGTGGCGTCTTCAAAACTTTGTAGGAAAAATGATTTATTACCAGGGTGTATTTGTTGAGCAAGTATATTCATTTGTAATCTGTCTCTGGGGTTTTTAAACAAGACCATGTAATTAGTATTCAAACTAATGAAAGCTTTAGCGCAAGTTCAATAAGGAAGACCTAACACGAGTCACTTACACGTCACTCTATGGCTCCCTTCCCCCCTCATTAAATACGAGGGCGTCACCCCTCAGCAGCCAATCGCTGCACATGCTAAATTCCTTAAATGCCTGCTCTTCCTCCATGTCAGTTGTCATTGCAGATGATCACACGCAATGGTAGTTGCAATACAATACTCCTTCTCGTGAGAAAAACCGTAAGAAACAACTAGCTCAAGATGTCCAACTCGGACAATTCGGAACACGAACCTTCTCTGGAAGTCTCCGATCCCGGTTCGGCTCCCCACAGCGGCTTATCAACAGAGGCAGACTTCCTCATCGCCCGGCTCCTGCAGCAGGGCTTTCCCACAGCCCCAGGCCTCACTCTCTCTCAGCTGCGAGAGCTCTCGGACCAGGTCTCCAGCGTAACTCCCCAGTCCGGGGCAGCAGCTCCAGTCAGCTCCCCAGAGAGCAGGGCGAGGACGAGGCCGCAGCCGCGGAGGTAAAAAAGGGCAGGAAGTCGAGCCCTCCAGGATCCCGTCCCCCTCCACAAATCCACCCCTTCTCAGGCTCGCCAGTCCGGGAGCGTCACACACACCCCTTATGGAGAGTAGCGCGGCCGGCTCCCTGCAATCCCTGGCGAGCTCCATGATAGCTATCGATGCTCGCCTCCAGGCTCTGGAAGACTCCGCCACAGGAGCTTCAACTTCCGTTGCACTCAGATACTAGTTTTAACGAAAATGTTTGCACTCACCCTTACACAGGGTTGGGTTGTAACGGAATACATGTAACGGTGTTACGTAATCAGAAGAAAAAGAAAAGAAAAAAATCAGTATATTCAGCTGGTGTTACATTTGAAAAACGAGTAATCTGAGTGCAGTTACTTTCGTAAACCTGAAGTGAATACTTATTGGAATTATTGGTGGAAAGTTTCCTCACAATATGTAATATTTATTACCGGCAGAACCGTGTGCACAGCGCTGCAGCGTATCTGCGAGCGAGAGATGCAGCGTGTCCGTGAGGCCCCGCCCCGCACGCAGATGAGAGAGAGAGAGTTCTCTTTCAAAACATATTGGAAGGTAGAAACGGAGATGTTTAGATAAAACGTGGAAGATAACGTTTATGTAGCATTTATTTATTGTCGAAATGATGACATTTATAACGGGATCAAATCTAACTGAATGGCCTGCTGCTGCCGAATGCATGGGGCAGTAACTGGGAAAAGTTTTAAAAGTTATTACATCGTTTCAGATAATAATGATAATGCATTCTATTTAGGGGCGCCTTTCACAGCACCCAAGGACACCTTACAATGCATAAACTTTTCCAAGGAAAGGTTTTAAGATAGTACAAAGAAGGCAGTCTGGGTGAGTTTTTCTTTTTATGTGCGGTGCAGATGAGAGAGCTGTCCAGAATGACACTAAAATGTTGTGTTTGTGCTCTTCATAAGCCATTAAAACAGTAAAATACGTGTCTCCCGTTCACCAAAACATACCCATCTGGTATGGAAAAGAAAGTATTCTAAAGAGAAAGAAGAAAGAAAAGATAAAAAGAAGAGGGAAAAAGAAAAGAGGAAAGAAGAAAAAGAAAAGATGGAAAGAAGAAGAGGAAAAGATAAAAAGAAGAGGAGGAAAGAAGAGGAAAGAAGAAAAAAATAAAAAGAAGAGGAAAGAAGAAAGGAAGTATTCTAAAAGTAATCTGCCACCGGTACCGGTGGGATTGTGGTTAGTTTCTGATGCACAGAAGAAAAATCTGGCCCACCCTATATTTTTACAGGCCCACCCTAAAGTACATTTCTGCCTACGCTACTGGTCCGCACAGCAGCAACAACCAATCACATGAATATCTTGCCCCCGACACACAAAGCAATACCAATGTTAAAACTAAGTAAACTGGAAGAAAAAAGAAAAAAGAAAATCCCCAACAGGCGAAAACCTACCAGTTTCACCCACTGTCTCTGCCTCCTCCCTCCATGCCTCGCTCCTCTGGTTTGTATCCCAGTAGATGAACAGAGACTGATCATACAGCACCAGGTGATTCACTACCGCTATAATGAATTTTCCCTCAAATTTTTGGAATATGAGGAATTACCTGCGTAGTCTCTCCCAGCATACACGCGGTCTGATTGGCTAGCGCTTGTACTGGCAGATTTGCATAAACGGGATTTATTTGGCTGACGCTTCTGCCGAGGCGCCAAAAGTGAACTAAAAACATTCTGGAATATCACCCTTCCACTCCCATTAACATCCCTCAGCTAGCAGCTGCGCTATCTACAGATTCCGTGTTTGTTGACTATCTCCTGTCAGGGCTCTCCCAAGGCTTCAGGGTAGGGGTCCTCCCATCTCCCACAGTGACTTTCGTAGCAAGAAACTTACAGTCAGCCGCTAAAGAACCCAACATAGTTTCCCAGCTCATCGACAAAGAACTTCTCAAAGGATATATAATCGGTCCTTTTAGCTCCTCCCCCTTCTCAGTGTTCCGTTCAAATCCCATCGGAATAGCCACACGTAAATAAAAGGCTGATTTTCGATCTGTCCGCTCCCTGCTCCGGCCCATTCTGCAGCGTCAATAGCATCATCCCTCCAGATCAGTTCTCCCTTCACCATGCCTCAGTGGATAATGCAATAAAGATGATCAAGTTCACAGGGCACGGAGCTCGGCTCTCCAAAGCGGACATTACCGATGCCTTCAAATCATCCCCATTCATCCGTCTCAGTGGAACTTGATCGGTATTAAGTGGGAGTCCAAACTCTATCTTCACCGTTCGCCTGACCTTCGGGTGCAGAAGCAGCCCCCGCATCTTCAATTCCTTCTCGGAAGCGCTCTATTGGATCCTGCTGAACATCGTCAGAATCCCCTCCGTCCTTCACCTACCGGACGACTTCCTCCCCATAAACCCGCCACAGGACAGCTCAGGGATCTCACTGGCCAAGCTTAAACACTGCTTCAGGAGTGAGGTGTCCCTCTCTCCAAAGAGAAAACGTTAGGTCCCGACACACGCTTAGAGTTCTTAGGCATCATCCTCGACTCCATAGACATGAAGGCGTCTCTCCCCTCCGACAAATTGCAGCGCATCCGGGACATCACCAAGTCATACTGCGAGCAACAAGTTATCACAAAACAATAGTTGCTCTCCCTTCTCGGACACCTCAACTTCGCCATGCACGTCATCCCCCAGGGGCGCTCGTTCATCTCCCGCCTCCTGGACGCAGCATCAGCGGTCGACAATCTCCATGACTGCGTTTTCTTAGACGAAGGCTGCCGCTCAGACCTTCGGTTCTGGTCCCTCCTGCTCGCCCACTGGAACGGAGTTACTTTCTTTTATGATGGCCTCATGCGTTCCTCTGACTCAATGAGGTTCTTCACGGATGCCGCCCTTCCATGGGTTTTGGGGGTTTCTTCCAGGGAGAGTGGTTCGCAGGGTCATGGCCCCGTCAATTTCTACCTCAAGCAAGTTCTCACTAAATCCAGCCTATCACCCATATCATACCCGGGGCATTCCTTCAGGATAGGTGCAGCCACCTCTGCTGCTAATCAAGGTCTCTCTACCTCATCCCTACAACAACTAGGACGGTGGTCCTCCTCCGCCTTCACAACCTTCATTCGTCCGGAAATCAGCGCCGTACGGGCTTCCCAAAGATCTCTCAGACCCTAACTATGGTATCTATGCATATAACTGGTGGTGGCTCATAAACACATTCATAAGTATACATGTCTCACTAAGGTACCTGATATTCAAACTGCATTCCCGTCCTAGTCCGCGGGCCCCGCCCACAGGGAATAACGTCTCGTCTCACGCGCACCTACACGTAACGGGCTTCATCTCCTGGACACAGGTATCCAAATCCCAGGCCCTTGCTCAATGTGTCAGTGTAAAATGTATATCCTGCAAAGTCAGGTACGGACTCGGGCCACCGCACACTTCGGTGTCAGTTACAAAACAAAGAAAATAAAGAAAGAGGAAAAAGTAAAGAAGGAAAATATATATCCTGCGAAGTCAGGCGTGGACTCGGGCCACCGTACACTTCGGTGTCGTGGCTCCGGGCCACCGTACACTTCGGTGTCAGTTACAAAACAAAGGAAATAAAGAAAGAGGTAAAAGTAAAGAAGAAAAAGATATATCCTGCGAAGTCAGGCGTGGACTCGGGCCACCGTACACTTCGGTGTCAGTTACAAAACAAAGGAAATAAAGAAAGAGGAAAAGAGTAAAAGAGGAAAAGATAAAGATATATCCTGCGAAGTCAGGCGTGGCTGAAGGCCACCGTACACTTCGGTGTCAGTTACAAAACAAAGGAAATAAAGAAAGAGGAAAAGAGTAAAGACGGAAAAGATAAAGATATATCCTGCGAAGTCAGGCGTGGCGGAAGGCCACCGTACACTTCGGTGTCGTAGCTTCGGGCTACCGTACACTTCGGTGTCGTGGACGTTGGGCCACCGTACACTTCGGTGTCAGTTACAAAACAAAACCGTTCGACCTTTGGGCGGCGTAGTCAAGCCCTGCTAGCCAGGCAGGCGACCCGCAGGTCGTTTTCAGATAAGACCGGCACTGATTTCGGCAGTCAGAGTCTCAGCATGACCCGTAAGCTCCGGCAGTGATTCCGGCCCAATGCCGCTTACATATGTTAATCTATTATCTTTCATTCCCAGATCACCAGTCACTCCACAAGGTAAGCAACTCAGTTCATCTCAGTATTTCATACTTCACTGGTTTTGGGGATTTCATCGGAGCGGTTATTTCCCTCCTGAAGGATTATCCTGCAAACCGGGGCCTAATCGCCAAACACCATTACATTCTCCTGTTGTATTATCATGGCAATCATTTCATTCATATGACGTGTAAACAATAAATATGTAATTCTTACATCACGTCTCTCCGGTTTGAAATGCAAGCTTTAGCGCGAGTTCAATAAGGAAGACCTAACACGAGTCACTTACACGTCACTCTATGGCTCCCTTCCCCCCTCATTAAATACGAGGGCGTCACCCCTCAGCAGCCAATCGCTGCACATGCTAAATTCCTTAAATGCCTGCTCTTCCTCCCTGTCAGTTGTCATTGCAGATGATCACACGCAACCCGCCTCCACCCCTCTCGCCTCCTGTCTCCTTCAGGACAAAGCTAAACCTTCCTCCTTCAGACCGGTCTCACCTACTCATCACCACCACCAGTGTCTAGACCCCGGGGATTTCATCGGAGCGGTTCTTTCCCTCCTGAATGATTATCCTGCAAACCGGGGCCTAATCGCCAAACACCATTACATTCTCCTGTTGTACTATCATGGCAATCATTTCATTCATATGACGTGTAAACAATACATATGTAATTCTTACATCACGTCTCTCCGGTTTGAAATGGTACGACTGTTTTTCCCCTGATGAAAAACATTTTGTGTTAACATCATAACACTCATATTTCTATGATGACGGTATTGGGTGAAAAGTCTGACTACTTCAGGATGCTCAGAGGCCTGAAATATAACATTGTCTAATATAATCAAATGACTTTGATCAGGAGGAAATAGTGATTCATCTTCAAATGATTCAGGTAGACCGTTGATGAATTTCATATTTTTATTCTTTTCCTGCAGTTCAGCATACATGGGCTGGAAAGAAGTATAAATCCACACAATATTTTGAGGTTGTACATCCATTACATGAATACAATTTTGCAAAACATTCTTGACAAAAAAGTTTTTCCACACCCACTGGGGCCAACTACTAAACAAGAAAAAGGAACACGTAGTCTGGGCTCAAAATCTATTTGACTGGGTGAAAACATTTTGTCTCTTCTTATTATTTCTCAATACCCAAAAGGCAAAGTCTTTCCTCCGTCTAGCAGACGTCTCTTATCAAACACAACTCGGAACTTTTTGGTGAATGACACATTTCTCAAAACGAAACCCTCTTTATTCCGTACAATGTTGTGTTGCGGGGCCTCAATTACCCTCCCCCTCTCAGAGTTTTGAACGTAGCCTTCCACCAGATCTGCCAGACTGTCAAAGTTCACTCGTTCACAACATTCGTGCGTTTGTGTAATGCCTTTCACACGCATCACAACCTTTTTTTGATTTTTGGTCTGATAAGCATAACTTTTAGGGACTGCTGAAACAAACTCTTCAATCGTGTCGCCCCCCAGTTCATCTGTCAGATCCCCCAGATAAACCCCCATGATCAGTGGAGTCTCCTCGTGTCTTGTCACATAGATTATACTATCTGTTTCGTAGTAGAAAACTCTGTGCTGTAATTTCTCCAATTCACTCTACAGTTTCAGCCTGGCATACACAGTGGTAAATGCTGCAATGAATATGTTATCTACCTTGTTGGGAGGAGAGTAGCATTTTTCACCGTAACACCACTGAACAAGAGCCGTTCTGTCGTTGAGGAATGAGAAATACTTAACCTTATGTTTAGCTGAAAACAAGAGGTTAAGAAATTCTTCTGTTTTGGTCACAATCTTAGTCTGAGTCAGATTGCTTCTCTGGGCACATTTACCCCAGATACTGTTGAGACATAGTTTTGCCACTTGTCTTTTGGCTGGATTTTATTTTATTGTATCTGCATCCAGCAAGATACCCTGATTAGCATGGTAGTCTGCCACATACTTTTGTCTGCTCTCATCATCTGCGGCCTCTGAAGGATAACCTGATGCTTCTTGTTTACCCTTCAAAAATGTGTGTATATAGTCTACAAAAATGCTGTCATTTTTCTTCTCAAAATGCCACACCTCTGTGATCTGAGTCATCTTGTACCCCATACCCAGGGCTTTGGTGAATTCTGTGGTCACCCAAACTCCTGTTAATGCTCTTTCCTCTTTGCTATGCATGCAGGGCCCCTGTTGGTTGTTAAGCTCAGCGCATGTACGGCATAGGGTGAACACTAGCTTACCCGCTGCAGTTCTGTAGGGCAGGACAGGAAAGTAAAGACCTCTGGGAGGGTCTACTGTGGCTCTGATTAACCCAAAATAACTCTGAGGGTCTTTGAAATCTCGGAATATGATCTGAGGGTGTCCAAGTGGATATAGGCCTGTACAGTTTACAAAAGGGTAGAGTGAGGTGAAATCACAATAATGAACCAATTAATCTGCCGCTGCCGTGTGCCTCAACTTTACTGCACATGTTCTTCCCCCGTATAGAGCATCGCGGGGGGTCAGTGGCTCTGGAGCTTTGTATTTCCTGAGGAAAGCCTGCAAATCTTGATTGGATTTTTTCATCTCACCCCATGTATGCTCACGCATAACGATCACTTTGGCCCCGTGAACAGACTGTAGCTCATGCAGCTTTGCCTCACTAGCAGCATGGAGCTGCTCAAATGTGCCACCTGACAAGGGGTTTTTCTCATGGCCCTTATAGCAAGATGGGCACCCGTGATAGAAGCAACCAAGAAATTCCCAAACAATCTTTGCCCCCGCAACTTCAGCAAACCCGTCTACGACAAAACGTCCCACTCGTTTCTTGCCTTCATTCAACGCATGTTGAATAAATACACCTTCAGTTTGCGCTACCCACTCCAGCCATTGAATACCTGCGTCTGAGTACGTCTTGTTTTCACGGTGGTAGTCGTCGGGTGGGGGAATTGCTAGGGTTTTGGGCGATAAAAAGTTTGTGGTAAAAACTTTCATACACGCAGAAGCTATGGTCGCACGACTAAAAGGATCAACTCCTGTCTCTCCGAGAAACCCTTTTCGAAATAAAGTGGCCCCCTGGGCAAGAATGTCCACATCGTTTTTACAGTAAAGCAGTGCCTGCTTTCGAAAATCAAAAGTACCCGTGCGTACCGTCTCATACCAGGTGAAGAAGTCACTCTTTTCATCAGTTGTCATGCGTTCAATCCCATAACAGTGTGCTGGAGGGTAAGGTCCGATATAACTCAGATTGGCCTTAGAGCTGAAACCGTGAGGGAAGTACCCCTTGATTTTATCTTCAAATCCCAAAGCTTTTGGCATTGCTGCTAAACGCATAGAGAGATAAGACAGTGAGTCTATGTACTTTTGTCCGAAATCCTGGTCAGTAAAAGAGATCACTTTACTTCCCTGCATTATCAAGGAGGGTTTTAGCCCTTGCTCAATCATTGCGTTGATAATGAGATAGCTGTCAAAACCCTTAGCATTGTGAGCGATGAAGGTTGCATTTTTTAACTTTGGGCGCCTAAAGTGTGCCAGAAACTGCAGTGTGCAGTCGGTACCCTCAGCGACCCTAATGTCACCCTCAAGGGTTTTTGTGCACACCAGGAAGGAGACATGTACACCATCTGCCCCCGCCATTGTTTCAAAATCATAAAACACAATGTTGTCATTGTGTTCTGTCTCTTTGGGCAACACTCCGATGTAACACAGATGTTTTTCACACTCGCGTGTAGAAGCAGATGGTAATTTGTCCTTGCATGTCTTGCATTTTTTCACCGCACACTTGTGTGTTTTATCTGCACTACTCTTGGGTATATAGTAAGAAAGTTGGCAATCTCCACACTTTTTGTGTAAATCGCAGTTACTGGCAATGTCTGCTGATCTCTGTGTCTGCTCTTTATGTCGAGAATGACAGCCGACCGTACGGCACGTTTTGTTACAGTCTTTACAAAAGATGGGTTTAAACTCTTCCAGAGTACATGAGGGGTCAAGGCAGACAAAACAATGACCAGTACAGGAATGACTCCATTGAGAGCTGTAGCCTGTGTAACAATATTCACCGACATATGCAGAGCCTAAAAACCCCTTCAAGTTTTTAATCCCATTGTAATGGTTTTGGAAGAGGAACAAAAACACAGTTTTGTCTCGTTTGGGACCGTCTGTCTGGAATTTACAGTCATCATCGCCTCGGTAAAAAACCACAATCTTGCATTTTAAACTCTCTTCGAATTCATAAATGTCGTTGAATGTCACAGCTGTCTGATCTGTCAAACCCAACCCCCTCTGAATCTCTTTACCACGTTCAAAACCTTCTTTATCAGTGAGGTTGTCATGCAACAACAGTGCTAAATTAATAGCAAAACACAGCTGGTTGGACGGGTTCTGTACAACATAAAGAAAACGCCTCTTCTTTTTAACAATCTCATTGTCCAACATTTTACTAGCCAATCTTTTAGCACCACCGCCACGGGGGGATTGCACAATTTGCACCACTAACTCAATGTTGCTGTCTGCCATTACCTCCAAATTTGACTGCACTGCATTGAACAGGGCCTCCTCAAAATCATTCAGATTATCACCGGGGGCATTTAAAATGGCTGACACGTTAGCCCGTAGCTACTCACCCTGTAGCTCAATCTGTACAATATCTTCCCTCTCTGCCCGTGCAAAAGCATATTCAAGCATAGCATGCACATTGTTCATCAGAACCCCATAATAGGCTGTAAAGTCTGCTTCATCGTTAGGAGGAGTTAGGACTAGAGACTGACGCAGTTCTGTGTTATTGAATACAGGTCGAGACAAAACACATGGTGAGGCATTCTGGATAGCTCCTCCACCATTCTGTAACGAGGGGCCTGGTGATTCTGAAGCATTCGGGGTGTCATTTTGGTCAGCGCTCCCGCCATTGCGCACGGAGGAAACTGGTGATTCTGAGTCACTCGGGGTGTCCCTAACATATCCACCATTCTGCACGGTGGAAACTGGTGATTCAGCATTGGCTGAAGCTATGCTATTTGCTCCATTCAGATGGAGTACATCGTCTGCGAGCTGATTTAAAAGCCCGAGACCGGGGTAAGTGTCAGAGTTTTGGTAGCAGTCTAGCACCCATTCCAGAGCGCTATCTAAGGTTGTGGGATAGCTTGAGTTTGTTTGTGAGGAGGTGGAAGGTTCGTTTACAACTGGTTCTTCGTCATTTAACTCACTGATATTGTCTGAACACCGAGGAAATGACATATCTACATACATGAATTCCTCATCACTGCTTAGCTCATTTATATCATTTATACAATGAAGAAAATACATTTCTCTATCTGCTAAATCATCCATGTTTGACCGTTTATGAAATCAAATAAAATCAAAAATACATTTGTCACAGCTGAAGAAACATACCGTTCGGATACATCGGTACCAATTTACATGAGACCCCCTCCAGCTTATTCAGTTGGTGTGACCATAAAGTCGACAGTAACAGCAGTGGGGCTCCTCTTGATAATAGTTTGGTAGATCTATACAGAAAAAAAGACAGAGAAAAAAGAAGGATAAGTATTTGAAAAACATAGGATTATACATTTAAAGGAATGCTCCACTCATTAGATAATTAATCAAAACTTCAGTATTTAGTGAAACATTTTGTTTAAACCATACCCTGAAGAAATCAGCGATATTCCCCGGTAAATAATGATTTTATAGCTCTTTTTTATCAAAACCTGTATATTCCGTCAGGCCGCTGCCATTTTGCCCATTTTCAGTAGTCACGTGATGGTCGTGACGTCATCCATGCGTTCACTTTGTAAACACACGAAAACATGGCGAAGTTTTGAGCAATATGAAGAGATTGGAAGGGGGAATTCAGCCATACAGGTTCGAGCCTACTTAGTACTACTTAGTAGATACAATGATTTTGATTACTAGATATGTATGCATGTAGTACCACCCTTGCTAGCGATTCCCTCTCTAGTTTAGCATACTCAGCCTCGTTGTCCCTGGCCCTAGAACCACGATTTTATGGGGCCGGAAAAACTGGGGGAAAATACCCACTAGCCGGTACTACGCTATATGGAAAGGCCACCAAAAACTGGCCTGGCCTGGACGATAAAGGACGTTTAAACGGGGCTACCCGCTGCAATGGAAATGCGCTATAACATACCTTATTCTTACTCCGAGCACTACTTCTGGTCCTCCGTCGCTTCACACTTGCAAAGGGCGATTTCTCAACTGGCTGAACTGGTGTCCTGGTCGGTGATGACACCAGAAAGACCGATGGTACTGCATCTCCATTAAGTAATGGTTGTTCAATAAATCCCATGTTATGTTTTATCATACTCTCAGAGTAGTCGTCCGGAAACTTGAAATGTTCGCTGCATACATGCGCCTGTGGATCTTTCGGGTTCGGGCCGGCCACATTTCGCTAGCCACTGCCTCCGAACGTACTTCCTACGCTTACCTTTTGGCAACAGATGGAACCGAGCATTCCGTGGATTGTTCCTATCAGAATTGTGGCAATGTTTCGCGATACAATGAGGCATATTTGAAGAGAATAACTACAGTAAATAACATGAACATCAACGTGTCCTCGAAACCAAACGCATGGTTTACGTCACGTCCGGTAAAATGGCGCCGCCCACAGTGTTGATGTTATTTCGGTAATTAATCAGTTTAAAATCACTGATAATGTCATCGGATTAAAAAAAAAAAAAAAAGACTGGCAGAGACTGGTCTGTTTTATCGGATGATAATTATTTAAAAATGAGTGTCATGAGCATACCATTCCTTTAACAACTATTCATTTCGCGAACATCTTATAATATAACCATAAAACTCATTTACCGGTGTGATATCTCGTCAGGAGTGGATCTGTGAGGAGTGCAATATCGACCTGAATCTCACGTAGAGTCTGTGCTGATAGTTTGCCCCAGACCTGATGACGAGGGTCTAAGTCTGTCTGACTCGGTAGGAATGTGTCTGGGACGGGTTGTACCTCGAACTCATCCAAGTAGGCACTGCAAAAGTCAAAATCGGCCTGAAGCTCTGGCGGGATCTGTGTGGGGGTTTCAGACCTGAGCGGCTGCAGGGGGGCGTTGAAAGGGGGCGAGTCTGCCTGGTTCTCTGAGGCACGGGGGAGGGTGTAGTGGTTGTTGGCGATCCCAATGAGATCAGCACTTGTCTCAGAAGGTAGACTCCAAAGTTGCGAAGTTTTGGTACACTGATGGCGGGTCTATGCTGTAAACTTCATCACCTTTTTAACAAAAGAGTAAATATATAAAAAACGTTATTTTGGATACTTTACACATAAAAAACACATTTGATTTTAAAATAAAATACAACACATATAGTTTAAATATACTCACTTTCCACAGGGGATGAATCAAGGTAGGCTCCAAGTACAAAGCAGATCCTTTCTAATACTAGAGGTCCTATTTGACTCAGAGTGTCCTGAGCTGAGAAACACACAAAAAAAGATTTGATTACAATCTACACCAAGGCAAGGCAAGGCAAGTTTATTTATATAGCACTTTTCAACACAAGGCAATTCAAAGTGCTTTACAAAAAATGAAAGAGATTAAGAAAATGGCATTTAAAATCAGTCATTAAAAAGAAAAGCTAATAAAATAAACATTAAAAGAAAAAATACATGGATAAAAGTTACAGTGCAATTAAACATTAAAAGAAAAAAGTACATGGATAAAAGTTACAGTGCAGTCTAAGATATGAATAGTTCAATTAAAAGCAGCGACAAAAAGAAAAGTCTTCAGCCTGGATTTAAAAGTAGTAAGAGTTGCAGCGGACCTGCAGGTTTCTGGGAGTTTGTTCCAGATATTTGGAGCATAATAACTGAACGCTGCTTTACCATGTTTAGTTCTGACTCTGGGGACAGAAAGCTGACCAGTCCCTGAAGACCTGAGAGATCTGGATGGTTCATAATTTAGCAGGAGGTCAGAAATATATTTTGGGCCTAAACCATTCAGTGCTTTATAAACCAGCAGCAGTATTTTGAAATCTATTCTGTGACACACAGGAAGCCAGTGTAAAGACTTCAGAACAGGAGTGATGTGATCCACTTTCTTAGTGTTAGTGAGGACTCGAGCAGCAGCGTTCTGAATTAGCTGCAGCTTCCTAATAGATTTTTTAGTGAGACCTGTGAAGACACCATTGCAGTAGTCGAGTCTACTGAAGATAAAAGCATGGACAAGTTTTTCCAAATCCTGCTGTGACATTAGTCTTTTAATCCTAGATATATTCTTTAGGTGATAGTAGGCTGATTTAGTAACTGTTTTAATGTGACTGTTGAAACTCAGGTCAGAGTCCATGACTACACCTAGATTTCTGGCTTTATCTGTTGTTTTGAACATTGCACACTGAAGCTCAGCGCTAACTTTTATACGTTCTGCCTTGGCTCCAAAAACCATTACCTCAGTTTTATCTTTGTTTAATTGGAGAAAGTTCTGACACATCCAGTCATTGATTTGTTCAATGCACTTACTCAGTGTTTGAATTGGAGCATAGTCTCCTGGTGAAATTGTTACGTAAATTTGTGTGTCATCTGCATAGCTATGGTAACTTATTTTGTTGTTCTTCATTATCTCAGCCAGTGGTAGCATGTAGATGTTAAAGAGAAGAGGCCCCAAGATGGAGCCTTGAGGAACCCCACATGTCATATTTGTCAACTCAGATGTGTATTTACCTATAGAAACAAAGTTGTTTCTGTCCTTTAAGTAGGATTCAAACCAATTCAGAACTGTTTCCGAAAGTCCCACCCAGTTCTCCAGTCGGTCTAGTAATATGCTGTGGTCAACAGTGTCAAACGCAGCACTGAGATCTAATAATACTAACACTGAAGTTCTGCCACTGTCTGTGTTTAAGTGGATGTCATTAAAGACCTTTACAAGAGCAGTCTCAGTGCTGTGGTTTGGACGAAAGCCTGACTGGAACACATCAAAACAGTTATTTAAATGCAAGAAATTACTCAACTGTTGAAAAACAACTTTTTCAATGATTTTACCTAGAAATGGGAGGTTTGATATGGGCCTGTAATTGTTCATTACTGAAGCATCTAGATTATTCTTTTTTAAGAGCGGTTTAATGACTGCAGTTTTCAGGGCCTGTGGAAAAATACCTGAGTGAAGATATTTGTTTACTATATGAAGTAGATCTGAGGCCATGCAAGGCAAAACATATTTGAAAAATCCTGTTGGAATAATATCAAGGCAGCAAGAGGAGGATTTCAGAAGTTGAATAATGTCCTCTAGGTTTTTATCATTAATCTGATGGAATTGTGTCATGATGTCTGAATTGATGTTAAGTGGAGATAGGGACAACACATTTGCTGTTCCTGATGCAGAGGCACTGACTGCTTGTCTGATTTTCTGAATTTTGTCAGTGAAAAAGGAGGCAAAATCATTGCACGCCCTGGTGGATAGAAATTCAGAGGCTACTGACACTGGGGGGTTAGTTAGTCTGTCGACGGTAGCAAACAAGGCACGTGCGTTGTTTTTGTTTTTGGTAATGATGTCAGAGAAGAACGATTGTCGTGCGTTTTTCAATTCCAAATTATAAAGGCCAAGTCTCTCTTTATAGATTTCAAAGTGAACCTGGAGATTTGTTTTTCGCCACCTGCGTTCAGCTTTTCGACATTCTCTTTTTTCTGTTTTCACGCTCATGGCCTTTCTCCATGGAGATATTTTCTTGCCAGACACTTCCTTTACCTTAGTTGGAGCAATGGCATCTATAACATTTTGAATTTTTGAATTAAAATGATCTACTAGCTCATTTACTGAGATGTTGGCAGGGGCAAGTGTGGAAGAGAAATTCTGAGTAAACATTTCCCTAGTATTTTCAGTTAAATATCGCTTTGTGGTTACCTCTTTTTGAACATTTTTGTGAACAGAAATAGAGCTCTCAAAGAAAACACAGGAATGGTCAGAGAGTGCAACATCAGTCACCACAACCTTAGAGATATTCAGACCCTTTGAGATAATTAAGTCCAGAGTGTGCCCCTTATTGTGCGTGGGCTCCGTCACATGCTGAGTCAGTCCATAGCTATCAAGAACACAAAACAGTTCTTTAGCCCCTCTGTCCTGGGGGTTATCAACATGGATGTTAAAATCACCAACAATGACTAGACGGTCAAAGTCAATACACACTATAGACAGCAGTTCAGTAAAGTCATCAAAAAAGCTTGCACAGTATTTGGGTGGTCTATAGATATTTAGGAACAGAGCTCGAGAGGAGCATTTCAGCCGAAGGGCCACATATTCAAAAGAATCAAAGTTTCCATAAGATGTCTTCCTGCATTGAAGGGAATCATTGAACAGAATAGCAACTCCACCCCCTTTCTTATGCATTCTTTCCTGACTCATAAAACTAAAGTTGGGAGGGGTTGATTCGATAAGAACAGCTGCACTGTTATTTTGTTCAATCCAAGTTTCTGTTAAAAACATAAAATCGAGATTGTGCTCAGTGATAAAATCATTGATTAAAAATGTTTTTCCTGCCAAAGACCTGACATTTAATAAAGCTAGTTTAAGTTTGTTAAACACACTATCAGTCAGGTTTTTTGTAACAAGCTGTGGCTGACATGGAATCACTGCTAAATTAGATACACTCACACAAACGTTTGAGCGCTTCCTGTTTCTATGATTCACCGCTCTTAATCTATTACCTATCAACACAGATATCGGCAAAGCTACTGGCAGGCAGGGCCCCGACATGTCCTGGAAAGAGTTGAGAGTGCCATACGCCCTTGAGCCTGGACCCATCACATATCAGTAAGAGTTTGTTGTGTTTCGTACACACACATCCTTATCAGGCTTCGGAGACTGCAGAAGCCCCCTCGAAGGGAGGGGAGGTGGTCGACGTAGGCACGGTGATGGAGACGGGCTAGATGGTGCGGGGGTAGAGGACATGCTGCCAGGGGGGGGAGGTGGTTGACGTAGGCGCGGTGATGAGGACGGGGGAGATGGTGCGCGTCTCCGCGGTGATTTTGGTGGGCGTCGTTGAGGAGCGGGGGTAAAGGACATGGTGCCGGCCCTGCGTATCGCCTTCGTTTGGTCTTTGAACTCCAGGAAGGAATCGGGGCCAACCCTCTGTATCTCCTTTGTGTGTTCATCGATCTCCAGGAGGGTGGGCGAGGGTGAAAGGGTGAACGGAGTATCCTCAAAGGCGTTGACAGGGGGGGGGGGCAGTGGAGACTCCTCCATGTGTCTCATATGTCTCCCATAATCAGAACATTCCTCAGGCGGGTGCAGTGATAATTCTTCAGGGTTTTCTGCATGATGTGTTGTGTCTTTCTCGTGTTTTGATTCCTCTTGCCGCTTGTCCTTGGCAGAGGGAACAGATTGATGACGCAGGCAGTTGAATATGTTAGAGATAAACAATTTCACTCCTGACTTGTTCAGGTAAACTCCATTTGCTTTGAAAAGATGTCTGCGATCCCAGAAAAAGTTAAAATTGTCAATAAAATGAACAGAATGGTCAGTACAGGCCGTTGAAAGCCAGGTGTTCAGTGCAAACAATCTGCTGAATCTCTCCACTCCTCTTCTGACTGGCGGTAGAGGGCCACTGATGAACACCTCTGCATTTAGAGAGCTGGCAGTTTCCAACAAACATTTAAAGTCTTCTTTCAGCACTTCTGACTGTTGTTTCACAACATCATTTGTTCCAATGTGCAGTACCACATTCTTCACAGTCGGATGTTCAGCCCCAATATGCAGGATCTTCTCAGCCAAGTCAGAGACCACATCCTTGGGAAAACAGAGTACTTTGGTGTTGTTCTTATTACACAGACCTTTTACATCTCTTACAGCAGAGTCACCCACAATCAGAGTTTCAGGCCCAGTCGTTAGCTTTCCCTCTAGCCTTTTACTTTTGGAGTAGCTATTGGTCCTTACCCTGCTGCGTGAAGAGGACAGGTTATCCAAGTCATCAGATCTCCGGTTCTCGGTCAGCGGAGCGTATCTGTTCTGGATTGGCACACTTGGTGGTTTAGGAGGATTGTTTGTAATTCTCCCTTTAGCAGCTGTCCACTGCTGTTTCCTAGTATGAATAGGGGTTGAAGAGGCGCTCTTCCTGGGTGATAACAATGCAGGCCAGCCGGTCGCATCACAGATTTCGGAGCTCTGGGCTCTGCCTGTTATCCGTCCTCCCAAATCCCATGGAAGTGATTTACTCTTAGGCTTTGCACCCAGAGAGTTCCAGGGAGGACTATCACTTGTAGATTTATTACCCGGTACACAGCCCTCCTGTTCCTTGGAATCCTTGTAGCTGCTAACTAGCTGTGAGTTAGCATACCCTTCTCCATTACTTTGCAACACTGGTAAAGTCGTGTCATTCCCACGACATAGTCCATTCACTTCCACGTTAACTTCCAACCGTTGCATTTTCATTTCCAACACAGCCATCTTCTGTATAAGTTTCTGGAAGTCATCTGTAGAGAACGGAGGCATTTTGCTACCAACTAGCTTAAGCTAAATAGCAGTAGCCTACCAGGCTTTAGCTGTTGCTAGGCCACGCTATTGTAAGACTGACGTCGTCGTAAAAATGTTGAAATATGGCTGAAACCCTCCGTCTATTTACGAAGATGAACTGTCCCAGTGATAAGTTAATGTCCAGGAGCCGCTGCTCGAAGTTTTCAGAGAATAAGAATAGGAAAATCAGCATAAAAAGTAAGCAGAGGCAAGAGCAAGCAGAAAAGCGTCTGCACTGTAAGAAAGATTATACTTTTTTTTAGTAAAACATGTTAAAGAAGTAAAATAAAATAAAAACAGAAACTCACCTAGTATTTCAATAATCCTATGACCCCACACATTAGGGTTTTCAGCACACAGGAAAAGGACTGTAAACAGAAAAAACAGGACTGTAAACAGAAAAAACATAACATTTTTAAGTATCTAATAATATACTATCCACATAATATATATATATATATCAACAACATTTAATAATTACATGATATTATAAAATAAAAAAAGTACTTACCACATTGGTGCGTGATGAGATCCAGATCAATAAAGCGCAGAGCAGGAATGCCAGGATAGTTCATCATCTGTTTTCTCTAACTGTAGAGATTAGATCTCCTTATAAACCCCAAATAACAATGCCCAGGTCATTGCCTCCAAAAAAAACCAGACCAATCGATTTAATCCTGAGAACCAATCGGGTTAATCCTATAGTCTAACAAATTAGCATTACATTTTGTTTTTCTGGCAGAGAAAATACTTTTCAAGTTTATTCTATCCTTATATATATATATATACATATATATATTAGTGCTGTCAAAATTATCGCGTTAACGGCGGTAATTAATTTTTTGAATTAATTGCGTTAAAATATTTAACGCATTTAACGCATGTGCAGAATGGCCCGCCCCATACGTGCCACCAGTGGCAGCGCCAGGGTATGGCTGGGGTAGGCTACACCCATACCAAGAAATGGCTTAGCCCCACCATGAAAAATGATGTTAAAGTAAGCAAAATAAAGTCTGCCAACTCGCGGAGTAAATTGCACAGACAGCAGTTAGTAAGATTGATTTCAGTAGCCACGGTTTTGAAAACTTTTGTCACGTATGTGCAGTGGCGACTGGTCATTAGGGGCAGGTGGGGCACAGCCCCACCTAGTGTCAGCAGAAAGTATTAAAAGTAATGATTACAAAAAAATGCAAAAAATAAATTAAAAAATATATAAAATATATTTTAAGATCATGTTTAATCATCTGATTCGTCTGTACATTGCTGTTTTAGTCTGTGTTCTTCTAATTAGTGTCTACAGTGTGTGCCTATTGAGCTGTTTAGAGCCATGTGGGACAAAACCCGATCCTGCCCCTCCCTCTCCCTGTTTAAGTCAATGGTGACTGTAAAAACTACACTGCGCATGCTCAGAGTATTGTCCTATTTAATGTGTGTGGCAAAAAAAATAATGACCATAGGGGCATAGAGCTGCCATCCCCACCATACGTCATCTCACATCATTCAGAGCTGATTGGCTGTAAGTACGTGTGCCGCGAAAAGTGTGGTGTGTGAAGAGGAGGAGAGAGAGCTGCAGTGAGGCGTCCTACAACCCGGAAATAAACTGCGCATGGCTTCCCTCCACAAAAAAGCAATGATATTTCTCCATAGGATTTTAGAAAATAGCTCCAAATAAGATCTGTGGGAAACAAACCTGTTAGATAAATGCACGTTTTGTTCAGCCGGATAATATCCACATGTCTACCCTACTTTTATAATTTTCGAATCATAAATCTATTGATTAGATCAGATTTATGATAGACTTTTGAAACTACAAGAACATAAGGAGGACTTTTACAAAAAAGTAATAGAGATTTTTGTCCAGAAGGATAGGCAAATGGACTTCATCTTCATGTCAAGGTAAGACTGCAATTTTACCACCGCCATGAAAATGGGATCTTACTAAGAGAGAACAATTCAATATTTAAATGATAAAATTAAATTGTTTGGGTATCCTTTTGTTGAACTGTCTGTTTAAAATTAATTGAAGCATCAGACAAAAAAAGCTTTTGAAAATAATATTATATTTTGATTTAGGTCAAAATATAATATTTGTAAACCTGAAGAGTCAGAGCCTCACCAGCCATGAACCTCAGAAGCTTATATATAGACATCTAAGTTTTGTGTGCCCCACCACTTTTGTACATATAAAAACGCCACTGCGTATGTGATCGTCTTCTCAATAGAACATCTTTGATAATGGCGTGGTGTTGTTGCAGGAAGTCCCGACGGAGAATACTTTTGCTGTAGTACAGGGGTGCACATAACTGGTACGCAGGTTATGTGCGTAATCTGAAATGCGTACCGTCACTTGTGTCACAAAGCGCATTTGCGTACCGACGTACTTGTGAAGCTTTTCCAGAAGGCGGTTAGATCACCGGACGACAGAGTCGGTCTCCGTGTGCACAGACAGGGCTGCTGTTAACGTCGGTCTGAACAACGGAATTGTGCCAAAACTACGCCAACCGGCTGCGGAGGGAGACTCCCCTCCTTCACTGGAGAACTGCGCTAAAACAGCTGATCACAACGTTCACACTCTGTGGTCACGAAGTACTCCACTAGCCGCCGCCGCCCCCCCCCTCTGTCGACTTTCCTGAAGTACTCCCCCGCATGGCCGTATCTACCATTGAGGTCACCGAGGTCCGGACCTCGGTAATATTTTCCGAGCTGTGTATAACAAAACTTGTGAAATAATTGCACTAAACGGGGTTCTTTGTAGTACTTCCATTTGCTGACCATGGGGGCGCTGCATAACTACGTAGCCTCGATTAAAGCAAACAGAAGAAGACGACATGTATCAACAAACCTCCGCAGCCCGGACTTGTATCAGAGCAGCGGAGGAGTGATGAAGTATCTAGAGATCTGAGTCCAGCGGGCTGCTTGTGTTTCTGCTCATCAGGACATCATAGGACCAGCAGATCCTGTGTGAACGCTGTACGTTAGTCAGTGGACGTCCGACAACATGCACACTAACTTATATTGCAGCTATAGGCTATACTTTGGTTTAAATTGCGTGACTAAACTAGCTAGAGAGCTAAAGTTAATTACGTTCATCCAATGTCAGAAGGATTACCTTTTAACAAACGTTGTAATGTTTTTCTTCATTTCAATTTGAGTAAAACATTGAAGATATAACATTGTATTGTTTTCTTTTTACACTGACTCAGATATAAGGAAAAGACTACGTCAGTCGAAGCTCAGCTTTGGTAAGGAAGAGACAGGACAGGCAGAGAGAAAGAGAGAAAGTGATGGAAGTCAGAGGAACTGGAGTCACACAAAATAATGTAGGCTTAATAAGCCCATCTATTTATCTATCTATCTATCTATGTATCTATAACAATAGTCTTCATTTACAATAGGCATAATTTTAAAACATACATCTATTGCAGTTATGATGTCATAATAACATACAATTGTATAAAACACAATTTGCTTACATCTTTGTTCTCTTTTGAGAATCAAACAAAACAGACTTAAATAAAAAAAGAATGCAAACAAACAAGTGAAATGAACTAAATGGCTGAATTGCTTTTAATTCACTGGCAGGAGCGACAAGTGAGGAGGAGCAAATAGTGAACAACAAGGGAGAGATTGAACAAAAAGAAAGAGTAGAGGACAGAGAGAGTAATGAACAGGAAGAAGACAGAGAGACTACAGAAGATGGAAGAGAGGCTGCAGGTTATGGAAAGGAGAGAGACATGGAAAATGAATGTTGACAATGTTTTGTGATCATTTTAGCCTCTTCTGCATGTCCAGATCATTAATAGTAACAATCAACTGATTCTTATGTATTACACTTTAAAAATAATTGATGCTGACATTGTCAGCCCACTGATATGGTTTGAAATCAATATATTATCCAATGTGTGACCCCCCACAGGACTTAAAAAGCACCTAACTAGATCATGAAAATCCCAAAAATCTCGGGGGGTATCCCCCGAACCCCCCTAGCATGTTTGGACCTCGGTATATAGGAAATCCTGGATACGGCCCTGCTCCCCCGTTGATAGAAATCAACACGTAATGAATGAAGACCCCACGGTTTGATGATTGATAGGTGTGAGGGTTGTCTTTCATTTTGACACGCAAAAAAATGTTATAATAAACATAGATACTGTATGTTAAATGGATATATCCGCCTTCTTTCATTTATCTTTCCATTCCCACAACAATATACATAAATAAATGGCATATTTTGGACATAGTTCGAATGGTGATTAATCATGATTAATTAATTTTTAAGCTGTGATTAATCTGATTACATATATATATATATATATATATATATATATATATATATATATATATATATACACATTAAAAATTTTGTAGATACAGAATACAAATATGTAGATAGACACATACTAAAAATACTCTAGAATTGTTCCTATATCGTTAAGTAGCTAGTAAGAAAATATGGAGCTTAACTTGAGGCACTAAAAAAGTCCTTGAACCCTGTTCATCATCATAAACTAAACATATACATCTTATTATAACCTTATGCTGTATTTATTTAAAAAAAGAGTCCTCTCCTGCTGATAATCAGGTATGCGGGGCACCATGTCTCTGCTTTAAAGAGTCCTTTGTCCAGGTGATTAACGATGCGTCTTTTGCCCCCCACAGAGTGAAACTCTGCCCTTGCATTGATCTTCAGTAGACAGAAAAGCCGTGTATGTTTGTAAATGACTAATTTAATTTACCCTCAGACTGTTGATTAAGTATTTTAAGTGTTTACAGCTTTTCTTTTGTTCTGATCAGCCCCACTGGAGCCGCTCTGGAGTGAATACATCAGAAAAACGTTTTGTTTTTTTAAACTTCTCTTTTTTGTTGTTGTTGCATGCAGCAAAATCTAATATTACCCCCATACAACCTCACATAACTTCATATTGGGCTTCCTTAGTTGTGTGAAGTAATTATAAAAAAGACAAGATCATGGTGCAATAGAATATTTTAAATTATTATTTCCCTCTTCAGAGAGACTTTCTTATAGTCAATAAAAGTAATTACACATTAGTTCACAATCCATACAACTAAAGAGAACATCCTTAGGTATCACTATTGAAAACCTAAATAAGATATTTGTAAATGAATATGAATACCCTCTTTGCAAACAGATACTTCCTTGTAGTTAAGTTTCACAAAAACTTAAAAAGAAAACATGATGAGTCATCTGTAAAAGTGATAGTCTTTTTCACCAGTCAAACCTTTTTTTGTTGCATACAGCAAATTCTAATATTACCCCCATACAACCTCACATAACTTCATATTGGGCTTCCTTATAGTTGTGTGAAGTAATTAAATAATAACAATGACAAAGATCATGGGGGCAATAGGATAAATGATTATTTCCCTCTTTACGTATTTGAAAATACATAACCGGGAAAAAAAATCTGCCACTTCCTCACAGAGCCCCTCCTCCAACACACATGAACGTGCGCACATGACCAAAGAGGGCACGAGATAAGTTTGTGCACAGATCTTCGGCTGGAGGCGTCTGAACCCCGCACAGATGCTGCATTTGTTTCTTGACTGGCGCTCCGGACGGATGGCGGTAAGTTGTCACAGGCGTCTCGCTGATTAAATCCATATCGAGGCGTCTCTCGGCCATTTTTCTTTTTTTGAAAGGTGACTTGGTGAGTGGAAATGACTGGCTTTTTAATTAGTCTGCATGGATTTCTTTTTTTCACCTAATTCCACCCCCCACTATCTGCTGGCCTCATATTGTGTGACAGGAAGGGGTGGAGAAAGGGGGAGAGGCCTGGGCTGTGAGGGGGCGGGGGCTAGACAGTCTCCCTCCTAACTTCAAAGAGACACCTAGATTAACATCAGAGGCTTATAACACACCGGTGTGAAATCACACCGGCCTGTTATAACACCTCAACCCTCACATCAAAGGACAAACATCAAAGGCTAATTAGATTAGACAACAAAGGGCTCTGAGGGGACAGGGGCCAGACAGTCTCAAGCATAACTTCAAAGAGACTGCCTTAATCAACACATCAAAGGATTAGACAACAAAGGCGCTACACAGGGGGGCATTTTACACCTACCTGTTATAACACCTCACCCCTCACATCAAAGGATCTCGAACAAAGGGAGGCGGGACTTAGCTCATTAACATAATTGTACCCCCTTTCACATCAAAGGATCTCGAACAATGGGAGGCGGGACTTAGCTCATTTGCATAATTGGGGGCGTGCCATCTGTCACTTTTCATGCATACTAATGTGACGAAAGCGGCATGTGTGGTGGCCGACAGGTGCAAGCGCACTATAACAGGCAGCTGCACTTTCAAAAAGTATGCAAATATAAAGCACAAGTGTGCCATAACGCATCCAAATGAAAATCATCTAACTTGACCACACATGTGCAGCATTTAGAAAATAATCACCAACTTAAAGTGTGGCATAAACAAAATGCTGCAAATACAAAACCCTGCAAATAAGAAATGCTGCAGGAAGCTCAAAACACAACGGAATAGAAGACCCTAAAAAGTAATGCACACAGCCGGGGCCGTAGCACTTTTCGACATAATAATACTAATAAATGATATTTATATAGCGCTTTTCAAGGGACCCAAGGTTGCTGTACAAACAAAGCAAACAGACAATCAAAGGGCAAACATCAGTCTGTATTATAATTTTGTTTTGTCAATATATTTTGAAATGACTTTATGGCTATGTTAGCAAGGTAGCTTACAGCAGATCAGTTTTAACAATGGAAGGAATCATGCAATCACTAGGTTAAAATAAGCTAAAAAAAAACATACTTATTTTTTTTTATAATTATAATCCCCGAACGTCAACAAGCGCTCCAGTCAAAGCTGTGTGTATCACTTGTTAGTGTCCCTGTTTACTTGGTGTTTTCCGCTTCTTGCAGCTTTATTTTTATTTGCATAACACATTTCTCCTAATGGAAGTGATTCGGGCCGTTCTTTTTCGTAGCGCGTAAGCACCTTTCGGCAACTATATCGAGCAGAAAAAAGAAAAAAACTAGTCACTCTGTGGCAGAGATGGAGTACTCGAGTCCTGGACTCTGACTCGAGTCGGACTCGAGTGCCGATTTTCAGGACTCGTGACTCGACTCGGACTCGCACAATGATTGATGAGGACTCAAACGCGGACTTGTGAATTCTCGCGCACGATTACTCGGGCTCGTGAATTTTCGCGCACGATGACTCGGACTCGACTTGTACAATGACGCTCCGACTTGGACTCGGATTCGTCAGAGTAATGGGATCAAATCAATAAATAAAGATTCAGCCGATAACACGAAAGCACATGGCTACTAAACATGCAGAATGTTGTCATTTTGCATGCTAAGTAGCCATGTGCTTTCTGGGGCTTAATCTTTATTGATATAATTTAAATATTCACTATAGTAATTGTAGCGTCCCCGGCTGAATGATGGTCAGACTCTCCAACTGATGGTATCTGTTTAATGCACACCCTTGCTTGTATACAATACTGGTCGGTGTTTACATCCCACCGCATGCGAACGTGCAGGAGGCGCAGCGCACACTCGCCATCCAGATACTGTGTGTGGAGAGGACTTATCCGGACTGCCTAGTTATTGTTCTTGGTGATTTTAACAAAGGCAACCTCAGCCACGAACTCCCAAAATACAAACAGTTAATTAAATGCCCCACCAGAGAGGGGAATATTTTGGATCACTGTTACACCACCATCAAGGGAGCCTATCACTGGGCCACTCTGACCACACCATGGTCCACCTGATTCCTGCATACAGGCAGAAACTCAAACTGTGTAAGCCTGTAGTGAGGTCATTCAGGCAGTGGAGCAGTAAAGCTATGGAGGAACTTCAGGTGTGTTTGGACTGTACTGACTGGGACATGTTTAGGACTGCTACTCAAAGTCTGGATGAATATACAGAGGCTGTGACATCATACATTAGCTTCTGTGAGGACAGCTGTGTACCAACACGCACCAGGGTGAGTTTCAACAACAACAAGCCCTGGTTCACACCAAAACTGAAACAGCTAAGATTGCAAAAGGAGGAGGTGTTTAGGAGTGGCGATAAGGCACGTTTTAGACCCCATTTACACGGGAACGCAAACGAAACGCAAACGAACCAAATTTGATATCAAAAAAGTATTTTGTTCACATGGATACGGCTCAATAAACATGTCCCTTCACACGAGACCGTTCGACCCACTGGAGACGCTGTAGTACATATGCCGGGCGGAAGAAGACCCCCCGAGCATGGTTGCCCTTCTGTTTATTCTCCGCGGTGGATTTAGCAACATGTAGTTCAGGTAGTTCTCCATGTCCACTTGTTGCTGATGGTTGTGGTAGAGGAGCTGTAGATTTTGCACTAACATCTGTAGCATGGTCAGTAGCAGTAGCTACTGGGTAGAGGCGGGGCTATGGCTTCATCGTTATCAGAAAAATGATCGTATAGGACGTACACACGGAGCCGTTTGGCCCCCCAGAGTGTTCCGTCCGCAGATCTATCCACCTAATGACCCGTTATCGTTTTAGGGGTCCGTTTCCGCGTTTCCGTTACGGCCACATGTGAACGAACGGGCTATACAAAAGAGAAAAGTAGCGGATACAACCCGTTTCGTTCCCATGTAAACAGCACATTAGAGAGTCAAAGTACGTCTTTAGCAAGGCGGTGAGAGATGCTAAATGACAATACTCTGAGAAACTCCAACACCAGCTCTCAGCAAACGACTCTGCTTCTGTCTGGCGTGGTCTAAATGTCCTTACACACCAAACTGTCACCAAAGAACACCAAAGAACACGTCCCGACGGAACGTCGCCTCACGTTGCCTCATGTTACCTCACGTCGCCTCACGTCTCCTGCGTCTTGGCCGACGGCCAAGTTGCACGTACGAACTGCGCATGTGTGAGTGGCAATAACTCTCCTTACCAGCAGGCGTCGGTAGTGTGTATTCGTCATTCAAAAGAGTTAACAACCGGAAGACAGACTGCGTGATACACCGAGAGACGAAGAACAGACTGCGTGATATAAACAAACAAAAAATAGCGTGTGCGTTCCATTTTACATTTACAATAATAATAATAATATTAGTAATAAGCTTTATATTTGTATTGCACTTTTTATACAATAATTGTAGCCAAACTCGCTTCACAGCAGTTCAATAGACAAATAGTATAAAATAACAGGATAAAAGCAATGTAGAGGAGCTACTGCTACATTTCAACAAATATATCCACGAAGATTAATACATGAAGACTTGTGACTCAGACTTGGACTCGGACTCTTCTTGGGTGACTCGGTATATTACACAGGTAATGATGACTCTGACTCGGACTCTCGGACACTCCCTACGTGACTCGGACTTGGACTCGTGAATTGGTGACTTGACTACAACACTGCTCTGTGGTACATCAAATTGTCCTCCAGCACATGATGTTTGACATTTATTTTAGGAATGTATTCAATGACATGAAAATACATGCAATTTTGTCCATCATCCTTTTAGTGTCGGCTAACAAGGTTTTTTTTGACAATATTCATTTCATTTCAAACCTTTATTTATACAGATAAATCCCATTGAGATCATTGATCTCTTTTTCAAGGGAGACCTGCTCAAGTAGTTCCACATGAAACATAAAAACATAAATAGAACAACAAAAGGACATCATACAGCATCATTTACATAATTATCCACATACACAGGTACCAAAAGCTTCCGATTGAGCTTTAAAAACATTTAGTGGCACCAGATTGTTCAGTTTCCATTTAATTTGCAGACTATTCCAAGACAGAGCAGCTGCGCATCTAAAAGCTGTCTTCCCTAAGACAGTCCTAGCAGTTGGCACATTTAATAAAACCACAGCATTCGATCTCTGGCAGTAGCCACTTACAATTTTCCGTGAGATCAGGGAGCAGATATAAGATGGAAGTTTCCCTAACATGGCTTTGTATATACAAATGTACCAGTGACTGAGCCTCCGTACAGTTAGTGAAAGCAAACCAGCCCTTGCATACAGGGTACAGTGATGGGTTAATGCTTTACAGTTTGTCACAAATCTTAGTGCACTGTGATACGCAGCATCTAACTTGATCAGGCAATTGGCAGGTGCATTCATATACATCAAATCACCATAGTCCAGCACAGGTAAAAAGGTCACAGTGACTAGCCTTTTCCTGGCCTCAAGCGAGAAACAGGACTTGTTCCTGTAGAAGAAACCTAGCCTAACCCTCAGCTTTTTAAGCAGGTTATTGACATGAAGTTTAAAAGTGAGACAATCATCAAGCCAGATACCAAGGTATTTGTAACAGGTAACCACTTCAAGTTTTATTCCATGCGTAGTTACAATATCTAAAACAGGCTCTGGTGTCTTTTTAGCTTTAGAAAGGAGCATTACCTTGGTTTTATCAACATTTAAAAGAAGCTTTAGTTCAGAGAGCTGAGTCTGAATAATGTTAAAAACAGCCTGTAATTTAACACCAGCCTCCTTAATCGAGGGACCTGCACAGTACATCACGGTATCGTCCGCATACAAATGTAAAGTAGCTTCATCCACATTTTCACCTAAACTGTTGATGTAGATGGAGAATAAAAGTGGACCTAAAACAGAACCTTGGGGAACACCATTTGCAATGTTCAACCACTCAGAAGACAGCCCATCAAAGTGAACACATTGGGACCTTTCAGAGAGGTAGTTCACAAACCACCCTACTGCATGGCTGGACAAGCCTATACTGGCTAGCCTCTGCTTTAAGATGTGATGATCGACGGTGTCAAACGCTTTTGAAAGGTCAATTAATAGAGCTGCACAACTCTGCTTATTATCTAAAATACTCGCCACATCATTCACCACTTTCATTGTGGCAGTGATATGATTATCTTAACATGATAATGATTGTAATACTACCGGCTCTTTGACAGGTTCAATGTTTTCCGATCCGTTTGTATTTTCTCACACTAAAATGTGGTTTAACTCTGTGTTTATCCAATTAAAACTTTGTCAATTATATAGGTTCATAATTGCTTGTCTCTGGGAGAAAGAATTTCCCTTTGATTTTTTTCTGTCAGTAAAAATCAAGAGACACACACACACACACAAATGCAATGTGTTTGGAGAGAAGTACTGCTGATGGTACCATCTGTTATTAAAGCTCAGGCGCGTTGAAGCAGGGAAAATATGTAACCAGCTCATTGGATGTCTGGTGTGTGTAAATATTAGTCCTGGCGCGAGCCATTGGTGCTGGCTGGGTATTCACATGAACAACAGTTTGTGGGCTTCTTTTGGATTTATGAGTATATAGGCTTTGTCAGAAATAACCATAATCACAGCAGCCATATCTAGGAACATCATGAATTGCTGTGAATAAATTGGCTGTGCAGTGTGCAGAGATAATGTCTTAAAGGCCCCAATAGGCAATATCTGCACAAGTGTTTGGCCTCATTTAGATGATAAAAGTAAGTCGATTAGACAAAGTTTTTGTACAAGTGAATGAAACATACTCAGTGTTTCCCCTAGGTTTACTGCCTTGGCAGGGTGCTGCCAAAAATATTTTGAATTGTTGTTATCCTCTGGAGCAGAGAGAGGAGCTGTGGATTATTGTTATTGATATCGTACAGTAACAAAGTATTTGTACATTAAAAAGTAATAAAGTACAGTGTTACACTGTACTGTATTACTTTTATTCAAACTGTATTCTCTTCTTATCATGTAGCCTACACTTCTTCCTTTCATTGATACATTTAAATCACCTGACTACAGCATATAACATACCTGCTGCAACCCTGTGCTGATGCTGCTTCTCTCTGCCTCATCCTCTATTGCTGGAGGCAGCTCCACCTCATCTGATCTCTGATATGAAAGCAATCGTGTTATGATCATATTGAGCTATTGGTGTGCCAGTGCTTGAATTGGGCCGGTACTCACCGGTACGCAGTACTGGCACTTCGGATGTTTACCCATGTGGTGCCGGCCACCGGCGGCACGTCATGACGCATGACAACAAATAAGCCCAGCCAGGGGCCGTCAAGTATGACCAGCCGGCGGCACAGACCCGGCGCCAGAACAAATCTAAATGGAGGGCATATGATTTTCATGGGAGGGCACACAAAACCGTCACGTGCTGTGGGCCTGCGGCACAATATCAAACAGCAAGGCCAACAGCATTGCGTAAAGACGCACACTTATCGCAAACATACACAAATAAAGGGCAACAGAGCAACCACTTTGAAACATTGTGTGCGTGGCAGCACAGACACTGGTAAATCACGAGCAAGGCACACTGGTTACGGATGGCAGCTTCCTCATCGCTGCACTCGGAGAGAAATAGTAGAGACGGAGACGATGAGCTGTTTAGCCCGCCTTGGGCATGGTTTATGTTCCTATGCACTGCACTCGGACATGCTGTGGAGTTAATCGAGTCACCTCTGAGAGGGAGTTGGTTGACAGCTAAAAAAGCTATAATATCAACGACAGCTGACACGTAATAACGGCTCCGTGCCAGCTGATCTGCACCAAAGTACTTATTTCCTTATTTGTTTCCTCGCGTATATGTCTCTCTCTCCACAAACTCTCACATGAAATGTGTTCTTTTGATGCGGCATGTCTTAGCAGTCCTTTATCAGTCTGTAATGCGTGTTTCCAGTCGCAAAAACCTTTGACAGTAAAAGCCGCATCAGATGAAGACGTATTTACTTTAAACTGTCTACAGGGGAAACAAAAGGCTGCGTCTGCTTTTAACGAATCTTCAAGCCATGGTCTGTTGTTGTACCATGCAGCGGCAAAAATGCGCTTCTTTCCTGAAAACAATCTCCCTGGAAAACGATCCAGTTTCACCTGGTTGGGTTTATTAACCCCAAGATCATCTGGGGCTGTTGGTCTTTTAGCGGTTGCTGGCCCAATAGAACCTGTTGATGTGCTGCAAGGTAGCGTCTGTAGCGGAGGCACCGGCATGGAGCAGGAGGAGGAGGATGCTGGCGGGTGTGGTACAGGGTGTGGCAACGCAGGTGGTGATGGTAGGGGCACAAGGAGCTGTGCCTCGGAGGACAGCGTTGGTGGCGGCCGCCTTGATGAGTCAAGGATTGGGCTCGCTAACTCAGTCCCGGGGTTTGCCGAGGTCAAGCTTGTGACATTAAGGCGTGCTGCTGCAACGGCAGGTGCAGGGTCGCCAGCAGCTGCATCGGCTGCAGTTTTTTCATCGCTATTTCGTTTTAATAAATCCTTAGACCTTGTAAGCCGATTTCTGATGTCCATTTTGTAATTCAAACAGAAATGCGAGTCTACAGAATGCACAATAAACAATAAACAAATCCAGAATAGGCGGCAGAGTGTGACGCTGTGATTGGTCTAAATGGGGACGAATCACAAATCACAACAGACACATGCATTTATTTAACGTAGCCTGCGATTTTTTTTTTTTTTGTTCTGACATCACATACATCGTAGCATAAAAGTTCACAGTTTATTTATAATTAAAAAAATAAAATATATATATATTTTTTTTATAAATAATAAAAAACGTGTTTATTGGGGGAGGGCAGGAATGTCAAATGGGAGGGCCTGGCGGCATGCGGCGGCATCTCATGACGCATCTCATGACGCATCTATGACGCGCCGCAGCGATAGACTAGAGCAGAAAAGACATCAGATAACGTTAGCATTTCGAAAAGGTTAGCGTGGCTTAATAACAGTGCGAAAAGACAGCGGTTGTCGCCGGACAAAGATTCCCTCTCTCCTTTCCTGCTGAAAGATGGTGAGTGTACTCAGGGACGAGGAGTCATTTAACCAGCCGCCAGTAGGAGTCAGGCTTTACTTTCTTTTATATCCATAAAGAAAAAGTAAATCTGTTTACAGTTGTTTCATATGGATGTTGAGAGGTATCCATATATCTCTTCATTTTGCTCTCAAATAAATCTAACTTCAATATTTAAAAAAAAATCTTCCCGGGGGAGCATGTCCCCTAGAGGGTGTCAGGTCCACTCCCCATTTATAAAAATATCACTTTACCACTGCACCCCCTCTAATCTCAGATGCACCCTGAGTAATTTTGTTTAAGTACAGTGAGCCTTTCTAAAATATACAGTAAAAAGACAAACTCACCAGCATTATAGGATATACTATGACTTTGAGCCAAATACTTGTTTTTGGGCTGTATAAATAAATTGACTTGAAACAGTTGCTGATTTAGAGTACTGGCACCTTTTTTATTCCAATTCAAGCACTGTGTGAGTCTAACATTAAACAAGCAGTCTGCTTGTCATACATTGCTGGATACATTTTCAGAGGCAATTTGTTGAGTCACTGCCGCTAAATGCCGGTAGCATCAAGCTAGCAAATCCTGCATTAGCCTCACATCAACAGGTGTAGAGAGAACATCCAATTATCCTGAGCTACTTTACTGAATATACCAACTCTCCTGTCTTTTTTTTCACCCAACTCATTAGACTATTCTTCTGCTGGCGTTTCATTGTTGTTTTCTGTCACATTCAATACTGTAGTTCAAGACCGCGGTACCTGCTAAAAACACCTTGAATTTCAGGCGGGGCGCGGGGCTCCGTTGGCAGGGCGCAGCGCCCCGCCAAGACAATGGTAGGGGAAACACTGATACTTTTTTTGCATAATCTGCTATTTACAGGTTATTTTCTTTAGATGTCCACCTTGTAACACTATGTAAATATTTGGAGAATATATTTTAAAAATATATATATATGTGTTGAAAATAGATCAATCCCAATTTACCTTTCTTGGCCATGCTCTATTTTTTGGGTGCCCACAACTTGGTTGGGGCCCTTTTATTATGGAGCCATAAGAGGTAAGGTTTGAATAGTTACTTCGTGAATTGGCTACCACTTGGAATGTCCGTCCTGTACTTATATCAAATATTGGGGGGGTGCAATGCATTTCTGACACTTTTGAATTGTCGTTCACATGGAGGTTTATAGACAATGTTTGTAGAAGATACAAAATCATTAAATCCCCATCTTGCAACATATTGTCCAATTACGTTTTGACGTTCTCATCCTGTTCTCAAAAGATTGATTGGCATTCAAGATAAGATACAATGCTGCTTTTCTCTGACATTGCGAAGCATTTTCTAGCTGTGCTTTGAACAAATGAGCAGAACCTAAGATCTGCCCTAAACGCAGACTTAAACATCCCACTGAGGCGCACTGCCTTTGCAAAATCCACTTCTTTAATTTATTGCCATTCCATAGCATTGGAATATGCTTCCAGCTGTGGTTAAAACATGATCAGACTTTCACTCTTTTTCCCATGGTGCATAAAAGTGACATTGAGAAATCATTCTAGCCAACATTGTTATGTGTTCACCTGCCCCCGGGACCGCAGATGAAAATTAGCTATTAGCTCAAATATGGCGTTTTCTTATTGAGATGAATGTATTTTATGCATGGTCCTTGTTCTGTTACAGCTAAGTTTACTCTTGTTTGCATTTTCTTGGCTATTCTTTGTGTGCCTATTGTGCCTAGTCGTGGTCCCTTTAAGAATCAGGATGACATCATCAGATGGGTGTGTCAGGTGATCATTAGAGAGGAAATAGGCAAAGCATGGCTCTGTGAGCAATGTGTTATTGTTTGTAAGAAATCCAGCTACATCTGCATACATCTTAATGCCTTTGATCGCATTGTATGTAAGTATTGTTTATGTTTATGTTATTAACAATTACAGATGATTATTTTTAGAAAATATTGTATTCTGTGGTGTTTAATGCTGGAGATCTTCCGAGTTGTCTCAATATTGTACAAGGTTAATGCAAGGAGTGTTAAATGAATACATGTACAAATGGTTGATTATATGTTTAAAATATGATGCCATTTATAACTGTTTGAGTTCTAGAATTACAATAAATACATTAAAAAGCTTACAGTAAATATAACAAGGCAATTCAATGAATGTTAAAGCTGTGTTGATTTATATACATTGTGCATATTTGTGTATGTAGAAATTATCATAGAATTGATTTTATTTTGTCTTGTTTATTTTTTGTTTCACACCATCCTTATATCATTAAACCTGTGTGCAAAGGATTCACGTCTTCAGAGTCTTGGTGTACGGAGGGAGTTTATCTGGCTGTTAAGCTATATACACTACATATACCAGGGACAGCACAGTCCTTGTTCAATAATGACATAGCTATTTCTGAAGTGGTTGTTATATTTTAATTTGCTCTGCATCTTGTTGGAGCAAACACAGTGGTGGTGGCTTAAAGCCCACCTCCGCTCCGCGCCGTCCGTTAGATGAGCCTGGTCAGATTAATAAAAGAACACCGGAATAAAAGTTACAACAATAATCTGATTTTAATGGTAAAAAACACCAATACAAGTTACAGAGTACTCTGGACTCCCAGTTCTACTGCTGTGCGATACAGATATCGGGACCAGCCAGTCAGAAACAGGGGATGAATAAACATCAGTATACATAGACATATTTGGGGGCAGAGTTTTGTCGGTTTCTTTACCCCCCCCCCCCAAATCTCTAGGTCGATTTCACTCATAAGCAAATCAGAGAGTCCGTGGGGAGGAGTTGTGTCGGTTGCTCACTCCCCTAGGTGTTCTTACTGGTTGGATTCACTTCTGGTCGGGTCCAATACAGCGAATCAGAGTTCTGGGAAAAAGTATTTTACTTCTGAACAGAGCGTGACAGCTTCAGAAGTAAACAAGGACAGAGTCAATCTTTATCTTGCACCTGAATTCACTCCTTTACTTTCCCAAGAAATATTTCCCACAAACTATTCTTTCCCAAACAATCAAACATTGTACACAGACATATTGGTGCCTAAGATTATATTGGCCCCAGAAAGAACCTTGAAACGAATATGACTGTGTGCTGGTATCTGGGTTAGTGAGTGTAAGTGAGAAGGTTATATATATAGGATTACTTGAAAACAGTCCCAAATAATACATGTTCACTTCAATACAGATTAAAATAATACATGTTTACTTTAATACAGTTTAGAACAATATATGTTAATCTATATTAAACTGAGATACTCCATTGGATTTGTATATATTTACATGATAGCTCGTAATAGTAGTTATACAAACCCTTTTGGGCTTCTTTCTCTGTATGAGTATCCATGTGCCATGTGCTATGTTCTCTGGAAGGTAAGTTAAGGTAGGTTAGGGTCAGACCAAGGCTGACTTAGTTTTGTATGCCTGACATTTTCAATCAATCAATGTTTATTTATATATCCCAATATCACAAATGTTACATTTGTCTTAGTGGACTTCACAGTTTGTACAGAATATCAGTATGACAATACGACACCCTCTGTCCTTAGACCCTCACATCGTACAAGGAAAAACTTCCAGAGAAAACCCACAGTTTAAAGGGAAAAATGGGAGAAACCTCAGGGAGAGCAACAGAGGAGGGATCCCTCTCCCAGGACGGACAGACGTGCAATAGATGCCGTGTGTAAATTGAAAAGATAATACATTTGCAACATAGGTAGTCCAAATGTTTGGAAATGCATCTGTGTATAATAGGAAGATGAATCCACGAGGATATCCATCCAGGACCTATGATCCAGGACCACAGCCACGACTCAAGATCCAGGGCTCGCGATCCAGGACACAGGACCGCAGGATCATCCATGACTCCGGATCCCGGCGTATATAGACACCAAAAAGAAAGAAATTTGGGGAAGCTGGGTTAATCGGAACATGAGTACACAGGTATAGACAGAGAGAAGGAAGAAGTAAGATGTCGCCCGACAAACTAAGCCTATATCAGCAAAACTAGGGGCTGAATCTAATCAGCCCTAACTATAAGCTTTATCAAAAAGGAAGGTCTTAAGCGCACTCTTAAAAACGGATAGGGTGTCTGCCGCCCGAACACAAACTGGAAGCTGATTCCACAAGTGGAGCTTGATAAGAAAAGGCTCTGGCTCCCATTGTACTTTTAGAGACTCTAGGAACAACCAACAACCCTGCATTCTTGGAACAGTAGGGTATAATGAGTCATTTAAGGTAAGATGGCGCCTGCCCATTAAGGGCTTTGTAGGCGAGAAGAATAATTTTAAATGATATCCTGTGTTCTATAGGGAGCCAGAACAGGAGTAATGTGGTCCCTTTTCCTAACTCTGGTTAGTACACGAGCTGCAGCATTTTGAATCAGCTGAAGCGACTTAACTGACTTCTTGGTACACCCTGATAATAAGGAGTTACAATAATCCAGCCTTGAAGTAACAAATGCATGGACTAGTTTCTCTGCATCGTTTTGAGGCAAGATATGCCTGATTGTTGCAATGTTACGTAGATGGAAGTAGGTGGTCCTTGAAATTGATTTTATGTGGGCGTTAAAGGATAAATCCTGATCAAATATAACACCAAGATTCCTTACAGTCTCACTGGAGGCCAAATTTATTTAGATGATTAATTTCATCAGGCTTGATTGATAAATATAGTTGAGTATCATCCGCATAACAATGAAAGTTTACAGAATGATTCCTTATAATATTGCATAACGGAAGCATATATAATGTGAACAAAATAGGTCCGAGCACTGAGCCCTGTGGCACTCCATGGCTAACTTTGGTTTGCGTGGAAGATTAATCATTGACACGTACACACTGAGAGCGTTCAGATAGATAGGACCTAAACCAGCCTAAAAGAGTTCCCTTCATGCCAACTAAGTGCTCTAGTCTTTGCAATAGGATATCATGGTCGATAGTATCAAATGCAGCACTGAGATCGAGCAAAACAAGAATAGAGACAAGTCCCTTGTCTGAGGTTATTAGAATGTCATTTGTGACTTTAACCAGAGCTGTCTCTGTGCTATGATGTGTTCTAAAGCCAGACTGAAAATCTTCAAATAAATCATTGTTTTTTAAGTGATCACACAGCTGTTTTGCGACTGCTTTCTCAATCATTTTTGAGAGGAACGGAATATTAGAAATAGGTTTATAGTTGGCTAACACCTCTGGATCGAGGTTGTGCTTTTTAAGAAGCGGTTTTATATATACATTTTGTGGTCAGCAGGTAGCAGGCTGAGCAGTCTGGTACTGGAGACAAAACTGATGAGAGCAGTGAGACTGAACCCAGAAGTTAGTCTCCTGCAGCTGTTGGAGCACCACCCAATGGCGGTGGTGGAAGGTTCACCTCTGCTCCGCGCGTCCCTTGATGACTGATGAGCTGGTCAAATTTATAAAAGAAGGAACTCAAAGCACCAGAATAAAGGGTTAAACAATAATCTGTTTTAATGGTAAAAGCAACAATACACAATACAGAGCACTCTGCAATAGTACAAAATACAGAGTACTCCGGGCTGAATTCTACTACCGTGTGATATACGTACCACGACAGTCAGTCAGAAGACAGCGCAGAGTATGAACATTGGGATGGCTTAAATGCAAATTATGTGGGAGAAGTTGTGTCGGTTGCTCCTCCATAGCTATTTGTTATTGGCGATTTCACTTCTGGGCGAGCCCTAGACCGTGAGCTGGTAGTTCTCCATTGGTCAGTTTCACTTCTGGGCGGGACCCTAGGCAATGAGTCAGCAGTTGTTGACTCCATCTGTTTCGCCCCATCTCCTTACAGTGTGTGTGTGTGTGTCCATGTCCCTCTGCCCTCAGGCAGTCCCACAACAATGCTTTGGAGTCATGACAGAACGCACACCCATTCCCCTTTAACGCACACACATCTGTTTAAGCCAACTACTCCAAAATGTTGTGGCAATTTAGTACTCATAACATGAAAGAATAAAACAGAGAAATCAATAAAACACAAACACAGGTATAGTTGAGCAGTAATTATACAGCATATAGCCACTGAAATGAACGCACACATATTTGATCATGCAGCCTATCACACAAATGTCACATGTTTTTCCTCTGAAAGCTATACTTGTTATAGGTTTAAATGTCATCGTCTCATGACATCCATAGGATTAGCTAACTAACAAAGGTTAACTGTTCTTATATCCTAAGGCCTCCTCTGAACTTCCTTCCACCTCGAAGTCAGCTCACTTAATCATGAATACATCTATTGATAAATCAGAAGGACCATTGTCTCTCCAACTGTGTGTGACCCAATTCAGAAACACACCAACATCCCATGGCCTCTTCTAATATCTGGAAACTGTAATCAAAGTATAGTTTATATTGAGAAGGTCCAAGAATTGACATAATATGTTCTCCTTTTATTAATTTAAGTTTCCAGATCATACAAAAAACTCTTACAGATGACCTACTGAGTTCTGCCCTTGAAAGCCCAAAATGACTTTCTGAAAAATACTTAACGGGTAATCATTTTACTCAAGGCAGAAATCACAGGTCACCTGTACTACTCACAATAGCCAAAAAAACACCTCTTTGATTATAACACAAAAAGTGGAAGAAAAGACAATTGCGCTAATCTACTCTACTTAAATGGAAAATCATTTAAAAACCTCAGTATGCTTAAGAGGAAAACATCAATTTGTCCCATTCAAGTTTAACACACATCCTATATATCAGGTGACATAAAAATGAATATACCAGAAATACGCTGTATTAAACTTTCTGCTATAACACATTACTTTAATACTTCACAGCTTAAACTTAAACACAGTTGACGGCTGAATCTTTTCTTTCCTTGTTACCTTCCATAGAGATTCACATTTTCTTGAAACAACAGGAGACTGTATACCCTACCTACATTCCTCTGGTCTACCAATGTTGCTATACTGCTATACTTTTGCTACTCAATTGGACAACTGAGTGTTGAGAAAATATGTTCTCTGGCACAGGATTGCGGTTTGCTTTTGGCCCAAAGGCAGTAGACATCTTATTGTTACAACAGCAGCCTAGCCGCCAGCTGAACCCCAGTTCATATCGGCTCACAGCTTCTTTTATTCCCTCTGTTCCAAAGCTGTGAGCGGACTCCATCCCTGCTGCGATAACTGTGTTCAGAGGGGGAGAAAAATCAAATATGTCTTTGTCCTCATTGCTGTGGGTTGGTGTGGACCCAGCATAGTATTATGAAATCTGATGTCGGGAAAATGATAAATAATCACTTAAGTTGTAAAGCTTCTTTAGTATGTCTGTATGCTGTATCAGCTCTTTAGTATTTGGCTCACTATAACTAAAGAAAAGGTTGCTTATTTCATAAGAAGATAAGCTGGTTTGTCAAATACATTCTCAATACACTTAAGTGTTTTTCTTACGACAATTAATGCATAACACATTGGCTATTATGCAACATGATAAGTATTGCTGTGACTGTAAAGTGGGGTACAATCCAAGTATGTCTGAAGGCAAAAGTGTCCATATAGTGTTGCAGGGATGATATAATTATGAGGGTCAATTTAGCAGTTAGCATCCCTCATAGTTCTCTCAACAAAAGCCAATGCGATTTTTCCCGAAAATAAGCTCTTATCTTAAGCTAACACATTTTTATGATACCAAAACATTGTGTTCAGCAATATAATCACAAATAAACCCCTTTTAATGACTCTAAACCGCAGTTGCATTACTTTAACATCAATACCACTAGATGAGTGTTGCCGTGTTTAGTGTCATGACCTTTAATATATAAAAGAACCTCTGTAGTCCCATTAAACCACTTGTTAGCCACCGCCTTTTATAAGACACATAGAGGCTTCATAATATATAAGTGGGCAATTCCCTGATGTATTTTTGTAGAGGAGCAGAAACTGTTTAGCCTGTCTTATCCAAATATCTTTTTTCAGGCATCTAACCAAAAACACATTAAAAAAACCATTGACTTCGAAACAAGTAAAGTGGAGGGGACTGGTTTTGGAAATGAAAACAAAACGGCAAATAATGCAAGAACTGGTCTCTGAATGTGTGTGTAGAGTTATTTGCCATAGTTTAACTGCAAATTGTGTATGAAATGTTTGGTTCCCAAATCTGGCACTACAATTCTAGGCATGAACCCTACTCCGAAATGTTTGCCCTTGTGGTCACACATCGTGGGACCATAATTCACCTTGCTTATTGTGTTGCCACACGGACCCTTTAGTGGGGAACACCTGTAGCTTTAGCTGCCATTCTTGCTAGCTCATCAGGCAGAGCAGTGCATGTGTTAACCTCTCTGATATTAATGGATAATAAAGATTGGAACTCCATTCTTAATACACCGCCTCCGACTCTCTTTGCATGGCACTACACCCTGCTCTTTAAGGGCCTGTTGCCTATTGATGGTGCCATTGAAACAAGCCAAACTCGAAGATGTAGTGTCCTCCAATATCTTAACACCAGACTCAATCTCCACCGTTAACTGATTGAAAGTGCTTGATAATGATTGTCACAATTAGTCACACTTGCATTTTCCACTGCCTCTGCTTTTGCTTCTGATGAGTACTGGTTGTGTCAGGTAAAATGTGTTCGATTGACAGCTGTTGAAAGGGTCTATGGTATAATTACACCAAGTGCTTATTTTGCCTACTGTGTAGTGTTATCTATGTTCGTTATTCTCGCGTCCAGGAGAGAAGCTTTAAAAGGAGACTAAATGGAGTCTCTGAGAAGGTTCAAATGGTACTTTAATTAATAAAAAGGCATGGTAATGTTACAAGCAGGAGATTGTTCAGTCAGGAGAGAAAGGCTGCAGCTTCCTCTCCCTGTGGTGGCCGTGCAGAAGAGAGCTCACAAGCATTCGTCCTTCTCGCTTGCTGGCTGTTTGCTCCTCCTCTCTAGGGGCTGTGACGTAGGAGACTTCCCCCTCGTTCTTCTGTGTCCGATATTGCGTTAAACGGAGGATTTCGACATTTTACATTCATTGTATAACTAGACACGCCTCTTCTCCTCCTAATCTCTTTCATGACTTTTTATGTAATACATGTTAACGGCGTCAATAGCCACTTTAATGATACTAATGGGCGGTAGTCCCGGATGTCGTCATGAAGGATTTTCAGAATAAAAGCTTGGTATTGAGAACTTCCGGTTTTTTCCAGAATAAAATAGCATTTAAACTGACGGTATGTTTAAGGTACTTTATGCCATTAAAAACATTGATTTTAATTTCTAACAGTAGACATTGTGAAAGCTTCACATACTGTAGACTGCCACATCTGTAATCCTGTATCCATTTGCATAGCATGTTGGCAGTTTAGATTGGCACATCACATGGATTTCCATCATATTTGATGCAGACATTTTTGCCCACTACATGATGAATAAATACCTTTGGTAATCCATTATGTTTGCATCTAGTACCATTATCAAGTCAACATTTATATGTTTGTAATATTTTGGTTTATAGCTAACCTCCCATTGACCTCAGCAGTAAATGTTATCAAATATCAGATATTAGCATGCTAATTGGCTAAATGAAGATGTTAGCATTGGGTCTGTTCAAAAAAGTAAAATTAGGGTTGGTAAATAATGTAGATATTGTGCCTAGATGTTTATGTTTATGAAACATGAGCTTTTAGACTTACTCAACTGCCCCAAAATGCATTGCTTCGTTTCAGACTGTCCAGAAAACCCAAAAAGACAACGTTTACCCAGGAGACTTCTGTCCTGGGGCCTCATTTATAAAGGGATATACGCTCAAAAAATGGCGTACGCCAGTTTCTACGCAATGTTTGCGATTTATAAAATACTAATTTGATTGTAAGATATCATACAGTATTTCCTATACATCTGTTGCATAATAATCTGTTGAGTATGTGGTTTGGAATGCAATTTTGAACCCACTCATGGTACACAAACCACCCATTAAACGTGATTGTCATTGTGAGCATGTTAGACTGCTGACTGTCATAGTGACGAGAACAAACATCTCGGCCCTCTTGCATTTCCCTTTAGCCCGCCTCCAATACTCTGCGTCACAGTGGTTCTCGGCTCAAATGAATGGGGAATTTAACTAGATGTGGCTTTTAGCGCATTTTACAACTTTTAAGACCTTAAGATTTAAATAAGGGTTCGTACTTGGTAATTGATTTAGCTAAAGCAAAAAATTATTTGCTGATTAACAGATGTCTTTTGCCCAATTTTAGTAAATGGGGAAAAAAGTATTTTTAGGTCCAATGACATCACAGACTGACACGGGATTTGTAGTGTCGCCTGTCTGGTTGCTACAAACATTTGCTTCAACAATGGGCACACTACCTGGAGGCTTGGTAAGAGCTCAATGTGGTGCTAATAAGGTTATCAGATCTCATCTTGTTAGTCCTTACGAGGGCATTTTTCCTCTATCAAACCCTATGTTTAAACAAGGGATGTGGTATGGCCTCAGGTTACCTCAATCAGCGGTTATTAGAGCATACATTTACCTGCGTGGAAATATTTCAGAGTAGCACTTTATCACTTTAGAGGCGATGCACGTGTATTGTAATGTTTGTTTATGCACTCGAGCACAACTTGGAAAGATAAACTAAATGCCACCCTCTCACTCTTACTGTACTTTGCCATGCTGCATCTATTCATGTGCTGCCGTTACATAACTTAACTACTAAGTTTATGGTTTATTCATGAGGCCTATTTTGGCCCAGAGAACTGGGCGTCCTGAATCAGAGGGGAATCTCTCCATCTCTCCGCAGCCTCGGGGGAAAACAGGCAGGCAGTCGAATGAGATGGCAGACTCGGACAAAATTATCACTTCAGTGGCTGAGAGAAAGAAAATGATCTTCTTCACCTGCTCTACCTCTTCCATCCACCCGTCTGACCATCATCATTGCGTTTTTCTCGCCTGCTACGTCGTTGTGTACGCTCGCCTGTGGGGATGTGTGTCCATGTGTGTGTTTAAGTGTCACGCCGCTCTGAAGCCTGGATGCCTACACGCATGTATACTTATGTTGCATGGCAAATGACACTACCAATCTACAGAGGACAGGAGTTTGGCTGAGGGGCTGTGTGAGATGTGCGTCACTGAGAATACATGATGGCTTCTCTGTGTGCAGGAGAGGCAGAGAGGAGGTAGCTGGCTTGTCACAGGAGAGCCCTCTGCTGTCTGAAGTACTAACCACGCAACATGTCCTCCATTCACCCGGGTTCATTTTCTGACAATTTATATGGCGTTGCTTATCAAAATGCATAGCTATATTTGCGTAGTTCGGAAAATAAGTGATTGTCCCCCTGTTTTTCTTTCACTTAATGTCTGTTTTTTTCATGATTTCCTCACTCATAGAACATTATTATATTATCAAATACAATTGTACCCTTTCTCCTTCATTCTGGCACTTGAATACACAGTATGACTTTAGATTTGGCTTTTATCACTGTAAGCAACAGGAATTGAAAAGTGGAGTAGACAGATTTCTAGCTGTGGTATGAATGTGTTTGAATGGTAAAGAACCCTTTACCACAGCAGGAAAGCTTTCCCTGTGTTTCAGTCTATTTCCAATTGGGCATGGTTCCTTTTATTCAGGCAAAAAAGTAAAAACAAAAAGTTGAAACTGTTATGTGGTCGTTTTATACATAAAGACTTTATTTATTCGTGTTAATTGATCAGCTTGAAGGATTGTCTCGGAGACTGTTGTCATGCAAAATAACAAAAAGTCTGATTCCTACAATCTGCGCCTACAACACCGCGCCTAGTGTAAAGACATCAAGTAATACATTTTATCGTCTTAGAGGTGACATTATGGCGGTGCGTTCAGGGACCTCAGTGGAAAATCGGCTCTTTCTGTGTCGACCCCCCATGGGCCAAACTGCCTTTTATGGAGAGTTTGGCGGCGACTGGGTCACCAGGGAGTACCACAGCTGATGGCCTGTCCCCTAACGCAGTGTTATGGGGAATGGAAACTCAGCTGTGTATTGACAGAGTGGATGGACAGGACACTGAAATGGGGTTACTCACTCCAGTTTTGCAGTGTCCCTCCTCCATTCAAAGGCATAAGAGAGGCAAAGCTATCTTCCCAGGAGGGGATAGGTTTCCTTGCCTAGTGCAGCCGGGCGATTGGTTCACAACCATCGACCTGAAGGATGCTTACTTTCATGTCGAAATTGCTCCAGAGCACAGAAAGTATTTGCATTTTGCCTTCCAGGGGATAGCCTACGAGTACAGCAGACTGCCGTTAGGCTACTCCTTGTCCCCGCGCACGTTCAGCAAATGTGTGGCCCTTAATACAGGGCAAACATGTGCTGGTGAGGAGCAACAACATTACCACAGTGGCGTACATCAACAGGCAGGGTGGGGTCCACTCCGCCGCCTTGTTGACCACAGCGGAGAAACTGTGGTTATGGGCTTCAGAGAATGTGTTGTCTCTGAGAGCCCTCCACGTCCCGGGACTGGAGAACTGGGGGGCCGACCTCATGTCAAGAGGCGGACCCCTGCCAGGCGAGTGGGTGCTTCACCCGGAGGTGGTGAAGCAGATCTGGGCCCAGTTCGGGAGAGCGGAGGTGGACCTGTTCGCCAGCAGGCAATGTGCCCTGTGGTTTTCCATGGCTCGGCAGGACAGTCCGCCCTTGGGGGTGGATGCGTTTGCACATGAGCCATGGCCAAAAAAGCTGCTCTTCACCTTTCCACCGCTGCGCCTCATTCTCCCCCTCCTGGAGAGAGTGAGACGAGAGCATCTGTCAGTCATCCTAGTGGCTTCAGATCTCCGCGGAGCGCCGTGGTTCGCAGAGTTGACACAGATGATGGTGGGCCAGCCCTGGGCGATTCCTCAGTTCAGGGGGGGGATGTCACAGGAAGCAGGTGCAATAGGGGCTTTACCCACTCTGGGCCAACCTCTCCAGGCTTGGCTCCTGAGAGGGACAGGCTGAGACGAGGGGGATTGTCTGACAAGGTTATCCAGACTATCCAGGCAGCAAGAGCGGGATCCACCACAGCTTGCTACAGGCCAAAGTGGTTGGGATTCCAGCGATGGTGTGAGGAACGGAGTCTAGAGCCCCCATCTTGTTCGTAGGGCTCTATTCTGTCCTACTTACAGTTATTGGTGGACAGAACGAAAACAACTTGAGGCTCTGGTCACAGAACCATTTGAGCCTCTGGTAGGTAGGTATCTGACCCCCCTCCCCTGGACATAATGCACTTATGTTTTTCCCATGCTCCTTTGGGACCCGGGGAACATGGTGCGCAGTAAGCCCCAGGCGGGGCTGGAAGACTCTCTCTCAGGGGGGAGAGCCTTCCTCACTATTTGTTCATGCACACTCTTCACGAGGTAAGCGTGTCTGAGTGTGCTCTACCAGCCAAGTGATCTGCGGCCCTGTCTTCTCCACGGTCACAACTGTAGGAGAGGGAGTGGCGGCGCAGTGGCTGTTAACCACAAGCCGGTCAGGGGCAGTGTGGGGGGGCCGATGTTGTTGGACGACAGCGCGTTTATGCATCAGCCTGTGTGAGATATAACAAGGGCTTACGTATTGTAACCCTAGTTATATAAGCACAGGCGGGGCCCTCTACTCGGGGCACTGTCTGTCCTATACCGCTCGCTGAAGAGGGTGTAGGATGACGGTCAGGAGGCGAGGCCGCCTTTTATACGGTGTGATTGCGCCCGCATTCAGGTAGGCCCGCCCCGGGGGCCGGCTACGTTTATAGAAGTCTCAGTAGGTGAATGCTTGCATGGTATGGTTGAGAGGCAGTACCCATAGAGTCCATTAGAGGGCTCAGCCTGTGCTTATATAACTAGGGTTACAATACGTAACCCCTCGTTTAATACCTTTGTCCAACTAGTCTTGGGTGCCTGGAACACTGGCAGCCCCTTCACTCTGCCACCTCTCCATTTAACCTCTTAAGCCCTGAGCCTGTTTTTCAGGTTTCAGGCTCGAAAATGCCACTAACACAACAAATGATATATCTTCACTTCTAAAAAGGGGTAAATTAATAATTATTTTCTCAAAGCTAGGTTACATCTGTGAGTTGGATGTAGAAGTGTCAGAATCAATATAGATGTTTTTATTTTTAAAGTAAATTCAGATGGAACATAGTAAAAACATGTAAATTCTAATGTCCGCCTAAAAATAAACCTTTACTTATAGTGAAAACCACCCTTGCATGATGGGTTAGTAGACTAAAAGCTTTAAGAATCCAAACTATAACATATAATAAGTACCCTGTATCAAGATTGATGCAAAACAAGTGAAATTCGACCTTTTTAGAGAGATTTAGAAAAATAAACTCACCTCTGGGTAATTTGGGAACCATCAGTTCCATTTGACCTTTTTCACTGTAAAAATAATTGTATTACTTTGAATTTTTACTATAGGTATTCATTCCATCCAAATACAACTGTTGTAAAAAAAAATTAAAAAAAAAATACAAAATGAAGTTTGACTCCAACTGGAGCAGATTTATTTTAAACATTTACAATGTTACAACATTTTGGCATGCCACTCCTGGTAACAATTATTTTTGGGAATCAAGCACAGAGGGACCTGGCACTTCACGCAGTGCAAAGGTGTCTTCACTCTCTTTTTGCCAGCATCATGGCAGTTCCGGCAGTTCTTCCTGATACGGACATATTTCCCATAAAACATGGGCCCGCATGTGAGTGGTGGGGATGGGGGGGGTGGAGGTGCAGAGCCTTCAGCATATTCCAACATCTCTGCCGCCAGCTGCTCCCTGAAAGTCTTCTGTGTGTGTGGCTTTGTCCTGCTGGGGTCACTCCTCATCTTGAACAGCTCCTTGTGGAGAAGGAAGCTGTTCACCACGGCAATGTCCATAAAATGGAAAAAAACAGTCTTGTACCATTTCATTGTTTTGTGGAGAACGCTGTAGTACCCGATCAAAGCGTCAGACACATCCACGCCACCCATGCTTCGGTTGTAGTCCAACACAGCATCAGGAATGGGAACAGTCTTAGTCTGCCAAACACCAGCCTGTTTCACTTTCCTCCTGACAGTCTTTCCACTGAAGGCTGCATGCACTGTGGAGCACATGGTCACTTCACGGCTGTCCATCCACTTTATGAACAGGAGTTTGCCTTCCCTTATCCACCGCAGATCTCCCCTTTCAGCCTTTTTTCTGGCTGGCGTGAAATTCAGTGGCTCTGGTGTTTGGTCATTCTCCTCTCTGTTGTGCCACCCGAGTTCTTCTTCTGTCGTTCTGGAAGAGGAAGAACCTCGGCCACGCTTCCTGGGTTTTACACATTTATCTGATGCTTTTCCTTTTCCTGGCTGAGGAGTGGGAGCCCCACCTCGGCCACGCTTCCTGGGTTTTACAGATGTGTCTGACGCTGCAGAAAGCTGGTAGAAAGCAGACGATGGTAGCTTTGGAAGTGAGTGCTTTTTGGATGCAGGCTGAGTGGCCAATACTGGTGCAGATCTCTTTCTAGTGAAAGGTGAGGCAGAAGTTGAGGAATGTGAGGGTGAGGCAGGTGTGGGCTGGGTGAAAGTAGACAATGGTGGGGGTCCAGAAGTCATTTCATCCTCATCTCCATCACTATGAAAACAAATGTGGAATAACAAAGAGATTAGATTAATTCCTGTTTCCTTGGCAGTAAACATGACATTTTGAGTGTGTGAATGCAATACATTTAGTGACTATAGACGAACACTGGCCTATACTTTTAGTAAATGTAACAGACAATAAACACTATTTGGTATTTTTGTAAATAATCAGTCTAATTCCTGCCAAACATGCCATTTTGCGTGTGAATTTACATTACATTGCATTTCATTTAGCAGACGCTTTTATTTACTATATGAATAATCGTACACCAAATAAATAAGTAATAGATAAAAACAGAGAGATTTCATACCTTTGCCGTGGTGGAATTTCGTCATCAGAGTCACAACGGTCCGGGTTCCGTTCTGGCTGCAGGAGATCCTCGTCGTCTGACTCAGAATCAACAGGTAACATATCTGCATCGCTGTCAACATTAGTCACAATTTCCGTTGCCTGTAAATTAGTAAGCATCTCTTTCCTGTGAGCCATTATTTGACAAAAGTCAAAGTACATAAAAAGTCCTCAACGCAAATATTGTAATCTGCTCTGGTATCTGCTGTCTGCTCTGTGCTCCGTGCGCTCTGGGTCCTGCTGCAATTCCTGCTTCGTTACGTTGTAAACAATAAATGAAGTCGGCTGCGTAATGTTGTTACGCTGGCTGGTATTATTTATACTTTACGCAGGACCATATCTCTGGAACCCATTGGTTGATTCGTGTGATTTACACCTTTTTCTTAACCATCAGAACCAATAGAATCGATGGGCAGTTCCCAAATCCACGTAAACATTACCATAGCGGACGTAATAGAGAAGCAAACGAAGCATATCTGAAAGTGCAAGCCTGGACGGCAAAACTTTATACCCAGTATATTGCCATAAATATGATGATGGATTATCAGTAAAAATGTCTACGTGACACAAAGACATTGGATTAACCTTGAGCGGCGTTTTTATTCCGTTGAACACAACTTTTGATCACAAATCAAAAAAGGCAAGACGTAATTATTGTAATATTTTTGAAACCGGATGTTGTTTACTTTCTCTTTTCTGGCTGATAGATCCAGGAATTCGAGGTCGGACAGTGATGACATTACATGTGTGGAATCTGTGTAGTCTCAGCTTTAAATCGTATATCTTGTTTGTGCAGTTAAGAGAGTAATAAGGGCATTTCTACCGTGAGTTCTGTGTAAAAAAGTGTTAGCATTAGTTAGCATTTTTTCGCTCAATGCTAATTCAAAGGCTTGGTATTACTCTTGTGTTTTTTTTAGCTAAAAATTGTTCTTATTGTCAGTTAGCGGAGTTTCTTACCTTTAAAAGGGTATGAAACATTAATAGTTTCATAAATGTTAAGAAACCCTGAGACATAGTCTCGAAAAAAAGCTGTGGGAGGGGTCCACTGGGGGGACCTTCGGGCTTAAGAGGTTAAGCATGTCCTGTTTGTGCATGTGTTTGTGTGTATTTTGGGCCTATGTGTTTAATTGTAAAAATATTACTAGAGTGAAGAATTACCTCTCCAGGATTAATATAAGTGATATTAACTTGAATCTATTAAAGCGCTTTGACATTCACAAACTGTTGGCCATGCCATTGGGAGCAACTTGGGGTTGAGTGTATTGCCCAAGGTCACATTAACATGTTGACTGTGGGTGCTGGAGATGGAACCACTGACCTGCTGATTTGAGGAAGACCGCTCACAGCCACAGCCACCCTAACTTGTAATCAAATGGCTTAGGACGGCCATGGTCTGAATTTGATTTAGCAATAAAATGATATAGCTATGTTATAGAAATGTAACCTAATACCAATTAATCACTTATCTAGACAAAAGCAATCAGACTGTTCGCACTGTTTTGATCCCATACAGTCACACCTTGTTAACTTAGAGTTTTCATGGGATGTAACAAAGAGCAATTAGTCAAACAAATGCAACATGAAGAAATAAAGAGAAACATAGACTTAATAATAAACAAATTCCATTGTGGAGGAAGTGGCACCAGCAGCACATAATGAAACACAATGATCATTCGGACAAAGGTCAACTGAGTGGGTGATATTTCTCATAATGTCAACACATTAAAAATGTATGTAAAAACTTGTTCCAGTCCAATAAATGCTGAAGTGACATTTCAGATGTGTATCTATAGGATTACAGTTTATACTGACTCACAGATCAACACTCATAGAGAAATCCCCATTCAAGCCTTCTACCCGGTGTCTGGCGGATTTATGTTTTTATTGGCAAGACGAATGAAGAAAAAAACAAAGCTATAGCTATGTCAGTTTGTTGGGTATATTGTTAACTTTACCTACGAAGAGTTCAGTTAAGTTCAATCCATTATAATGTAGTTAAGTTCAATCCATTATAATGTATCAAGGAAGGAAATATAGAAATGTAGGAACCTGGAGTTGGTATCCAAGGCCTTTTCCATCCTCAACCACTCCGGTTGTTTTAAATACTCTTATCAAAAACTTTACAATTGGATTATTTTACATATTTGCAATCACTCTGTTGAAATGTAAACTGCTCAGCGAAAGAGGAATAGTTTGCAAAAAGTCAATAGTAAACAAACAAATGTCAAGTGTGTACTAACACAACCCAGTCTCACGGCATTTCGTGTTATAGTCACGAAATGTAATCTATTGATTTGTGTTCACCAACACGATTTCCCCCTTTTTTTTTTTCGTGTCACACAGAACGATTTTAAAAGCAATGTATTTCTATTGGTAGTATGTTTCGTGCCTGCACCACGTATTTTTGTCCGGTCGGGTCTTGGAAGACCGGAAGCTGTGTGGTTCATAAAAACATGTTCATACTCAATATCAAGCCACGATTATTGTTTTTATTTTAAATTCTATAATGTCGGACTTTTTTTGCCGTCCGTGAGGAAAATAAATGGGGCTCAGAATACTGAAATATGTATTTTTTAGGGCCGGGACTTTAACGCGTTAATTAAGATTAATTAATTACACAAAAATTAACGCGTTAAAAAAATTAACGCATTTTAATCGCACTTATTTTTGCACCGCGGAACGTTTCTCACTGGATGAGTTTCAGGCGTACCGATTATACTGGAGCACCAACTAACGTTCATGACTTCAGACAACAACAAACCACAGTGAACAACAGTGGGAAATGTTGTTTTAAAAAACGGACGGATGGAAGCGTCGATAAGAGCACGGTTGTGTGCAAATTATGCAAAACGGAATTCGCATATCACCGCAGCACATCAAGCCTCAAGTATCACCTCAATGCAAAACATATAGCAGCTAGCGTGGACGTTAGCCTCTTTTATCGCATTCACACCAAAAAGAGCCGGTACTAAAATTAGTTCATGAGAACCTTTTTACCCCCACGAAAGTCCCTGCTAGAGAGCAGAGAGCTGCTAGAGAGCAGGGACTTTCGTACGGCTCTCTTGTGAGAAAAGATTGGCTGGGCGGATTGCAAACCACGCCCCGTAAAACCCCCAAAAAGTTTTGTGAAGCCGCCATTTTATTATCCTCGCATTAGCATTATTAGCATTAGCATTAGCCCAGCGCAGAAACGCAGAGAGACTAACTTATGGCAACACAAAATAAAACATGGGAGCGGTGGAGATGAGGAGGTGTCGGCGTTCTAGCGATTTACTCGGAAGGCTTCAGTAGAAGCTGCTGGGAGTCCCAGCAGCTTCTACTGAAGCCAGTCCCCAACTCCGGGGACTTCCGGCCGGGGACTTTGGGCGGCAGTATACGCCATGAAGTGGTTTGCGGCCTGCCAGTAAACCCAAAGCAGAAGAAGAAGAAGTGACGTCAGCGGCTTCATTTGCCTAATCCACCCCCAGGTTCAAAGAGTTCTCATGAACCTTTGTGGGAAAAGTACTGCGGTGTGACTGCGCCTAATGGTATACTAAAATCCATGTGAAAAAAATTGCTTCTCACTGTTCTCAGGTCAAATATTTATATGTGATTAAAAATGCGATTAATTTCGATTAATTAATTACAAAGCCTCTAATTAATTAGATTAATTTTTTTAATCGAGTCCCGGCCCTAGTATTTTTTAAATATTTTGTTCCTTCTAATATGTTATTCTTTTCGAACTAACAGACTGTTATTTACTCAACAATAACACACAATTAACCTTGTTTTTATTTATTTGTTTAATTCTATAATCTCTGGCTTTTTTGCCGTCCGTCAGGAACTGAATTTCAAAATAAAGTCATAATCAGCCTTAACTATCAACAGAATTGCGTTGCCAGGCAACAGCTTGGGGTGAAAACAGTATTTCCAGTCTCAAAGTTTTCATAGTAATCTGCAGTACTCATCAACTAAAAACATCAGTTTATTCTTGTTAATTACTCAACATTGATTGGTTTGAATTGTGTACAATGCTTTTTATTTTTCCCCTTCGATTCGGAGAAACAAATAGTTTTTTCGGAGTTTAGGATGGCCGAAGACACGACACTACCCATAATCCTCAGCTATCGTTTGGGACAACAGTCCCTTTGCTTGACAAATTCTGTGATTAGTCTTCAAGCTCTGTGATTGGATGTTGGAGTGGCAGTGCGCCAAGGTTACGCCGAGCGTCAAACAGCTCTTTGAAATGGAATGAACTCCAAAACTGGACTCGAACGGCCCATGCAATTTAATGTTACTTTGTAATTCTACTCCACTACAATTCAGAGGTTAACCTGGTATTTTTACTCCACTACATTTATTTTAGTTACTTTGCAGATTCTGATTAATGATGTGAAATATAAACAACCCTTAAATCAGACTTTAGTTACACCTGACTCAAATTCAGGGTAGGTGAAGACAAGTCAAGTGCCATCAATCAGGCGAGATATTTGATAGTTGGTGCTTGAAAAGACTAAACATGTATCTGCAGATCCCTATAAAGTATATTCATTACTAGTTATTCTCTACTAATAGTTTATTAAAGACTGTATATAATGGCTATTTTGCACATCCCTTTCAAGATTTCAAGATTTTCTAAGGTTTATTGACATATCATATACACAACTATGGTGTAGTTATGCAATGAATGAAAAACTTGGGTCGCAGGTTCCTCAACAGTGCATTACAAGACATCTATCAATGTGTGTGTATACCTCCACCATTAAACTGTCATATTCTGCACATTTCTTATTCTATCTACATACATAAGAGTATAATTAATGTGTATAATATCAGTTCAAATAAGTGCTTCAACATAGTTCACATTGCAGGAAAGCAATATATTAGATGTTAAGTACTTTGCAGGCTTAATATTTATCTGATACCCCCAAAGCTTTTTTCTTATTTGAAAGTAGACCTTAACCTAAAGTATTCTTTAATCTTTAAAATAAGATTAATTTGTTTTTCTGTTTTGCACATCCTCCTATTAATATCTTTGTACATCTGGCACTAAACTGTTTTATTGTAGAGATCACTTACATTTACATTTCCCATATATAGGCCTACGTCTGTTTCCGGTAACTTTATTTTGAAATTCAGTTCCTGACGGACGGCAAAAGAGCCCGAGATTATATAATTAAACAAATAAAATGCTATATAGACATGCTAAACATTTAATTAAAAACTTTAAATATCGTGAACAACGTTTTTACTTGGCTGAAGTGGTACATGAAATATGTGACTAGTGTTGAGTCCTGTTATTATAAAATGGTGTAAAGGTTTTCCAACTGGAGAACCTACTGCTTATCTCGATGAACAAATCCTTTAAACACACATAACCTTAACTGATGGAAACAAATATTAATTCACTCATTCATTCACTGTCTTTTTCAGATTTTAATAAGTTTGCAAGATGTCTCTTTGTCACCAAGCATCAAGCAGAGGTCGCATATAGTTCTGCCATTTTCTGCTTGTGACTTGGCCCTTACAGTATATAATTTGTATAATTTGTACATGTTCATACCTATAGATATGTAGATAGATATCTTCCTTTTCTGATACATTGCATATAGGTTACGCTAACTAGGTCACTTCTGATTGGCTCCAGTGTGTCTGAGAGTGTGGGTGCCAAGCCACTCCTTGCACCCTTTGACAAACTTGAATGTTGTAATTTGAACATTTATCCTCGTGTCTCTTCTACGAACTGTTTTCTTATGCTGAACAGAATCACTTTCATATTTTAACAAATGAAAGATTTCTGCCATTGGCCCCAATAATTTGTTTCTAAAAGGTATAAGAGGCTGTACATTGCATCCATTCAAGTTCGAGCAAAACACACCTTGACACTGGTGACACTTACATTAATTGCAACAAATATAATAATAATAATAATAATAATAATACGTTTAAATGCCCTTGCCTGAGGTATAAAACCCATTGAATTATTGAATGATAGTTGTAGCCTGACATTTGACACCATATAATATATAAATATATCAATACAAAACTCAATGTATGCCTGTACAAGTAGATTCAATAGAGGAGGGCTGTTTTGAAGACTTGGGGCTCACTGACGTTTGACCAAGTGTCCATCAAAAAGCAGCAGTTATGACATATGACCCTTGGCCAGATTAATACGTCCATAAAATAAATATTCCTCTCTTTTTCTTCCTCTATGTCACTTGAATTCACAGAGATACGGCTAACCGCATGCTGTTTCCTCCCTGAGATGTAGCTAAGACAGATGGTACTGATTCCATTATAGTCTAAAAGGTCAGAAGAGGAGAGGAGACGGAAGGAGGGAAGGTCATGACAGCAGAGGAGGAGAAACATAGAGAAGAGTTGCTCAGGCTAGTTTGTTCTACCTTCCACTAGACTCCAACTGTCATCTTCCTTTAGTTAGGATTGTCTTTTCCTTTCTGTTATGTCACAGCCTCTTTTCTGCCTTTCTTCCTGCATCATTATCCCTCGTCGACTCTCCTCTCTCACAGCCTCTCCCTCTCTCTTTCCGACTCCTCTGCCACGGAAAGAGACGATCCAGAAATAAGGCCATAAATAAGAAATCAACGGCCTTTTCTGTCCCACCACATTACAGGCTTTTGATGTATGCTTTCTGCAGTAGTATTACTCACCGGCTTCAAATCAATGCTCTAATCTTTCCCCTGCCAGATTGATTTCAGTGGAAGTGACAACAGCGTGGAGAGGGGCAGAACAGATCTGTACACAGTAAGCCATTTTCACAACACTAGCAAAATACTGTTATATGGGGATAGCTGCTTAGGTAGATGAATAAGATGCCAGATATCACAAAGGCACAGAGGTGTGGAAAGCTGGTCTTTAAATCTCTTAAACCCAACTGATCCATACTGTTTTTATATGCAAAACATTCAAAAAATATATACTTTAAATGTCTGTCTAAGATCCTCAATAAGACTGAACCGGTTACTTGTGAGTTTATTTATTTGTTGCGCTGTAAACAGCACAGAGGTGTGCAAAGCTGGGCTTGGTCTTTACTGTAAATCTCTTAAATCCAACAAATCAAAAAAAGAATTATCTACGATGTGATGTGAAGTAACCATTTACTCAAGTACTTTACTTAAGTAAAATGTGTTCTTTACTTGAGTTTTTCCATTGTATGCTTCTTTGCACTTTTACCCCACTACAATTATTTAGTAACTCAACTTAATAATTATAATCAAAGCATGATATATGTGATTCTGAAATGGACCAATCTGCATAGCGAGTACTTTTTTTTAATATTTAGATGCCAATCATTTTGTACTTTTACTTGAGTAACATTTTCAATACTGTACTTTTAATTGTAGAAGAGTATTCTTACACTTTGGTATTTTTATTTAGATTGTAATACTTCTTCCACCTCTGTTTCTTTTTTTGCACCACAAGAATAATGTTGACGTAATTTCTCAATACAGGTATTTTTTCTAAAATGCATTAACAGTTGTGCCTCTTAAAACTACCTTGTATGTGTTAGGATCTGTCTGTGTTGGTGTTTTTCTTGTCTTTTTCTATCTTTGGGTTTCCTGTTTTATTTTGTAAAGTGTTCACCCCCGTTTCCTGCCTGTTTGCTTTCTGTCTGTTTCCCTCCCTGATTACCCGATTGTGTTCACCTGGTGCCTCTGTGTTTTCTCCTCCCTCCTCACCTGTCTCGTGTTTATGTGATTAGTCCTGGGTGTATTTAAGTTCTGGGTTTTCTGTCTCTCTTTGTCGGGTTGTCTTGTGTAATGACCAGTTCATCGGTGAGTGTTCCGGTCTGTCTCTGTTTATTGTATATTTGTAGCCTTGAAATAAAGGAGTTGTTTTCGTTATATCTGCATTTGGGTCCTGATTCCTGCACACCGTAACATTACAACCGACCAAAATATGGGCCCAGCAGATCCTTTTGAGCAGGAGCTATTGGAGTTTTCCTTTGCTTTGGATGACTGCTCGTATCGATGGTTGGGAGCGTCCAGGGTTCAGCAGCGAGAGGCTGTTCTGGCAGAGGCACGCCGGATTACTATGGAGAAGCCAGGCTTGGTTAAATTCTTATCGGGCAGGATTTTGGATTTTTTTGGAAAATCCCAGCTCTGGCCCCAGCTCTGGCCCCAGCTCTGGCCCCAGCTCTGGCCCCAGCTCTGGCCCCAGCTCTGGCCCCAGCTCTGGCCCCAGCTCTGGCCCCAGCTCTGGCCCCAGCTCTGGCCCCAGCTCTGGCCCCAGCTCTGGCCCCAGCTCTGGCCCCAGCTCTGGCCCCAGCTCTGGCCCCAGCTCTGGCCCCAGCTCTGGCCCCAGCTCTGGCCCCAGCTCTGGCCCCAGCTCTGGCCCCAGCTCTGGCCCCAGCTCTGGCCCCAGCTCTGGCCCCAGCTCTGGCCCCAGCTCTGGCCCCAGCTCTGGCCCCAGCTCTGGCCCCAGCTCTGGCCCCAGCTCTGGCCCCAGCTCTGGCCCCAGCTCTGGCCCCAGCTCTGGCCCCAGCTCTGGCCCCAGCTCTGGCCCCAGCTCTGGCCCCAGCTGCCACAGTCCCATCTCAAGTTTCCTCTCCAGTTTCTTCTCAAGTCCCCTCTCCAGATCCCTCCCGAGTCCCCACTCCAGTTTCCTCTCAAGTTCCTTCTCAAGTCCCCTCTCGAGTACCCTCTCCAGTTTCCTCTCAACTTCCTTCTCGAGTCCCCTCTCGAGTCCCCTCTCGAGTTCCATCTCTAGTCCCTCCTCTAGTCCCCTCTCTGGTCCCTTCTCTAGTCCCATCTCTAGTCAATTCCCTAGTCCCATCTCTAGTCCCCTCTCGAGTCCCCTCTCCAGTCCCCTCTCGAGGTCCCTCCTCTAGTCCCTACTTTAGTCCCCCCTCTAGTCCCTCCTCGAGTCCCCTCTCGAGTTCCCTTCTCTAGTCCTTTCCCTAGTCCCTCCTCAGGTCACTTATCTAGTCCCATCTCCAGTTCCCTCTCGAGTCCCCTCTCCAGTCCCCTCTCGAGTCCCCTCTCCAGTCCCTCCTTTAGTCCCCTCTCTAGTCCCTCCTCTAGTCCCCTCTCTAGTCCCTCCTCTAGTCCCCTCTCTAGTCCCTCTTCGACTCCCCTCTCTAGTTCCCCTCGCGAGTCCCCTCTCGAGTTCCCTTCTCTAGTCTCCTCTCGAGTCTCCTCTCGAGTCTCCTCTCGAGTCACGTCTCAAGTCCCTACCCAATGTCCTGGTCCGTTGGAGGTTCCGCTGGGGGTCCTGCCAACTCCATGTCCTGTCCCGTTGGAGGTCCCGCGTCTACTCTCCTGCTGGGGGTCCTGCCAGCTCCTTGTCCTGTCTCGTTGGAGGTCCCACCAACTACTCTCCTGCCAGGGGTCCTGCCAACCCTTTGTCCTGTCCCGTTGGAGGTCCCGCCGTCTACTCTCCTGCCGGGGGTCCTGCCAACCCTTTGTCCTGTCCCGTTGGAGGGCCCGCCGTCTACTCTCCTGCCAACCCTTTGTCCTGTCTCGTTGGAGGTCCCGCCGACTACTCTCCTGCCGGGGGTCCTGCCAACCCTTTGTCCTGTCCCCTTGGAGGTCCCGCCGTCTACTCTCCTGCCGGGGGTCCTGCCAGCTCCTTGTCCTGTCTCGTTGGAGGTCCCACCGACTACTCTCCTGCCGGGGGTCCTGCCAACCCTTTGTCCTGTCTCGTTGGAGGTCCCGCCGTCTACTCTCCTGCCGGGGGTCCTGCCAGCTCCTTGTCCTGTCTCGTTGGAGGTCCCACCGACTACTCTCCTGCCGGGGGTCCTGCCAACCCTTTGTCCTGTCTCGTTGGAGGTCCCGCCGTCTACTCTCCTGCCGGGGGTCCTGCCAATCCTATGTCCTGTGCCGTTGGAGGCCCCGCCGACTGCTCTCCTGCCGGGGATCCTGCAAATCCCGTGTCATGGTCCTCTTCCGTGGGGGATCCTGCCGAGGCTTGTCCCACCAGCTCCGACACCGGGTCCTGCCCGGCCTCCGGAGCTGTCTGGTCTTCGCCCTCGAGCCCGGCCCCCTGAGAGCCACGGTCTTCGCCCTCAAGCCCGGCCCCCTGAGAGCCGCGGTCTTCGCCCTCGAGCCCGGCCCCCTGAGTGCCGCGGTCCTCGCCCTCGGGCCCGGTCCCCTGACTCTTCCTGCCTTCGCCCTCGGGCCCGGCCCCCTGACTCTTCCTGCCGCTGCCTTCGCCCCTCCATGGTCCCCACCTTGGACTCTGTCTTTCCCCGGGCCGTCCGCCCGAGTCCCCCTTTTTGGACTCTGTCTTGCCCCCGGGCCGTCCGCCCGAGACCCCTTCCTGGTCCGCTGCCTTGCCCCCGGGCCGTCCGCCCGAGACCCCTTCCTGGTCCTCTGCCGTGCCCCTGGGCGGTCAGTTCAGTCCCGTCCTCCTGACCCCCTCCACCCACCCTGGTGGCTTAGTGATGCGTCCCTCCTCCGGACCCCCTCCATCCACCCTGCTTGAGGTTTTGGACTTTTTGTTTTTGTTTTGGGACGTCTGGGATCCGTCCCTTGAGGGGGGGGTACTGTTAGGATCTGTCTGTGTTGGTGTTTTTCTTGTCTTTTGGTTTCCTGTTTTATTTTGTAAAGTGTTCACCCCCGTTTCCTGCCTGTTTGCTTTCTGTCTGTTTCCCTCCCTGATTACCCGATTGTGTTCACCTGGTGCCTCTGTTTTTTCTCCTCCCTCCTCACCTGTCTCGTGTTTATGTGATTAGTCCTGGGTGTATTTAAGTTCTGGGTTTTCTGTCTCTCTTTGTCGGGTTGTCTTGTGTAATGACCAGTTCATCGGTGAGTGTTCCGTTCTGTCTCTGTTTATTGTATATTTGTAGCCTTGAAATAAAGGAGTTATTTTCGTTATATCTGCATTTGGGTCCTGATTCCTGCACACCGTAACAGTATAAATCAAATTGGAGTGAAATGTTGTTTAACCCAAATTTGTGTCAACGCTCCTCAATCGTGACTTAAAAACTGAGACTCAAGTTTCAAACCCCTTCATGGCCCAAGGTCTCTAACAGTAGTTGCTTACAATGTCATTGCAAATTTTTTTTCTTCCAAAGTGTACATACTAAATGGGGCAGCTGTGGCTCAGGAGGTAGAGTGGTCTTCCACCAATTTATAGTTTGATGGTGTAATTCCCTTCGGTCAACATGGCAAAGATACTTAACCCCAAGTTGCTCCAGATGGCATATCCAATGATGTGTGAGTGTTATTTCCCGGAGCAGGTGGCTCCTTGTATATCAACCTCTGCCTGTGTGTGAATGGGTGAATGATGACCAATATATAGAAAAGCATTATGCAGTCCATGTATCATTAAAATTAAGCATTGTGTGCAAACGACTTACATTTGTATTTTTAAAAAAAATGAAACTTTGGACTTGCAAGTCTTCTTTTTTTCCATTTGTAGTCATTAGAAAAAACACTTGTAAGAGGGCTTTGATTACATGCAGGTTAACAGTCAGTTTGGAGCGCAAAAGTTGAATGAATTGGCCGAAATGCCTTCTCTTAACCTGTTAATCACCAAGCCTGTGTTTCAGGTCTCAGGCTCGAAAATGACATTTCCAGAACAAATGGCCATACAGTAACTACACTTCTAAAAAGGTGAAATTAATAATATTTGTTATCAAAGTAATGATAAACCTGTGAGTTGGATGTAGAAAAGTCCTAATCAATATAGATGTTTTTTATTTTAAAGAAAATTCAGATTGAACATAGTAAAAAAACTGTAAATTATAGTGTCCGTCCAAAAATTATGTTTTACTTATAGTGAAAACTACCCTTGGATGATGGTAAGGTAGACTAAAAGCTTTAGGAATCCAAAGTACAACATATAAGTACCCTGTATCGAGATTGATTCCAAAAAAGTGACATTTGACTTTGAGGAGAGGTTTAGCAAAAAAAACTGCACCTCTGAGGTGATTTGGGTGGAAATGGGGGTTTTACCGTTTCTCTGGAACCCATTGGTCGATTTTGATGATTGACATCTCTTTCTGACTGTTAGAGCCAATAGAATCGAAGGGGAGTTTTCACATAGACACCAACGTTAACACAAAAAGGTGGGGGCTTTGTGCATGTCGTTTTGCATGAGAGTGAAGCTATCTCTCGCTCTGACATCTGGAAACGGAAAAGCAGGGTTTATTGCTTATGGATTATCAGAAATCATTTCAAAGGGACACAGACACATTGGATTAACCTATAGATTAACTTCAGCAGCGTTTTTATCGTTTCAATGCCATTGAAGACCAGTTTTGACCAGACTACGACCAAGGTAGGCCATGTTGCCGGTTTTAGCTACCTAGCGTCACATGTTTTGATGTCTGTTCTTGTTATTATCTCCGCGAGTTCTTATCATAGAGTGATGATGTATGTACAAGGGTGCACATACATTTTTTGCCCTGGTTCTCAAAGGAGCACCTGGAGATGTTGCTTGGTGCTCATCCTTAAAATGAAATAAACCGTAACTTTTGAGGGGGTCTTGACTTTATTTGCCAGACACACGGCACTGAACACACAGAGGTGAACACAGAACACACATGCAGAGGTGAACACAAGACAACATTAGCACGACCAGTAATCCTACAAGCTGTCATCACTACCCTCCTGACTGTTCTCCTCACGCTGCGTCCACACTACAGCGTCGACAGCTTCAAAAACAGTTTCCAACGCGTCTGCCCATTCACTTTGAATGGGGTGACGTCACGTTGCCTCGCTTTTCGCCGAACTGAATTGTGGGTAGCATAGAGGTCCGTCTCCGCCGTCTCCGGCGTCAGAAGTTGAACAATGTTCTTAACAGAGCACTTATATACTAATAAAGGACTGGCTTACCTAAAGCCAGTTGAGTAGCACTTGAAATGTTTTGCTCTATGAAGCCTGATGTACTTATATGATTCTGTTTTCTTCAAGTTTGTATTTTGTCGGTCGAACGCGCTTACGCTGCGTCCACACTACAGCGTCGACAGCTTCAAAAACAATTTTCAACGCGTCTGCCCATTCACTTTGAATGGGGTGACGTCACGTTGCCTCGCTTTTCGCCGAACTGAATTGTGGGTAGCATAGCGGTCCGTCTCCGCCGGAGACGCCGGAGTAGCCAGCGCCAGCCAATCAAATCCCGTTTCTGAAAATCTGACAGCTCAAGCGCTAGCCAATCAAACCGCGTCTAAGCTGGGAGAGATATCCCGCCGTTGATTTCTATATTTCAAAAAAAGATGGAGGAGAAACTATTTATCGCCGTAGCAAATCACCCGGTTTTGTATGACCAGACCCTCTTCACCTACCGGGATACAAACCGGAAGAACCAGTCATGGAGGGAGGTGGCAGAGACAGTGGGTGAAACTGATAGGTTTTCGCCTGTTTGGGGAGTTTATATATATTGCTCGCATAAAATCCCCGGGGTTTTTTGCTTTGTATGTCGGGGGCGGGAGATTCATGTGATTGGTTGTTGGTCGCGTTGCTCGAATAAAATCCCCAAGCTTCAGACACGCCCAGCTCCAAGCTTTTTTTGAAGCTGTAGTGTGGACGCTCCGTCACTGTCTTCCTCTCTGTCAGACATGGTAGATGTTTTATGTAGGCCTACTTCTTTCTCTCTGGTTGAGTCTGCGATTAGATGCTTGCATCCACAAGTCAACAGCTGGTTTTGGGTCGAAAGTCTCTGTTGTCATCTTAGACAAGTGGATGTAATCAAATAAGTATGTGAACATAACCAATAACCTACCATAGCCAATAACAAATGAATGTAACTTATTTTATTTGTGTTGTTCATTCATATCTTATTTTACCTTAACATTTATTTATTTATGCATTTTTTTTATCTCTCCAGTTTTATAGGATGTTTTTGGTTTACTGTCCTATAGTATACATTGGAATGATTTCAAACCTGTTTATCCCAATAATTATAAAGGAGTGCCTTGGAAATATGTGTTTACATAAATTGTGACCAAACCATTTGAACTTAGACTAAAGTGAACTATCTAAACACTCAAGAGTCCTTTACCTCACTGAGCTGTAGTTATCAGCCTCTCAGTCTGACTGGAGAGGACTCTCCCTCCACATCATTGTAGAAGAAACATCTTCTTCTTCTTACATCCGTTAGAGCAGCTAGCACCAGATTCTAATAACAACAGCGCCGGTACCGGGCGATGCGCCCTTCTCTCTCTCTCTCTCTCTCCCTCGCTCACTCGCATTTTGGCTGTGAGCTGCGGGTGCCAGATAAGCCAACATCCCCCATTTTCATCACTTACAGCACCCATCGGCAAATGAAACGTGTAACCGGGGTCAAAAGGGTGTTACATTTACTTAATTATGAATATTGTTACATCAAGGCCGAAAATTAGGATTAGCACCAACGGTCAAAAATGTTTTTTTCCCTCCCAGAACTGCCAGCGCAGGGCCTCCCCGGATCTGGCGCCCTAGGCACTGGCATCTATAACGCCAGTGCGACCCTGAGTTCATATGCAACTCGCAAATATCTTTCTCTCTCTCTCTCTCCTCTCTTTTCTCTTCTCCCTTCTCTCTCTTCTCTCTCTCCCTCTCTCTCTCAATTTTGGTACGCAAATGCGCCTTTTTTCAAATGACCCGGTGCTCTTTTTTTGGCGGAGGTGCGCATGCTAGCAAACCTCCCACATATAAAGCCATTTCATGCTGTGTCCATTCCAAATAATTTGGCTTAGAGCAGCTTGAAAACTAGAGGATTGCAGTGATTCATTGAATTATCAACCAATAAAACCAGACTAAAAAGTGTTCTGCCTAAGCTATTAGCAGGGGTGCACATAACTATTTTGCCCTGGTTCTCAAAGGAGCACCTGGAAATGTTTCTTGGTGTGCATCCTTAAAATGAAATAAACCGGACCTTTTGAGGGGTACTTGACTTTATGAACGGGGGCGGGTGCGCTAGTGAGCACGCACATGAACTGTTCGCTGTTCACTGTATGCCTCGCAGCAGGGTTACTGTGCGGAGCGCATAAAGCAGACCCGTCACGCGATAGCGAAGGGTAGAGCGAGGGATCACAGATGCCGTCGTGCTCGCGGACGGATTAAAAAAATTAAACCTAAATGGTTCGCGAATTATACTTTGGCGGCCGTTAATATACCTGGGCGGCCCGCCCAAGTAGTCTATGTGTGGGAAAACCTACTACCTTACCAGTTCTTATGCAACTCGCAAATATTTCTCTCTCTTATCTATCTCTCTCTTCTCTCTCTTCTCTCTTTCTCTCTCTCTCTCTCCTCTCATCTCTCTCTTCTCTCTTTTCTCTCTCTCTCTCTCTCTCAATGTTGGTGTGCAAATGCGATTTTTTTCAAATGATCCGGTGCTCCTTTTTCGGCTGGGGGTGCGCATGCGCACCTGCACACCAGTTATGTGCAGCCCTGGCTATTGGCCATTTAACTACATATTGGCAACATCCTCATAAGAACCAAAATAGATTTAATGGTTCCCCAGCCTCTCTGTCAAACAGGAACAACATTTCTTGGAAAAAGTAAACATTGGACGATTATTTTTGCCTCTACGCTGCATTTTATGATTTGTGCCTTCAAATGGGTTGGCCACATTTAATGATTATTTGTTTAGGGACATGGATGTCCGTCAGTGGCTCAGTCAGTCGGGGCTTGGACTGGGAGCCGTAGGGTTGCCGGTTCAAGTCTCCAAACAGACCTAAATATGGAGTGTAGACTGCTACTTGGAGAGGTCCCAGTTCACCTCCTGCCCTGCTGTGGTGCCCTTGAGCAAGGCACTGGACACCAAGCTCTGAGTAGAACCACAATGTCAGTGACACCTGTGGAACCTGGTTATATTAACATTAAGGGATGAAATTAAGATTAGCTATAGTTTTAAATGATTTAGCGTATTTGGTTTCGAAGAACTTGACAGTGATGTCACTCTTCAAGAGGTAACACTTATAAGTGTAAGAAATTGATCATTCTTTGAGAGTAAAATCTTGGCAAAGGCAAACAAAATACAGGACAACAAAAGTGGTTCTTCTTTTTTTAACTTTACAAAATAAAGTTAAAAAAAGGTAATTACAAATTAAAATCAGGAAGTGCAGTGATAGACAAGACTAGACATTAGTGACCGTAACGTTAATAACTTAATCTAAACATGGACTAACTAAACATGAAACAAATAACCTAAACCTGATAACTAACAAACTAAATATGGCATGAGAAACAAAAACTGATGGCAATATTAAACTTTTCAAAATGTATATGCAAGTTACCTTCTGCAAGCTGGTTCTAAACTGGCTTCTTAAATGTTAAGCGGGAAGTTAATATAAGTCTATATTTATAGACAAGTGAAAAATACATTTCTAAGTCATCTGGAAATGATATATTGATGTTTACCAGTGACAGTGAGAGGCCTGAGTGAGTACTGGGGCTGTTTCCTCACCTGATCCTGCAGCGAGGTTTCTGGCAGTCTGCCTCTCACTCTCAGTCCAGTGTTGGTCAGTCCTCACACTCACATTCATTTTTGTGTGTGTGGTGGGTGCCGCTGAGTGGATGAACTGGGTACTGAGGTTATCATCCAAGAGTCTGCTCAACTACACACAGGCTCAGTGGCCAGGAATGAGGCAGGTCAGCAAGAACACGCGCACACACACACACACAGTCATATAGCCGTATTTCACACTGATCTTTACTTTCTTTTCCGTTTTCAGCTATGGAGAAGAAAGGCCTTACTCTGGGGTTTTTTTTCCCTTTATTGTAGCAAAGGTGTGTTTCGCACATTTTATACACAAGGGAAATTCATTGTTCCTTAAATAATGTATACAAATCATTCTATAATATACATTAGACAAATCAAAAATGTAACGGAAATGTGCATAATTGTGTAAGGGACATTGGTTTCCCATCTGTGAAAACAGTAAACAAATTAAAAAAAGTTTTAGTGGTTGACTTTTTTTATTTTTTGTCAGGATCATTTCAGCCACATGATGTTGAAGTGCACCACTTCCCCATGTTTTAAATGTGACAATATAGATCACCATATTTTTCTTGTCAGTCAGGGTTTCCGTAGAAAATACATCCCACCACATCATTCCCCAGTCTTCTCTTAAAGCCCTTCAATTATGCAGTGTGCTAAAATTGTCACAGCTGGCCGTTGGAACTGAAGTAATATTATGAATTCCAGCTTCCAGTAACTGCTAGAATCCACTTCAAGACACTGGTACTAGCGTACCATGCTGCGAATGGATCTGGCCCTTCCTACATCCAGGACATGGTTAAACTGTACACCCCAGCGCGTGCACTCCGCTCCGCATCAGCCAAACGGCTCGCTGCACCCTCGCTGCGAAGGGGACCCAAGTTCCCATCAGCAAAAACACGTGGGTTTGCTGTCCTGGCTCCAAGATGGTGGAATGAGCTCCCCATTGAAATCAGGACAGCAGAGAGCTTGCACATCTTCCGGCGCAGACTGAAAACTCATCTCTTTCGACTCCACTTCGAGCTATAAAATGAAAATAAATACAAATGAAATAAAAAGCACTTATATACTAATAAAGCACTTATATACTAACAAAGGACTGGCTTATCTAAAGCCAGTTGAGTAGCACTTGAAATGTTTTAGCTCTATGAAACCTGATGTACTTATATGATTCTGTTTTCTTCAAGTTTGTATCTTCTTGGTCGAATGTACTTCTTGTAAGTCGCTTTGGATAAAAGCGTCAGCTAAATGCAATGTAATGAAATGGTTAATCACAAAATAATAATACACCAACATAAAATGTACCCCTTCTAGACAACACTAATGTATTGCATGAACGTTGTATCTCCTTAACTGTCTCCATGTTTCCCTTTTCCCTTTCTACTATCTTATGTAAATAAATGCAGAATCAAAACAACGAATAATAATCATCTTTAAGAAAAAAACAATACGATAAATTAACAGAATACTAGGGAGAGGATACAGAAGATAAGTGCAAAAGAAGAAGCTCTGCATCTTGTAAGGCACTGAATCTTATCCTTAATGTGAAAATGAATACAGCTCAGGGTAAATCATGCATGTGATGTCCTTGGCTGATAAAGGTTATTCCAATTATAGTGGGGCACTGAGAAATACAATGTTTCTTGCAGTACAGCGCGGGGCTGTATTTCCTGTCAGATGGATATAATCTAGGTGTGGAATAAGGGGATCGATACATCAATAATCTGAGCAGTGAGGTTATGCACAGGGGTTGGTTAGAACATCGAAGTGCAGTGATACTACACTCAAATAAAAATCCAAGCTGTGGCCATGCCAAGTCCTCAGCCTGCTAAGAGAATGGTCACATCAGTGCTACTGTTTGCATCCAGATGACAAACACTTTGCTATGAGAGCAGAGCCAGACAGACACTCTGTAAATTGGACGATGCTTCTCAGTATGGCGCGTCAGCACAAGCAGGAAAATCCATAAATGTTTGCTCACACTGCAGCCAAAGGTGTCTCAATTATTTATTTTCCCCAAACAAGGCAGCTGTTGTCCAATCAGTATGAAAAGAAAAATGTTACATCATTTATCAGACTCTCAATTTGCAATCTGGACCACAAAGGTATGTTGTGAATGATCAGATCTGAGACTCTGCGGTGTAGTCAACAAGACGCAACATGAATTGATTGACTGCATTATTGGATCCTCCTAAGTACCAGTCAGGACTAGACCATAACATATCAGATGTTGTTAATACCTATGCAACCGGAACATCCTCCTGGATCCAACGTTCATGTTACACATTCACATTATAGATTTTGCCTTCTGGATTTTCTATTATTTTATTTTATTTTATTTATCTAATCTGTACACATGACACCTTTAGCACGTCTGTCAGTCCTGGGAGAGGGAACTCCTCTGTTGCTCTCCATTTTTCCCTATTGATTGGTCGGTCGGTCGGTCGGTCGGTCGGTCGGTCGGTCGGTCGATCGATCGATTGATTGAGTTATCGGTTGATTGAGTGGTTGTTTTGTTGATTTTATGATTTTATTTGATTGATTGATTGGTCAATTTACAAATATTGGGCTGATAGGTCCATTATAGGCGTGTTATATTTGCTCTGGTGAGGGACATGGATACATTCTCTCGGACACAATAAACAAGTCGCTCCCCAAGGACTTATACCTGGAAAAATAATAATATGCAGCGGTCACTTATCTTGAGAAATGGGTCATTGTCCATTTAACCTGTGCATGTCATTACAAACCTTATCATACCCACAACTTAATCAGACTTTTTGTTGTGCTTACGCTGGGATGACACATGAATACTGCAGTGGAGAAAATAAACTAACTTAATTTAAATGTCTTTTGTCTTTGTTTTGTCTGCAGATGACAGCAGAAGCCATTTTCCGCCTGGTCAATGATCCTGTGCTGCCATTCTACCCTCTGGACATTGCCCTGGATGTTCAAAACAAACTCAAAGGTAACATGGACGGTGATATAGTGGTGATGAAAATCTGTAAGGTTATACATTTTGTAATTTAGCAGGTGGTTTTAAGACCTTTTTTTGAAAAAAAGACCACAGAACAAGGCCATACAGCCACAGTCGATGAAGAGCTAGAAAGAAGAAAAAAAACAAGAGTCATTGAGCATCTCAGATAATGATGGTTTAAAATGGCCAAGGGGAATGAACAAATCCAGCTTGGAGGCACGTTTCTGTTTGTCCCTTTAAATGGGACATAGCATATTGGACATACATGTTGTATCACATACTGCTGTGAAGCCAGACTATTTGTATAATTCTGCAAGGGGAACAAATTGTCAAAGATAACAAAGCAATTGCAAAAAGATACATAAAGCATAACAAAACCTAAAATAAAATGTATATTTGTATAATATTGATATTCAATAATATTATTTGTTAGATACTTCAATGGTCAAATTGAATAAATAAATTGCAAATAGTGATTGAAAAATGTGAGTTTATATAAGTGATAAACGATATAATTAATACAAGTGATAAGCAAAAGCTTTTTAATTTTTTTAGCTGAAATGGCTGGTGTTGAGTGTAGGTGGGCGTGTTTATATTCTTTATAAAGAGTTGTTGTTGCTGGTGTTGTGTGCTGAGTAGGTTACAGCAGACTGTTTGAGGCGGAGGGGAGAAGGTTCAGCTTCCTGACAGTCTGCTGTATGAAGCTGTTACTCAGCCTGGTGGAGCGGGCTCCGAGGCTCCGGAATCTTCTCCCAGATGGCAGGAAACTGAAGAGGCCATGTGAGGGGTTAAGGGGGGAGGGGTCATATGCAATGCTGCTGACTGTGCAGGCTGTAAATGTCCATGAGGCAGGGGAGTGAGGCCGCCGTTATCTCCCCAGCTGCACTGAGATGCAGCTGGTGGGAATCGACTCGATGTAGCCACTTGCTCTATTTAGCTGTTTGATTACAGTTTATTATAACTTGGGTTTTACTCTCATGGCTCAGGCCATCAGTTCCAACAGTTATAAGAATGTTCAGCTTACCAATGTCAATCCTTAGATCTCAAAACACATTGGCATTGACATCAGCCTAGTGTTAACAGTTGACCGTTTTTGCGGGACAACACAGCATTTATGTCATTTGTCCCGCTTCCCACAAATTGAATCGATGTCCCGCATTTTATTGACATTGGCCAGTCTTTTATCCAATGGCTCATTCAATCAATAAAGTCTGGAAATATATTAACTTATGTGTGTAGATGCTGGAGGGCCATTCCCAGAGACTTTACAAGTGACACTACATGCTAGACTTACAAGAAATGCCAGGCTTATCAAGAAGAGTGTCCATCTATTGATATATTCCATGTGAAACCAAAAGACGATTACCAACAGATCAGTTAACACAGGGGTCTGCAACCTTTTTGACCAAAAGAGCCATTTTGCCCCATTTTCCACCAATAGTTTTTTGTCTGGAGCCGCAAAACATATTTGATAGCTTGATAGCTTATAAAGTTGTATATCAGACAAAAACTACAGTTTTTTTGCATTTATTATTTATTATATTATAGAAAACTGTCCGACACCTCAGGAGGGGGAAGCAGGGAACCATCCAAGCTGTGTACAGTAAGGATGGGACGTTGTTGACCTCAACTGATGGAGTGTTAGGGCGTTGGAAGGAACACTTTGAGGAACTCCTGAACCCGACAACTCCGCCCTCTATGTTAGAGGCAGAGCTGGAGTATGACGGGGGATCAACACCAATCTCCCGGGGGGAGGTCACTGAGGTCGTCAAACAACTCCACAGTGGCAAAGCCCCGGGGGTGGATGAGATCCGCCCGGAAATGCTGAAGGCTCTGGGTGTTGAGGGACTGTCATGGTTGACACGTCTCATCAACGTTGCGTGGAAGTCGGAAACGGTACCGAAGGAGTGGCAGACCGGGGTGGTGGTTCCCCTATTTAAAAAGGGGGATCAGAGGGTGTGTGCCAATTACAGAGGCATCACACTACTCAGCCTCCCCGGGAAAGTTTACTCTAAGGTACTCGAAAGGAGGGTCAGGCCGATTGTCGAACCTCAGATTGAGGAGGAACAATGCGGATTCCGTCCTGGTCGTGGAACGACGGATCAGCTTTTTACTCTCGCAAGGATCCTGGAGGGGGCCTGGGAGTACGCTTATCCGGTCTACATGTGTTTTGTAGACTTGGAGAAGGCGTATGACCGAGTTCCCAGGGAGTTACTGTGGGAGGTGCTGCGGGAGTATGGGGTGAGGGGGTCTCTACTCAGGGCCATCCAATCTCTGTACTCCCAAAGCGAGAGCTGTGTCCGGGTCCTCGGCAGTAAGTCGGACCCATTTCCGGTGAGGGTTGGCCTCCGCCAGGGCTGCGCTTTGTCACCAATCCTGTTTGTAATATACATGGATCGGATTTCGAGGCGTAGTCATGGGGGAGGGGGTCTGCAGTTCGGTGGACTAAGGATTGCACCACTGCTTTTTGCAGATGATGTGGTTCTAATGGCTTCATCGGTCTGCGACCTTCAGCACTCACTGGATCGGTTCGCAACCGAGTGTGAAGCGGCTGGGATGAGGATCAGCACCTCCAAATCTGAGGCCATGGTTCTCAGCAGGAAACCGATGGACTGTCCACTCCAGGTAGGGAATGAGTCCTTACCCCAAGTGAAGGAGTTCAAGTATCTCGGGGTCTTGTTCTCGAGTGAGGGAACAATGGAGCGTGAGATGGGCCGGAGAATCGGAGCAGCGGGAGCGGTACTGCAGTCGCTTTACCGCACCGTTGTGACGAAAAGGGAGCTGAGCCAGAAGGCAAAGCTCTCGGTCTTCCGGGCCATTTTCGTTCCTACCCTCACCTATGGTCATGAAGGATGGGTCATGACCGAAAGAACGAGATCGCGGATACAAGCGGCCGAGATGGGTTTTCTCCGCAGGGTGGCTGGTGTCTCCCTTAGGGATAAGGTGAGAAGTTCGGTCATCAGGGAGGGACTCGGAGTTGAGCCGCTCCTCCTTCGCGTCGAAAGGAGCCAGTTGAGGTGGTTCGGGCACCTAGTTAGGATGCCACCTGGGCGCCTCCCTAGGGAGGTGTTCCAGGCACGTCCAGCTGGGAAGAGACCAAGGGGTAGACCTAGGACCAGGTGGAGGGATTATATCTCTTCGCTGGCCTGGGAGCGCCTTGGGATCCCCCAGTCAGAGCTGGTTGATGTCGCCAGGGAAAAGAAAGTTTGGGGCTCTCTGCTGGAACTGCTACCCCCGCGACCCGACCACGGATAAGCGGGAGAAGATGGATGGATGGATGGTTTACCTCTAATAATAAACAAATAACTCTTATAAGGAGAATTAAAAAAATACACAGGCCTACTTTAAAATAAATCAACACAGCACTTGGGGAGTCCTCTGCACATTTGAAGAAAATGAATATAATTAAAATGGGCCCACTTTGAAATAAATAAAACATATAGCTGCACCCTAAAAAGAGTTAACTGATTGAATTATGACTGAAGATCGTCAGCTGTCTTCCTCTTCCGTGTTTTCCCTCCAATACGTAAAGGCTGCAGCACCGTTGACAACTTCTCTCCACATATCAAACATACCGGTAAGCCAGCATTGTTTGCTGTGAAAGCATATAACTCTAGCCATGCAGAATTAAATACTGTGTTCCTCCGGTACTTTTCTTTTCTTTGATTTATCCATAGTTCGCTCATCGAGCCGGGGGTCAGGTTATTCGTCTACAAGAAAAGGCGCTGGTGCGGGACTGTAGCAGGATGTGACGCATATTTTTGTTGACCTAAATAAAACCGTTTTTAAAAAATATATATGTGTCAGTATCACCTCAAAATATGAAACATTTTCAACCGTGCAACAAAATATAAATAGTCCTACAAATAATTGTATTTTATTCCCTTCTTATTTGTGTCTAAGCTCAAGGGAGCCAGAGTAGAGGGCTTACAGAGCTGCATGTGGCTCGAGAGCCGCGGGTTGCCGACCCCTGAGTTAACAGCAGCTGAAATAACTAATGTTTACAACACTGTGAAGCCCTCACAGTCATATAGTTCCGGTCATTCTTTCAGACTCAGATATTGACAACAAATAACAAATGGACGATTGTTTGATGGAAACATTTTTCTTCAAACCACATATATTTATATGTATTTAAGACCTAAAGGTTAGATGGACATATTACTGAAATCTATACTACCTTGTAGCATCGCAGTAACATGTCACATTGGTGACACCAATGGCACCTGCTCCACTTTCTACCCCCCTACTTTTGGCCCCCCTGCTTTGAGTACAGCTAGTGATAAACTCTGCATTATTTTTGAGCTCAACTTCACACCTGTACAGTGTGCAACCCTGAAATGCAGTGACAAACTGTCCACACAAAAACAGACAGACAGAGATGATGAAGTTCAGAAGGCAAAAGCAATACCACCGTGTCTCTTACAAAATCCCGTGTACAGAGAACTTGTGTATGCATACAACTACTGCATGCATAAGTATCCATAAGTACTGTATGTATAAGTCACATTTAATCAGAAAGCCTGTCAGCTGCGGTTGATGTTTACCACCGGCAGCCTGTTTTTTATGTTTTAGGTTATTTTACAACCAGTGTGATCATCTGACAGTGTGTGTGTCTTGCCACATCCAAGCTGCTTTTTACCATTTTTGCCACATTCCCAGATCTAGGATCTTTGATACAATAGCATACAAAGTGTATGAGTATATGTGAACAGATTTAGCATGTCTGTGACTGTAATGTTTGATCTATCAGTTTTGGATTCTAGACAGAACACTGCAGGACGGTGTTCTATTGGTGTGTGTGTGTGTGTGTGTGTGTGTGTGTGTGTGTGTGTGTGTGTGTGTGTGTGTGTGTGTGTGTGTGTGTGTGTGTGTGTGTGTGTGTGTGTGTGTGTGTGTGTGTGTGTGTGTGTGTGTGTGTGTGTGTGTGTGTGTGTGTGTGTGTGTGTGTGTATGTGTGTGTGTTTGACTTTTATGCAGAGGCATAACTCATTACAACTAGCCAGTCAGAAGATAAATCCTTATTACCCTCTACATCAAACATGAACACACACCAAAAATGACAAAAGAAACAATTCAGTCGAAATTGTTTACATGCACACACACACATATGCTACACACACATCCAGTAAATGGACAAAGCTTTCTTCTCAGACATTTTCTCCAGTAAAAAAAAGATGTAGTGTTGGTTGAAGTGTTTGGCTGAATTTGTTGATCTCTCCGCTCATAATGCCACAACACAGCAACCTTGATTTCCGTCATTTATACAATTCAAATCAAGTGTTTTTCTTATGAAACCTCCAACCTTCAAACACTTACATTCAATTGAATTAATTGAAAATAGCCAAAATAATGAAATCTGTTTAAGAGTCATTTATAAATGCTAGTCTTTCCAAAAGACACATTAAAACCTTTTATAACACACAACATCAGTGTCATTGACCATGTTAACGACTAGTCCTTTTAATACAGCAATAAACTGTCCTCTATTTTATGTTGGTTCTCAATTTCTCTCATAGCTGTGTTTCTCCAAATTTGCTATAGAGAGGTGCAGTGGGTGCATATTTTTTGTCAGTTAGTATTGCACAGGCTCCCTCGCTTTTCATTAGATTTCGATATATTGCAGAAATAGGATCTGTGGCAAACACACATTCATGATACTTACGTGGTTTGTTCAGCAGGACAATCTCCATGAACATAAAACACTTTTATAATAGTTGAAGCATAAATGCAATTGCCAGAAGTAAAAAGCTAACAAAATGCTATAAACAAACTACATGACAGTCACATGACTTCACCTCCACTAAGCTAAACGCAGCTAATGTTCGGCGTGATGACGCTTAGTAGTCTCATATAGCCACTTATCAGCAACCGCCGTTTTGTGTCATCAGTTGGGGGTATGTAACCAAAAAACGAATTCATAAAACCATTGACTTTGAGACACGGGAATCTGGAAGGGCTAAAACTCATTGATGCTATGTACAAATCAAAATGTTTCCAGCCTTAATTATTCCTTAATGAATAATTCCAGCATGCTTTTTATTTATTAGTTGGAAATTCATCAACATTATTGAGGGGGTTTTCATGCACCACCACATACATTTAGGAGCTTCCCTGTACGCTAGTTTAAATCTGCAGTTTAGATGTGTTGAATCGGGTTTGTAAGAGATACTTGTCAACAGTATTGTAACATTTGATGGCAAACAGCTGATGTTTTATTCTAAGTTATGGCCGGAGAATTGACAAGACATGTGCTGCAGCCACGAGGTTACACAGCGGTTGCCCAAACCAATTCTGAAGAATATTTCCCCTAGTTAGACCCTCCAGAAAAACGCGGGCTAAAATCCTTGATTATGCGATTAAACATGTGGGGTTTTTATGTGATTTTATGCTGTGAAATTGCGGGAAGTTGCGAAATATGCGGAAAGTTGCAAAATATGCTAAATATATTTTTAAATATTGGGCTGTCTTATTTATTCTCTCTCACACACAACCTGCCACTAACGTTAAACCCCTTTACTATTCAATTAAACACATTCAATGTTTATTTATTGTAAAAACAATTGGGCTATTTTAATCACACTCTCTCTCTCTCTCACACACACACACACACACACACACACACACACACACACACACACACACACACACACACACACACACACACACACACACACACACACACACACACACACACACACACTTCTCCACCTCATTCTGTTTTCATGTACTTGTTCGTTATCTGACCAGCTTCAATCTTGTAGGCTTCTCACCTCGTTTCTTGTAGCCCTCGAAAGGGTTTTGGAGGTTGATGCCTCGGTGAACGTGAGTTGTTTGGTTTTCTTGTCCGCAGCAGCAGAAAGCATTTTCGAATGTTTGAATGAATCAAAGTGGGTCGTCACCGTCGATATTCTCTTATGCTCCAACACAGTTGCACGGGGTGCAGAATAGTTTCCCCCCACTTTCGTGCAAGACATCGGGGTACTGCTTTGCCCGGTCTTTAGCAGAAATATTTGTCGGTAAATGAGATGGATTAGATTTTTTCATCTTGGTGTTTTCTCTCTCGTGTGAGTTCCACACGTTCACTCTACGGTGTTGTTTACCTTCTGTGATGCGCGAGCTGATGACGTCGCGTCATCATCATCATCATCATCGTCATCGTCGTCATCATCATCATCATCATCATCATCATCATCATCATCATCATCATCACTACTTCACGTCAAGACGAGTTAACTTTTTTTCCCCCTCAACTTTGTGTGGAAAAATGCGGGGATTATGCGGCCTTTCAAAAATCTGCGCCATTTTGCTGATTATGCGGTAAATTCTGCGATCGCAGAATCGCGTTTTTCTGGAGGGTCTACCTAGTCAGAGATTCTAAATAGTTGAGAAAGAATAAATCAACATTCTTCATATTAAGACTAAACAAACAGGGCAACAGTCCGGCAGTGGCTCAGTCAGTAGGGGCTTGGCATGTGAGAGGACGTGCGTGACTTTGGTCTCAGGAGGAAAGAAGTGAATTGTTTGTTTTGTGGATCTCTTTTGTTTCGTCAAACTTATAGTTGTGTTTTTTTTTGTTCTGAGTCCCCCTCAAACAGCCTTGCTGGCTGGGGGTTTCCCCCGACCTGTGTGTTTTTTCGATCGGATGGATAAACTGGCAAAGAAAACGGGAATGGATTTATCAACTGCGTCACGGATCACGGACATTGACACACTACAGCAGAGTGCGGAGAAGGACGGGACAACTGTGAATGAAAAAGGAAAGGACAATGACAACGAAAATGCGAATGGACAAAATGAAAAAACAGGAGTAGGAAAACAAAAGGAGGTGAGAGAGGAGTTTGAGTTGATTGTGGAGGAGGAGAAATATAAAAAGGAGCTGACAGTGGTGGTGGCGGTGGAGAGTGGGAAAGCAGAGGTAACTGTTATGGATCTGCTAAAAGGAGTTAAGAAAGAATGTGGGATTGTGATGGGATGTCAGGTTAAAGGAGATGGGCTATATGAAGTGACAATGGCTGAAGAATAAGGAAAAAATAAACTGTTGGATGGAATAAGAATCAATGGGGCTTTGGTGCGGGGCAGAGACTGCATGGCAAAAGAACTCACGGTGTCATTCCTAAATATACCTTTGTATATATTGGACACTACAATTAAAGGCAGATTGGCAATGTGGGGGGTTCTGCCTGTCTCGGCAATAAAGAGAAGAATGTGGCCCGGCACTGATGTGGTTGATGGGACGAGGTTTCTGAGAGTGGAATTCAATAAGGAAGTGCGGTCACTTCCGTACTCCACAAGGTTCGAGACTCTAGAGGGGCCGGAATACTTCAGGGTGATTCACGACAAGCAGGTACCGGTCTGCAAGATGTGCATAAGGCCAGGGCATTTATACAGAGAATGCCCTGAGTTTAAATGCCATAAATGTGCCAAGCAGGGACACTATGCCCGGGACTGTGTGACTCAGGAGGAGGGGGCAAGCGGAGCCAGGGGGAGAGAAAGTGCCCAGGCGGAAAACACAGCGGAGAATGGAATGGAGGAAGAGGAGGGTGGAAGTCAGGAAGAGAGTGAAGAAGAGGATATACGTGATAAGGCTGGGAGCAGGATAAACGGGGAAGCTGTGGCTGCTGTCGCGGCGGTGTTTGTGGCGGCTGCTGCAAAGAGAGAAGCTGACGCGGCTGCCATGGATGGTGGAGGAGATGGAGGGAGGAAGAAGGGGAAAGCAGACGAAGGAAAGATGTGTAGTAGCAGAGCCAATACTGCTGCTGTTCCGGCTGCTGCGGATGATGGACAGACTGCGAGGAGTGGTGAAGGTTTGGCTGAGACTGAAGTAGAGGCTGTGGTGGATGTAATTCTGGGGGCAGAAACTGATACCGAGGCTGAAGCGGACGTTGAAGTTGAACCTGATCCTGAGGCTGGAGGAGGAGCTGTCGGTGGGAGGAGAGGAGGAGAAGGAGGCGGAGGACAGACGGCTGAGGGAATGGAGGTCAGCTCGGTTGTGTCGGACATGGAGGAGGGAGGGGACGACGAGGAGAACGAGTATGAGGACGAGGAGGTGGAGATGAAAGGACCCATAGAGGAGAAGATCTTTGGCGAGGCGAATGCTGGGTTAAAGAGCAGAGGAATGAGGAGAGAATCCAGCAGGCTGAATGCAAAGAGGAAAGTCGATAAGGAGAAAGCGGTGGAGAGAAGACGGGTGAAAGCGACAGGAGGAGTTGTAAAGTGTCCGGACAAAAAATAAATAGAATGAAAACAATAATAACCTTAATAACACTTGTAATGGTGACAATTTCCTCTTTCAATGGAAATGGGCTGAGGTCCAAGGACAGGAGAGAGCAGGCCTTAATGATATGTGACTCAGACATTATTTGCTTGCAAGAGACACATTGGGATGAAAGGTGTGTGGAGGATGTAAGGAAAGAATGGATGGGAGAAATGTATGTAAATAATGGGAGTGTGGGTGCTAGAGGGGTGGCAATATTAATTAAAACAGGGGTGGTAACGAATATAAGGAAAGTTAAGGATGATGGTGTTGGGAGAATGGTTGGGATAATGTTTGAATGTATGGGGGAAACATTTAATTTAGTAATAGAAAATGTGAAAACTAAAAATATGTATAAATGGTTAAAAGGGGATGTGATTAGAAGACCTGCATCAGAAAAAGTGTGGATGAGTGTTGTGAACGGTATGACTGGCAGGAGAATGTGGGAGAATGTGAAAATTAAGTGGAACAGTATTGAATGTGATAATTTTGATTTTTTGTTGAGGCATAATAGGGTGTTTAACAACCTGATCATTAGCCATTTTGATGCAACTGTTGAGAGAGAGTGTGATGTGTGTAAGGATCAGGTTGAAACGTGTTTGCATGAGTTTGTTGAATGTAAAGAGCTTGTTGTTGTTTTTTGGAAGGATGAAAGAGTTAATTGGTAGATGTTGGAATGAATGGTATGTGAGAGAAATGGAATGGAAGGAGCTGTGGCTGTTTGGTGTGATTGAGAAGAAGGATGAATGCAATGTGAATCTTTTAAATTATGTTCTGAGCCATGCAAGGCGTGCGGTCCAAATAAGGAGGAACATTGCCCATTTCGAGGGTAAAATGTCAGAGGTGTGGCATATAATAAAGAGGACAGTAAAAAGGGACATTAACCTTGTGCTAATACATGTGGAAAAGGACACATTTTGCGAGGATTTTGTGGATGGCAGCAGGCTAGTTGAGCTGGATGAGGAGGGAGCATTGTGCTTCAACTTTGAACGGAAAACTTAAGGCACACTACCTTTAAGCTAGTGGTATGAAATATTGAATGTGTGTATTATGAGCAATGCTTTATGTAGTTGTGATGAGATGTTAAATGTCTATTTTTGATAATAAAAGATAAAAAATAAAAGTAGGGGCTTGGACTGGGAGCTGCAGGGTTGCCGGTTGAAGTGCCCGACCAGACCTAAATATGGAGAGGTCCCAGTTCACCTCCTGCCCTGCAGTGGTGCCTTGAGCAAGGCACCGGACAACCCCCCCACTCCCATTGCTCCCTGGGCGCTGTACAATAGCTGCCCACTGCTCCTAGTACTAAACTCCTGGTACTAGGATGGGTTAAAAGCAGAGGCCACATGTCACTGTGTGCTCTGCATATGTGACCATTAAAGAGGGTTTCATCCCTCCCATCCTATCTATCTATCTATTTAGGTTGTCTGCCAGAGAGATGTGCTCATCTTATATGCAGGACTTCCAGCTGTCCCTGGACATAAACTATCTTGTGTAAGCTTGTGCATAAACTGGCAATAGAAAGAGACAGAGCTGCCTCTATGTGAGAGAGATAACAGCAAATCTCCAAGGCTACATGCCTGAGCCATGAGAAACCAGAAACAGAGAGTAAAGAATGATGATCCTGATGATATTCCTCAACAAGTATTACCTACAGTAGATTGCAGTAGGCAGACAGGAGTTCCAGCGAAGATATCTACTGCTGTGGACGGGGGCAGCAGCAAAACATATTTTGACCACTAATCAGGTACAGTATCATGTATAGGTAAAGGGGAAGTCGTATAAAATCTCATATAAAGTCTTAAAGGTCCCATGTCATGGCCATTTCCACTGATCATAATTCCATTGTTGAGGTCTACTAGAATAGATTTATACTGTGCAATTTTCCAAACTCACATTGGTTTCGCATACAGCATCTCTGTAAAGTATGTGTATTCAGCAGTATTCACTCTCTCCACTAAACGGCTCGTTGCAGCTCTTGCCCCCCCCCCTCCCTGTGAGCCCAGTGTGCTCCGATTGGTCGGGACCAGTCGGGACGTTGTGAATCGCGCTAAGCTCCGTGGAGGTGTGATTTCCTTGTTTAGCGATACACAGCGAAACACAGCCAAACTCACCCTGAGCACACACAAAGTCACAGCCGAAGTAAAAACAATAAGTGTGGCTTGATATTGAGTAAAAAAAAGGTTGATAAACGCTGTGAGAATGGGTCTGCAGAGAGAATGGGTCTGCAGAGAGAATGGGTCTGCAGAGAGAATGGGTCTGCAGAGAGAATTTCGCCGCGATCCCAACTGTCTGTTATCAGCCTGCAGCCAGGGAGGAGAAGTCAGCAGAGCTGCCTGCACTGAGTGTGTGAGGAAGTCCGTGGATTGGTCAATTTGGACCAATCAGCGGGGGCTTAACGTAACGGCTCCGCGGACATAACGTAACGGCTCCACGGATTGGTCCATTTCGTTCCGGGGACGATATGACATCATGATGTCCCCGGAAGAATCAAATGGACAGTGACGTAACTCCAACGAGGCGTTTTGGGGAGGTATTTTCTGTGTTAGAGTTTACTCCCTACATGGTGTACTTTGAGGGTTTTGACTCTGCACACCGTTTACATGCATAAAAACCTTCATAACACACAAGGGGACGGGTAATAACCGGAAAAGCATGACATGTCACCTTTAAGACTGAAATAGTACAAAAAAAGTTAAATCCAGGAAAGTCCTCTGTGGGCTACATACTGTAAAGTGATTTACATATTATTTATCATCCAAAGAGTGCAACTTGCACAGTAAGAAGAACGCAGCACTTAAGTCAAGGTCTGAATTGAACCCCGTATACATTTACATTGCCAAATATTCAGCATGCTGTACAAGCTCTCAGGCCTTCAGAACCAAAATCAGCTCATTCAGTCACAGTCTCAGAGCGTGCAAAGACTCTGTACTTGAATATTAAGCTGACCTTTAAAAGAGAATGCACAACAAAGGCGTTGATACATTTAGCCTGCCAGCTGTCTTCACTTACAAATGCCGAATAAACTAAATGTTACTTTTGTTTTGCACCAAGAACAACCCGAAAGTACTGGAGTAGTTGTTAGGGTGAGATTTATGAATAAATAATCAGTCCAGGGTCTGAGTTGCTTTATGCCCCACTATTGTGGATAGGCAATAATAAACCACACACTGTACAGAATTGATTATTCATGCTGGAGATGAAATGAATCTATTGTCCAATGTCTATCAATCATTTACACTGTAAGATCAGAGATTGAAAGAGACACATGTACTGTGGCTCCATCTTCCAGTCTCATTCATTGTACCAATGAGGCAATTGATCAGTGGCACAGGTTCACTGGCTCTGACTAAGCATGTAAGCAGCAGTGGTTAGACTAATGGAGTGATTATGGCCTGAGATGGAGAGATGACGGATTAATACACCTGCCTGTAGCCTCTGTCGGTTTTCCCATCACGTTGTCCCCCCATTGCCTAGCCGACACTCTCTCCACTCTGTCAAATCAAATGAAAGGCACTTTATTGGCGTAACAGTTACACATTATTGGTAACTTTGCACATAAATGGTGAGATGAAGGTCAGAGCATCTCTTCATAAAGGCCTCATTTTCACATCAAAAAAGCAGAACATATTGAGCCAGCGCTGCCCCTGGCCAACTTGTTGCCTTACGCAAAGGTGAGTCATGAGGCCCCCCAGGTCTTTACCCTAGTCATCACTCATGTCTCTCGAGCATTGACGGGGGGAGCTAGTGGAGCAGCGGGGACACTGCTGGACACGGTGGAGCACATAATTGCACCGCATTTGCGCATAACGTGAATTGCGCCGCCATTCCGCATAGGATGAATAATTGCAACAAATTTGAGGCCCTTTACGCAAGATGAGGCCCCACGCACTCTGCGTGATCTGCATGTAGGGAGGGGCGGCCCTGTATTGAGCCAAACCATAACACAGATTTGCTTAATGTTTCTCTTGTATCCCTGATTATCTAATAACTAGTCTTTAATTAAGATCATTTGGATGGGGACTTGAGGTTAGACCGAAAACATTTAGCTTCAGGAAGCAAGAACAAGAGTCCAAAGTCATGCTAGTGGCTCCTTCATAGGAGCATTGCTAGCAAGCCATGTCTCTTCATGTCAGTCAGTCTTGTCTCTCTGTCCTGGCTGGCCAGTCCCTCTTTCCTTCCTCCTTGTCTGTCTTTCTATCTTTTCTTCTTGTCCGTCCGTCTTTCCGTCAGTCTTTTGGTTTGTCTTTCTGTCCATCCAGCCTTCCTTTCGTCTGCCAGTCTGTCCGTCTGTCCGTCCATAGGTAGGCTTGTATTGCTGACTCTCTGTTTAGATACAACTGACAACTTGGCTATGTCGAATAAGTTGTACAACTCACAATCACTAACTCAGTGACAATAGCCTATTTTTTATACATTTGGTTGATATATTTTCAAATGGTAAAACCCTAATCCTAACCCCAGGAGAACAGGGAGAGGAGTAGGTTCCACAAAAATGGGCAAACATGGAATGGCTACGTAATAATGTATAAGAATCTATCGATGTATATATAATATAAATGAATTATGTCGTGTTTTTCCATCAACAAGGAGAAAAAATACCAGATTTCAAAACTATTTCTGAAGATCGTGATCCAGGTCAAGAAGCCTAATCAACCTAATGGTGACCCCAGATTAAATCAAAAGAACTGCTCAGGAAAATTACCTTTTGGTGGCATTTGTTTCTGTCAGCTGCTCTTTCCAAGGTCAGTGGACTGTAACGGCAGGTAACAATGTGGCTTTGAAGCTATCCCTCTCCTTTCTAAGTGATCTCAAAAATGAAATAAATGAAATCAAATGAAACTCATATAAGCGACTTTACTCAGTGTTCATGTTATGTTATGGTTTTCTCTCTGTGGTGTTAAGAAATAAAGTATCTGTCAAACAGGTTTTATTTTAGTTGCATCAGCTTTACAATACACAATTGGACATCAAATCCCCACGCTTCATCTCCAAATGTTATTGCCCTTATGCTTACATTTAGTTTTACTATTTTCATCAGCTGTGTGTCATCAAAAAGAGGCTGTTTGTGACAGATTTGGGGCTCTTTATTGTGGTTATCAAATTGGTATTAAATGTAATTCCAGGTGGCTATATAAATGTCTTAAAGTTATAAATCTGACTTTGGGAAACGTGTGGATCCTCTCAATGCTTTGTACCTAGCATCTATTGTTCAACAAGATAACAGGTGGGAGAGGGCTTTTATCTTTGCTGGTTAAAAATACAGAGAGGCACCAGATGGACCGAAAGAAGAGGAGGAGGAGTAGGACAGTGAACTAAATATTTTCTGAGTGTGTGTTTGTGTGTCTGTGTTAAACAATATCGAGGCATGATAAATAATGTATGTTCTGTTTGGATGCAGTGTGTTGGTTAATGGCAGTGGTTGCATGGTAAAAGCTGGCATGTAGATAGTAAGATTTGAACAGCCTATAATTTTAACCAAAGTAGTTGAACAAAAGAAAAATAAAGAACAAGTAGGATGAGCCACTGATTCACCACTTCAAATTGCATTTCAGTTACACTGAACAAAAATATAAATGCAACACTTTTGTTTTTGCTCCCATTTTTCATGAGATGAACTCAAAGATCTAAAACATTTTCTATAAACACAAAATAACCATTTCTCTCAAATATTGTTCACAAATCTGAAAAAATCTGTGATAGTGAGCACTTCTCCTTTGCCGAGATAATCCATCCCACCTCACAGGTGTGGCATATCAAGATGCTGATTAGACAGCATGATTATTGCACAGGTGTGCCTTAGGCTGGCCACAATAAAAGGCCACTCTGAAATGTTCAGTTTTATCACACAGCACAATGCCACAGATGTCGCAAGTTTTGAGGGAGCGTGCAATTGGCATGCTGACAGCAGGAATGTCCACCAGAGCTGTTGCCCGTGAATTGAATGTTCATTTCTCTACCATAAGCCGTCTCCAAAGGCGTTTCAGAGAATTTGGCAGTACATCCAACCGGCCTCACAACCGCAAACCACGTGTAACCACACCAGCCCAGGACCTCCACATCCAGCATGTTCACCTCCAAGATCGTCTGAGACCAGCCACTCGGACAGCTGCTGCAACAATCGGTTTGCATAACCAAAGAATTTCTGCACAAATTGTCAGAAACCGTCTCAGGGAAGCTCATCTGCATGCTCGTCGTCCTCATCGGGGTCTCGACCTGACTCCGGTTCGTCGTCGTCACCGACTTGAGTGGGCAAATGCTCACATTCGATTGCGTCTGGCACGTTGGAGAGGTGTTCTCTTCACGGATGAATCCCGGTTTTCACTGTTCAAGGCAGATGGCAGACAGCGTGTGTGGCGTCGTGTGGGTGAGCGGTTTTCTGATGTCAATGTTGTGAATCGAGTGGCCCATGGTGGTGGTGGGGTTATGGTATGGGCAGGCGTATGTTATGGACGACGAACACAGGTGCATTTTATTGATGGCATTGTGAATGCACAGAGATACCGTGACGAGATCCTGAGGCCCATTGTTGTGCCATTCATCCACGTCCATCACCTCATGTTGCAGCATGATAATGCACGGCCCCATGTTGCAAGGATCTGTACACAATTCCTGGAGGCTGAAAACATCCCAGTTCTTGCATGGCCAGCATACTCACCGGACATGTCACCCATTGAGCATGTTTGGGATGCTCTGGATCGGCGTATACGACAGCGTGTTCCAGTTCCTGCCAATATCCAGCAACTTCGCACAGCCATTGAAGAGGAGTGGACCAACATTCCACAGGCCACAAACAACAACCTGATCAACTCTATGCGAAGGAGATGTGTTGCACTGCGTGAGGCAAATGGTGGTCACACCAGATACTGACTGGTTTTCGGACCCCCCCAGACCCCCCCAATAAAGCAAAACTGCACGTTTCAGAGTGGCCTTTTATTGTGGCCAGCCTAAGGCACACCTGTGCAATAATCATGCTGTCTAATCAGCATCTTGATATGCCACACCTGTGAGGTGGGATGGATTATCTCGGCAAAGGAGAAGTGCTCACTATCACAGATGTTTTCAGATTTGTGAACAATATGAGAGAAATGGTTATTTTGTGTTTATAGAAAATGTTTTAGAGCTTTGAGTTCATCTCATGAAAAATGGGAGCAAAAACAAAAGTGTTGCATTTATATTTTTGTTCAGTGTACATTACATTTGAATAATGCCTTCAATGTTGCTTTGGCCATCACTTTGAATTATTTCCACTTCTCTCTGTTTGATATGTGATGATACCCATAAGCCTCAGTCCGCCTTGCAATGGAAAAGAGGGGTACATTTCAATTCAGTATTCTTATTTGTAGATAACGCACAGCCACACTGTTGAAGGATTCATCCAAACATAGTGCTAACGATTAGCTTAGTTGATTCAATCCAATCCACTTTATTTATATAGCACAGTTTAAAAACAGAGGGTTTGCCAAAGTGCTTCACAATGAACATAACATTATAATAAAATATAATATTACACGAATAGATAAAAAGCACACATAAGAAAAGATAAAAAAGCACACATAAGAATAAATACAAGGCACATAAAGGCTATGGACAGACAGTAAAAGCATACAAATAGGTAAGACATAGCTCAGACTGACTGGTAAGCGAGGGAAAAGAGGTGGGTTTTTAGGCGGGACTTAAAAACTTCAAGAGTGGGCGACAATATAACCTGAGGGGGCAGGTCGTTCCAGAGCCTGGGGGCTACCGATGAGAACGCTCGGTCTCCCCTGGTCTTTTGTTTTGTTTTTGGAACTACAAGCAGCAGCTGATTAGCCGACCTCAAAGCCCTTGAGGGGGTGTACACCTGTAAGAGGTCGGAGATGTACTCTGGGGCCAGCCCATTAAGAGATTTAAAAACAAACAATAAAATCTTAAAATGGACTCTAAAATGGACAGGAAGCCAGTGGAGCGAAGCCAGAACTGGTGTGATGTGGTCAAACTTGCGGGTTCCTGTAAGAAGCCGCGCCGCAGCGTTTTGTACAAGCTGCAGGCGGGCCAGCGAAATCGTATTTAGGCCGGCATAAAGTGCATTACAATAATCTAAACGAGTTGAAACAAAGGCATGAATTACACGCTCAAAGTTTAAAAAGGATAAAACCGGTTTAATTTTGGACAGGAGCCTCAAGTGATAAAAACTGGATTTAACCACAGAGTTTATCTGTTTATCTAATTTAAAAGCACTGTCGATTTTGACACCCAGATTTGTGACCATGGGTTTTGCAAACTGTTGCAGGGAACCCAGGTCAATGGAAGGGACATCACCATTTGGTCCAAACACAATTACCTCCGTTTTGCTCTCATTTATATTTAAAAAGTTTAGCGCCATCCAGGCCTTTATGTCATTAAGACAGTCAACCAGGGGCATCAGAGAGCTAGTGTTTTTTCTTAGGGGTAGATATAATTGGGAGTCGTCCGCATAAAGGTGGTAGGAGACGCCATATTTTCTAAAAATCAGTCCAAGGTGGAGAAGGTATAAGGAAAATAAAAAAGTCTGATTACTCGTTTCTGATTGTTCATTATCACCAACAGACCCCTGCTCAGGAGAACAGACCGTTGCTTCGGAGGATTAAGGGACTATGTGCAGTCAATCAAAGAGCGGAAAGAAGTCCGGTCAATTCAACGTCAACAGTGACAAACAACCATTTAGCAGCCTGATACTCGACAATGAGAGTTGAGACACGATATGCATGCAGATATATAACAACTAATATCTGAAAGATAAAAAAAGCTTTTGTCTTCAGTTTATAGGCTCCAAATGGCATTGTGACCAATGTATTCCACCTCTTATGCTCTCTACACATATTTTTTACCTGCTTCCAACTAAACCCGATCAATAATAATTAGTCACAACTATTTGTCTACATACTGAAACCAGAATGCTTCAGATACCAATATCTTGTCCTGTTGCCTATATATTCAGATAGAGGACACTGATTCAACAGGGGCCGTTGTATACTATTTGGTTATTTGGAAGTGCTTCATCTGTGCTGCAGCACAGCTGTAGACAAGACCACATGAGTTACAGTTGGTTTGAGGCGAGCAGTTTCGAGATTGATGCAAGTAAATTCGGTGGCGTTTTATTTGCCATGCAACGTGTTTTTAATTAATTTAGATTTTCTCCCCGACTGGTATCTCCATAGTCACGGCAGCTATTTTTGTTCTTAAGAATCTCACATCAGCATGTTGTTATGACTCATGGAAGCTGTAGTCATTGAATACTTTTATTTGGGAAGACAAGGTGCTTACACAACAAGATTTACATATAGCTGAAAATAAGGACAAAATAAAACACCACTATGTTTCTGCTTTGTGGGAAGTCTGTTAAAACAGTACTTTGTGGGAAATACTATTCCGTTAACAAAGCTAATGGAACAGACGCTACCTGGGGAGGGAACAGGACTCTCGACTCTATACTGTCCAGCTAAATACAACAAATATGTTTCTTTGTTCACCAGAGGTTGTCATTACAGAAACAGGGTAAAGTTAAACAAAATAACACTTACTGAAAGTGTTTATGTCTCCCTCCTATATGTTTTTATGTATGTGTGAAGAATCTTAGAAGATTCCACAGTGTACTGTTCTGAAGGCGATGTTAAATGACAGTTAGATGCCTCACCGTCTTCTATAATGTGTGAAAGATGCAAGAAGTCGGTGACGCTCTGCCTGATTGGCCAGCTGCGTTATGTTATGCAAATTCATTGGGTGAAAGCATGTGAGTGGTAAATAGTATTACCCAAAGAGACCAGTAGGGGTTTTATCTTTGGTTGTAGAACTAGGGTTACAATATGTAACCATCGTTTGAGGATATGGCTGTGTGCTCTTTGTGTGCGTGTGGTGCTCTTTGTGTGTGTGTTGTGTGTGTGTGTGTGTGTGTGTGTGTGTGTGTGTGTGTGTGTGTGTGTGTGTGTGTGTGTGTGTGTGTGTGTGTGTGTGTGTGTGTGTGTGTGTGTGTGTGTGTGTGTGTGTGTGTGTGTGTGTGTGTGTGTGTGTGTGTGTGTGTGTGTGTGTGTGTGTGTGTGTGTGTGTGTGTGTGTGTGTGTGTGTGTGTGTGTGTGTGTGTGTGTGTGTGTGTGTGTGTGTGTGTGTGTGTGTGTGTTAGCAGCCCCCCTGCGGCAGAGGCCCAGTGATATTTAATGGATTTTTCACAGCCTGTGTGAAGCTCTGCAGTATTCATGACTGGCAGTCATGAAGGGGACTCAGATCAAACAACCAGAGCTAATTGCAACCCCCCCAAAAACCTTTTGTTCAACTTTTTTAAATCACTATTCTCCTTTATTTTCTCTTTTTATATTAAACTGCCTTTGGTCTAGTCTAATCTGACATAAATCTCCATTAATTTACTGTAGTGATGGTGCTCAGTAGCATGGCTGCCTTTGACTGCAGTACCAAAGAAAGGTAACAGGCTCTTGTCAGTGCTGGTTTTTCTAGAATACACTGAGGAAATCAAAGTAATGTGTGTGCCCATATGCATGAATTATACTTACTCTTGGATTTAACTTAAAGCCTATTGTATGATGTACAATTTGTATTAGGTATATCTCAGTGGCAAGACCTTTTGCTGTATAATGAGATTGAAGGTATAGTTGACAAGATGACCACAGTAATGAAGCCCAGCATTTTGACGAAAAGCGGGATTAAAGTGACAAATGAAAGGGAATCGGGGTGAGTTGTCTGGCCTCTACAAGCAGCCAGAGCAGCTTCAATATGTGTTTGTAATATATTCTCCAAATCTCTGAACTCCACAGGAGGGATGACCAGCATTATTTCAAAGATCACATTTGGCCTTTTCATGATTTTGGTAGAAAGCTGTGGCTAAAGGCTGAGTCACATCAGAAAGGAGCACAGCAGAATTCATTTTGCAAATATAGTGGGTGAAAAAGCTTTTTGACACTACTTGCAGGGCTAAATGGCTAAATGCTTTACACCAGCCATCTGAGAAACAAACAACAGTACCAATAAATCTCTGCGTACTTTGATCTGGTTTCTGAGCTAGAGTTAGTAACTTAGATTAGTTAGGAACCGTAGCTGGTCAGCAGTACAAGCTCCAGCTACTGTATAGCTGATTCAAAGTGATATTACCCCTTTGTGTTTTAATCAATCAATCAGTCAAACTTTATTTATATAGCCATATACAACAAATTACACATTAGTCTGATATGGCTTTACAGTGTGTACACAGCGTATGACAAACTGCATCACACAGCAGCAACCTATCAATCACAAGATACACAAAGCCTAAAGCATACAAATCGTTATCCTTTATTTTACTTTAAATTGGGCCATCATTTACTAAAGGAACATCATGCTGTATTAAAGAAAACTTAAATAGAAGTGAAGTAGCGATTCAGATCCCAACTTGTTTAAAATGTTATTGGCATGATAAATCAAGTGAGAAGAAGGGTCCTTTTCCCATAGACTTGATACATATGATTTCCTTTCTTGCAACTAATGGAGTTGCCCAAAAATATTAAAATATGAATTGTAAAAAAGGGAGGCAGAATCAGTCCTCACATTTAGCATTGCATCTAGGTCAAATGTCCTCAGAGATTTAAAAAGCAAAAAAAAACATGACACAGTAAAAGGAAATACTCATGAAGGTGCTTGAAATAAATGTTTTTTTTGTATCTTGAAAACGTTCAATAAATGAATCAACCTTTCAATTACAAGGTACAAAAACACCATAGCATACACGTATTTATTCTTTTCTTTACTCTGAATCGGGCCATCATTTACAAAATGATTGTCATGCTGTACTGAAGAACATTTGAAACTTGCGGTACGACACAGAGGTTGCTGCTTGTTTTTTTACTGAGGAGACTAAAAACATTTAATGTAAGACAGAAACTCTTTACAGCACTAGAAGCAGTCATCACATTTCACATAAGATCCTGGTGCAACTCCCTCCCAGAGATTTTAAAAAGCAAGAAAGAACTCAGAATAATCCGCAAGCATGCAACCAAAAGCATCAGCACCACTCAAACCCAATCCCTTAGTGGGAAAGAGGCAGACATTTATATGTGACCCGCTCTATCGAAATCAGTCGGAAGTCGCAACGGCTCATTTCAAAATAAACGTGGATTTACGTAAAAAACTATTTTTTCGGGGTTCGGGTGTTTTGTTTGATTTTAAACAAAGTCTTGGCTTTCAGAATATGAAACTTTTATTTCCAAAATCACACAATAAATACATTTTTTAAGCTTGTAAAGGGACGAAGACAGGCACCTCTCACTCGCAATCTGCTCTTCCGCAGCGCCGCCACCCCTCCCTCCAGCTGAAATTATGAATGTAAGAGTATAGTAATCATAGGCAGTGGCGACTGGTCATTAGGGGCAGGTGGGGCACAGCCCCACCTAGTGTCAGCAGAAAGTATTAAAAGTAATGATTACAAAAAAATGCAAAAAAAAAATAAAAAAAAATATAAAATATATTTTAAGATCATGTTTAATCATCTGATTCGTCTGTACATTGCTGTTTTAGTCTGTGTTCTTCTAATTAGTGTCTACAGTGGATGCCTATTGAGCTGTTTAGAGCCATGTGGGACAAAACCCGATCCTGCCCCTCCCTCTCCCTGTTTAAGTCAATGGTGACTGTAAAAACTACACTGCGCATGCTCAGAGTATTGTCCTATTTAATGTGTGTGGCAAAAAAATAATGATCATAGGGGCATAGTGCTGCCATCCCCACCATACGTCATCTCACATAATTCAGAGCTGATTGGCTGTAAGTACGTGTGCCGCGAAAAGTGTGGTGTGTGAAGAGGAGGAGAGAGAGCTGCAGTGAGGCGTCCTAAAACCCGGAAATAAACTGCGCATGGCTTCCCTCCACAAAAAAGCAATGATATTTCTCCATAGGATTTTAGAAAATAGCTCCAACTAAGATCTGTGGGAAACAAACCTGTTAGATAAATGCACGTTTTGTTCAGCCAGATAATATCCACATGTCTACCCTACTTTTATAATTTCGAATCATAAATCTATTGATTAGATCAGATTTATGATAGACTTTTGAAACTACAAGAACATAAGGAGGACTTTTACAAAAAAGTAATAGAGATTTTTGTCCAGAAGGATAGGCAAATGGACTTCATCTTCATGTCAAGGTAAGACTGCAATTTGATTGAAAATGGGATCTTACTAAGAGAGAACAATTCAATATTTAAATGATACAATTACATTTTTTGGGTATCCTTTTGTTGAACTGTCTGTTTAAAATTAATTGAAGCATCAGACAAAACAAGCTTTTGAAAATAATATTATATTTTGATTTAGGTCAAAATATAATATTTGTAAACCTGAAGAGTCAGAGCCTCACCAGCCATGAACCTCAGAAGCTTATATATAGACATCTAAGTTTTGTGTGCCCCACCACTTTTGTACATATAAAAACGCCACTGATCATAGGTAACACGGCAGGGTCCGTCACAGTTTGTTTTCATCTGATTTCAATTAAACAAAGTCTTGGCTTTCAGAATATTAAACTTGTTTCGGCAAATTCAGATGATAAATACAACTTTGAAGCTTGTAACGGCATAATTACAAGCGGAGAACGGAGTAACTTAACGTCACAGCAGGCATAATAACAGCCGGTGTTTCTCGTGAGGGTTTTCCCCGGGAAACAAACACAATACACACAAACGCAAAATTACACAAACACACACACACACACACACGTATACACTTATGGTATACACTAGTGGTTCCCAAACTTGTTGTGCTCAAGGCACACCAAAGGACAAGTACAAATCTCAAGGCACACCTATTGTGCAAAATAGCCCTTATAACACTCATATCATGTAAAATATCTGTAAATGTGCATAATTATTTACTAATGCCAAATAAAATGTGACAAAGACAACTATTTTACTCATGAAATATTTATTAACGAAATATTTCAGAAATTAATTTGAAACTGTATCAAATTAGGCTTCATCAAAGCAGCAACACACTCATTTAAACCAGACAGGTCACAAAATAAAAAATGAATCATAGGAAACTCAGCAGAAAGTCAAGCATGGGGTCGTTACTAAAAAAATGTAATATATTACATATTACTTTTTTTTTTAAAGTAATATTTACACTACTTCGATACTATCTATATAAAGTAACTCGTTACTTTACTCGCCGAGCGCGTACGAACTGCGCATGCGTGAGAGGCAATAACTTTCCTTACCAGCTGGCGGCGGTAGTGTGTATTTGTCATTCAAAACAGGCAACAACCGGAAGACAGAGAAGAAGAACAGACTACGTGATATCAACAAACAACAAATAGCGTGTGCGGTAGCTTCACCTTAGCATGTGTTCTTTGCAGGTGTTTGTTGAGGTTTAACGTGGTGTTTACAGCAGTGGATAACAGCTTCTGGCCTGGACACAGTTTTCACCTCACCGTCACATTCCTGTCTATTCTTCGGACGAACTCAAAATAATGGGCATACCTCCACCCCTGGAAAGTTATCGCTGACTCAGCCATGTTTATGCAGCACTGCATGTGGAGATGTGGACGCGCAAATCGCGCAGATTACGTACATATAAACCTACAAAGTACTGATATAGTAAATAAAAAAATAATTATTTTTTGTGTAGTTGTGTATTGCAATAATAACGTATGGTTGTCACAAAATCCCACGGCACACCCGGACTTGCCTCACGGCACACCGTTTGGGAACCACTGGTAGACACACACACTCGCGAGCTTCCCCTCCAAACGAAAATATCTTCCCTCTGTAGTATTTTGATCATTTGCTCCACTAATAATCAATCAGATCGATGGATTCCAGAGAAGAGGAAACTTTGAAGGTCTTTTTCTCAAAATGACGACTCGGTGACAGTCATTATATAATGTGACATATTTCGCTTAATATTTGGAGTAGAACAACAATCCTGATATCATTAGAAAGCTAGGAATATCCTCTTTCCAACAGTGTATACAACTCAAAATGTGTCTTCGGGTCAATGCGACTGATTTCGATGGAGCAGGTCACATATTGAATCTTAAATCATGTGATTGATGTAAAGAAGAAGCACACTACTGCATCTTCCAATTAGCTTCAGCTGAGGTTTAGAACCTGTTTTGGCATGGAAGAAGGACTGTGCTTAAAAACAACCAATAACACTTTCAGGGTACAAATGACATGTGAGTATATACATTAAGTGATACTCCTATAAAAGCAGAATATGTTCCTTTATAAAGTGTCAGCTAGTAGTCATAATTACAAGCTGTCATTTTAAAGAGTCTGCATGTTTACTTAGCATGGAAGGCATTTGGAATTTGCATTCATGCATATAACATCGATATGGAATTGCATTTATGTATGTATTTGCTTCATTACATTTAGAACATGAGCACATGCTTGATCAACCCATATACACATTAAGAACATGGCAATCTAGAGCGCTGTGCCTCGTTTGTAATGAGTAGTGTATTTTGTTAACATATATAACATTCAGAAAAACTGGAGGGTTGTTTGCTGACATCTTGTCATCTATAATGGATTCCCTATGTGCATTAGAAACAATGTATTCAGCTATATGAGTTAGTAGAACGAGGCAAGTTTCTTCTGGAAATTTGAATTTCCTATAGATATATTTCATCAATAACCGTACTTGTAGGAACACAAAGCAGTAGAACAGTCAGGTGCCTGCTTGTAATCAGTGAAGTAGTGTTAAATAAGAAAGGTTGTTGGGTAATGAATGACCAATCAGTGATGGCCAAGGACATAACCATATACGTTAGCATGCAGAATAACAGCTTGAGCAGCAGCATCTCTGGCTTGGTCTTTTTGTGCCCTAGAAAAGTTACTTTATATGTTAATCATATGTTGCATGTCAAAGAAATGTACCCAGTCAAAGAGATAGTGATCTAAAGCTAGTGTAAAAAGAAAATTAAGTAGGTAGAAAGTTATAATCAAAGTGTATTTATATAGCCCAATATCACACATTTTAAAATGTTTCTAAGGGGACTTTACAGTTTGTACAGAATACCCACACTCTGTCCTTAGACCCTGACATCAGACAAGGAAAAACGTCCACATTACACTGACATCTTGTCATCTATAATGGATTCCCTATGTGCATTAGAAACAATGTATTCAGCTATATGAGTTAGTTGAACGAGGCAAGTTTCTTCTGGAAATTTGAATTTCCTATAGATATATTTCATCAATAACCGTACTTGTAGGAACACAAAGCAGTAGAACAGTCAGGTGCCTGCTTGTAATCAGTGAAGTAGTGTTAAGCCCCAAGGACCCCATCGGCGGGTCCTTTTTTTCACGACACAGTGTCTCAGGGGATCTTAATATTTAAGAACCTATTAATGTGTTATACCAGATTAACGGGAATAATCTCAGCTAGCTGACGATACAAACAATTTTTACCAAAACAAAACACAAGTCTCATAAGAAGCATCTAAATGACCCCTGAGCGAAAAATGCTAACGCACTTTGGCACAGAACTCAAGATAAAAGTACCCTTATTACTTATCGTAGCTGCACATACAAGATATCCGATTAAAACTGAGGTTCCACAGATTATTTAGGTAAATATATCATCACTAAGTGATCCGAACTCGCGACAGGGGAAGCAAACTCAGACATCACAACACGTACCTTTACGTAGCTTTTACGGGAGATCCTCTCACCGTAGCTGTCAATCTGATCAAAAGACTTGTTCAATGGCATTAAAACGAGAAAAAACGCGGCTGAATCGGTTAATCCATAGGTTGATAATGTTTCTGGGTAATAATTTTTTTAATTTATAATCCATAATTACATTTTTATGTAAAAATCGGAGGGTAAAAGTTAGCTGCTAATGGTAGCCACCAGTTATCGCAGCTTCCAGTCTTGGCTATGCGGCAGTCTCACACACACACACACATTACCAAATAAGGAGTATGTGCTCAATAGATATGACTATTTATGGTCTAAATCTGGATAAAAAGGTTTAGTTTTTCAACATATTTTAACAATTTTTCTTAAGTAATGCAACACAAATGTGAGCCATCATTATAGCAGATTGAGAATCAATTCAACCGAGATGAAACCCAAAGCCAAAATTCATAAAAACATCTGAAGTCTTTGGCGAACTGAAAAGTAAAAAATATCCCATCAGATAAAAGCATCACCCTAAAGCTCTTTTGTCTTCCTCTCTCTTCTCTCTGCCGCTGCTATCACAAGAGGCCAAGTCCCAACTGTATACCTAAATACAAATACACTCACATACGGCCCCGTGTGTCATAGAATGTGATGGATTGCAACAATCAAACAATATTTCATGAGTCCCAGCTGGCTGCGAAGAGCCAGTGCCATTTACATTTGTAGGAGAGAACAGATCTCTTTGTCTATTTTTGTCCCAACTGTCTCCCCCTTTCCTATCAGATGAGTCACGCTCTGTTCCCGGCCTACTGTGACACACACACATCCACAAACACACACCATAGTCTGTAGATTAAGGTGATGTGTTATACATTCATAGTCTCTTTTTGATTAAGATTGTAAAAAGTAAATATAATCCGAAACCACCTGCTGTGACTTCAGACAATTATTCATAGTCTCAAAGTCAAGTAAACTTTAGGAAGGAAGCCCTTTATTCTCAAACACATCTTCAGACACTAAAAATGTTCTGCACATAAACCTTACACTTCTATACAAATTGTTATTTTTGTATTCTCTTATTTATCTTTATATTAATATTGTACAATTCTGCAAATCGTATTTTCCGTTAATAATTCTTTGTATTTCTCAAAATAATAAGTATTGTTTAGTTTGCCTAGAAGAAAAAAGACTTATTAGCTGTGTTCAAATCTTTTAAGAAAATAATGGTATAATCTCTAATAGTATAGTCGTACCAGTTGGACGCAATGCAGACATTTGAAATCTGGCTTTGCTCAACATCTAGCTGCACAGGTCCTTCCAGCTATGATGGCGACTTGACAAAAAGTTGCGGTCAATATCAAGATCACAACGCAAGGAAGACCTCTTGAATGCTATTTTATATTCAGATTATTTGGAGCTTTGTTTGAAGGCGAAAGGACTTCATGTAAAGGCAGTGATGAAATTGCAGACCAATATCAATAAAGACAGGGATTGAGTTAGCAGACCAATAACAAATATGCAGATGCTAATTGCCCCCTGGTGTAGGTAGCTAACGATGCTATTTGCACCTGGGTTGTTATAGCCAGTGTGGCTATTTACACCCAGAGTTGTATAAAGCATGACAGAACATGCAACCAGGTGTCCATAGCCAGAAATGCTCTTAACACCCGGGCACACATCAGATTATGTTTTGAATGTATGGGTTTTAATGGAAATTCCTTATTATATGATGACTTTAGTCCCTTGTCGAGCTGCTTGAATTCCCCTATAGTAGATGAATAAAGGCACCTCTTACAATATCTTCAGCACTGTTGTTAATTAAACTGAACATTAAGACACAAATACCATCTGTGCTGTGCAGGTGTCAGTAATGCAAAGATGTTCCACATACACATGTATATTAGCTGTAACATTAATTGACTAATAATTACAATAAATCCTGTATACTTCCTACATAATAATTAGAAGAATAGATTTAAAAGGCTTATCAGACCATATGTATATCTTCATTGCTCCATTTTATTGTTGTGCTTTTGTGAGGTGTTTAAATGCCCTTCAAGGCATTACAATTAAATTGCCCAAAACTGTTACAGATACATGAAGGCAAAGTTAGATTGCAACTTCTCTGTTTTTCCATTTGCAGTGAGTTTTTCCGATGCCTATATGAATAAGTTGACAGACGTTACATTCCTTAGGGTGAGATTGTTCATTTGTTTTTTCTGTTTCCTTCTCTTCTCCCTGTATGTGTTTAGACAAGAGTGTGGTAACTCAGTCCATGCTGTCCACAGCCTCCTCTCTGAGAGACCACGCAGCTTTCTTACAATCAGAAACCATGCGGCCGGCAAATGACCCTAAAGAGCGAGACCCCTCCCACGTACGGATGCTGAATGATGTACTCCGTGACCTGGAGAAGAGCTTCATCCTCCCACAGACACCGCCTGGAGTGTACAGGTAAGAGACTGTCTCAGAGGAACCCGGGAGTGTAAACACCATATATATATAAAACCTCAAAACCTCCTTTTTTAAATGAGAACATTCTATTTTTCTTATTTTCTCTTCACAGTTGACATTAAAAGGTCTTAAAATCAGCAAGCAGGCAATCATCGTCTGCCTCCCTATATACTTAGTTCTGTTATTTGAACAATCTGAAACAGTTGTATCTTTTGTATTTGTTTGCATACTGAAAATCCAGCATTACCTGACACTGGTACCCTGTAGATTTGTCTTAAAAACAAAAACTGTAATGTTAAATAGGTCAAATATCTCTTGAAAAACCTTTTGAAAGCTGCATTTTTGGTATTTTTCTTAGTGTGTTACTGCCACCATATGTTAATCAGTGGAATGACACAAATGGTTTTCAGGAATATGTGCTGCATGGCCATGCGATGGGATTATACATACAACATCTCTTTCTAATACTGTTGCTCTTTAGCACCCTTAGTGGTCCAAAAGTCCACAGGGGCCCTTTAAAATTAAAGATATATGAAACAATATTTTGAGTGCAGGGCAAGTACATGCATATTGCATACTTAACACTTACACATACGGTCATATTTGTTGTGATATTTGTCAACTTTGATGCTGAATGACGATTGGCCGGTTAGCCCTTGGGGTCTTGTTGTCTAGATTCAGACTGCTTTGCTTTAGAAATATGTCAGACTTAATGCTAAAACATTGTCTTTTTATTTATTCCATGGTGCCACTCTGCAGTGCAGGTTTGTGGTGGTACATTTTCACTTGAGTTCTGAAAAGCAGACATTCATCAGGCAGAAACAAACATAAATAGTGCTGTTTAGAGGGTTTGCTAAATCCAACTTTGAGCACTCATATGAGCAAACCTCAGTGTAAAGGGCAAGGGTTTGTGCATGTCATATGTCTGACTTACCAATGAAAAGGCAAATTAAACCATATACAGAAACTTTGTTTTTAGTGAAGTATAGCGGTCTGCAAAAGGTGTTGGTTAACATTGACATAATATAGTGTTCTAATGATTGTCTTCCAGTAAAGTGCTAAGAAGTATTTGTTTGAATAAGATGATGAGTACAATTGTGAAATGTATGTCAAGAAAAAAATCATAAGGAAATGTGTCATTATGATGACACATGACTTAATGTGGCAGTGGCGGCTGGCCAATAGAGGGCGATAGGGCGCCGCCCTCCCTAAACCACACACAAACTGATACTAATTAATTATACAAATTGTCAATATGTATGTGTTTAAAATATGGAATGCACCCATAAATATGTATAAAATATGATTTTAAAATATTTTGCTAAATATATATGCTAACTGTATGACTGAAGTTCACGAGGCGGGTCTCTGTAGCAGGTTAGCCAATTGCTGATTCAAGATATGAACGTGCCGTGAAATGTAGCCAATCATCACACAGCGTCCTCAAAACTACTTCCGGAGGGGCGATTATTGTATCGCCCCAAGTAAGCAACTGCTACGCGGCTGGACGACGGCCACAGGATTGCGGTGAGGAAACACAATGAGGAGGTGGATAAAAACAGGCATATTTTATCAAAAATAGTGACGTTTTGTTGGGCTTTTGAGTTGGCTTTGCGTGGGCATGACAAGACGGACTCTTCAGTCAACCCTGGCATTTTCAGGGGATTTGTGGATTTTGTTTCCTCTCTGCACACTGTGCTGGAGGAGCACCTGAAGACCGCCACCGTTTTTAAAGGTTCGTCGTAGACGTATACACCACATTGCTTTTAAGAATAATTATTATTAGTTTGTTACATCTTCAGCTTTTTGTATCACTGTTGATTATACCGTTGTTCTGTAATATATATATATATATTTCCATACATATATATATATTATAAACATTATATATTTATATACATATATGTATGCAAGTATTGCTAATGCCATTGTTTTTAAGTTTTTTTACATAGTCCTCAGTCTCAAATGCTTAAATTGTTTATGGAGGCATTACAATGTAAGACTGGTCAATTAAAGCTGAAAACTCCAGTTTTTTTGCATTAAGTCATACCGGGATGTTTGCTGAAATTGATTGCATGTGGCAGAGCCCTACCTAGAAAAAATTCCACCAGCCGCAACTTTAATGTGGTTATGGTTGGTTTCAGATAATTCTTGCACCGTTTCTCTATAGTATTTTCTGTTGTGAGCTGAATTGAGCCTGATTTCCCCGTACTGTTATCCAACAGTTTTCATTCTGAATTAAGGTGGTCATGTGGTCGAATAAAGGAACTTGTATATATCCCCTGCAGTTGTTTAAATGTAAAATAGACAGTTCAAAAGTACCTTTGTTGACTATCTAAAGTGAAAATGCCTTTTTAGTGAAAATGAGGAATACATTGAACCCAATGACTGTAAATATAGCAGAAACCTGGCGTATTCCGAAGCAGCTGGCTGCAAGGTTACACCTGTTTAAACACAATGGCCTGTAGCCTGGATAGCCATGACTCATCCCAACACTTGTGAAATATTTGGAACGCACTAGTATTCATTTTGCGACAGCAACTCCTGAGGCCAAACCCAAAAATTAAAATGTGCTGATCCCATTAAAAGTTAAAGAAAGGCACTGTAGAGGAGTTAGGGGAATTACATTTTTCATTGTATTATTATTTTATTAAAAACTTGAATTCCACGTGTTCTGTTATTCCGTATTTGGACTAGTGTTCTATGAACAGGGCCTTAATAATACAATCAGCACTATTCCTTATTTTCAATGGTAACAGGATCTCCAATGAATACACACCATTTGTGTTGTGTTGAAAACAGTAACAGTAATCAAGGACAACATGTGTTTTCCACAAAACTTAAAGGGGTCCTTTTATGCTTTTGGGGTTTTTCCCTTTCCTGTAGTGTGTTTTATAGGTTTTTGTGCATGTTAATGGTCTGCAAAAGCTGAAATCCCAAAGTTCCCCCGGAAAATAATGACATCACTATGTAACACCGCTCTTCTATTGGCTAGCGCTCCAACACATTGTACGTGATAAGAGCCGAGACAATCTCTAAGACCCCATTTACACGCAAACACATACGAAACACAAACAAACTGAATACGATATCAACAAAGTATTACGTTTACACGAGACCGCTCGGGAGCGCTGGACACGCTGTAGTACATATGCCGGGCCTGTAAGTGGCGCTGTACTCCCGCCACAAAATACACCAAAAGCAGCGAAGAAGACCCCCGAGCATGGTTGCCCTTCTGTTTATGCCCCCTGCGGTGGGACATGCAATTATCTATGTCCACTTGTTGCTGATGGTTGTGGTAGAGGAACTGTAGATTTTGCACTAACATCTGTAGCATGGTCAGTAGCAGTAGCAGTAGCTACTGACCATGCTACAGCAGTGAGCAGCAGAGGTGGGGAGAGGTAGGGCTATGGCTTCATCGTTATCAGGAAATGATCGTATAGGGCGTATACACGGAGCCGTTTGGCACCCCAGAGCGTTCCGTTCGCAGATCTACCCACCTTGGGACCCGTATCGTTTGCGGGGTACGTTTCCGCGTCTCTGTTACAGCCTCGTGTGGACGGGCTATACGAAAGAGAAAAGTAGCGGATACAACCGTTTGCGTTCTCGTGTAAACAGCACCTAAGAGGTGGACTAATCCCAACAGATAAGCTAACCAGACAGAGGGTGAAAAGAGGTGCTGCAGCACAGGCAGTATGAGACAAATAAAGAGCTTTTTGAACATTAAAGCATGGAGACATGTCACAGTAGAGACACAGAATACTAATATGAACCTGAAAACAAGCATGATATGTCCTCTTTTATCAATCATTATATGTACAGGGTTGCTTTGACTGTAAATGGAAAACTGAGAAGCTATGTTAGGCACCATCACAAAAGGGCCAAAAGAGCTAGTTAAATATTTTCAAAGTTTTTCAGGAATCTTCAAAGAACCACAATTTCATATGGATCACTGTAAACAAGACTAAAAATGAGCAAATGTAAGTAAAAAAGCTATTTAATGTAGAATATGTCAACATCATATCTAGGCACCCACCCACTTCTATATATAGGTGATATAGGAAGAAAGAAAAAGGTTGAAATATGGATACAGATATTTATATAAAAAAGGTAACATCCTCTCTGCCCTAGTTCCTATGACTTGGCAGAGAGAAATAAAAAATAAAACTCCATCAACGATGGTGGCCATGACAATGCCAATAATTCTCAAAACAAATTTAGACCCAGCATAAAGGAAAAATACATTACCCACCTTCCCCTTTCTGACCCTCCTCACCCCTAATCATTTTCCCTCAGTCCCTAAATCACATGCAGCCATGATTTAAATCTGCCTTCAGCCATCTGTCTTGCATCGGGGCATCCATTTATTTGTGTTCCACATATGGAGCAGAACAGCCATAATGTAACATAAAACGTTAGCTTCACAGTGTACTCATATTTATTCCTTCTGACAAAAAAGGGGGGAATAATTTACACACAACAGTGTCTGAAATGTTTTTCCAAGCAGCAGCTTTTCAGGGCAGCAGTAATTCATTGGCTCTGCACTGTGCATGTACAAGCAAGTGAGAGATTAGTTGGAGAATTTCGTTTTTGGTGAATCTGTCGCACTAGAGAATAAACACAATAAATCATAGCCCGTTGCATTTAGTCGGCTGACCTTGAATGATAGTGGAGACTTTTTCTCCGAAACTATATTTCTATCTCATCAGAGTAACTCTTATTTGTTAGATGTTAGCATGCATGCTGTCTCTCCGCACCCCCCCCCCCCCCCCCCCCCCTCTCAATAGCTCTTCAGCTGTCTACTTCTCAACCAGATTCTAACGGAACAAATGGCTATTGCGCTTCAGTGTTATTCACAGTTTATGGCAGTAATAGACATGTTAATTGTCCTCGACTGCCATTAGCATCCGAGCAAAAAATTAGCTGCTCCATCATGCTCGGAAAGCAGTAAGGCTTAATAGCGCTCATTTATAATGGAAGTTTCCATTCTCAAACACGACTGAGACAATTAGACTAAGAGCACTGAACATTCTATTTAAAATGTGCTTTTTGACCGTTTATGTGGACAAAAAAAACAGCGGTACATTTTCAAACAACATATGACACTTTGGTGTGCAGCATTGCAGCGAGATACACCCCTAATGAAGCCTATGATTTGTTTTTTGTGGTTATGTGAATGACGCTCATTAAGTTGCACACTGAGCCTTAAAAACACTTTCGGAGAATCCAATTTACTTTTGTGAAGAATGTTTGGATAAGTTTGTTGTCAAGCTGGGAATATTCTGTTTAAGAGGCAGCTGCTGCTGACACTGCTGGAATAAGATTCAGGATAATAACCGCTCCTGGTCACCAGCAGGGGCAGCATGGGGTCCCGCTGGGGGCCAAAGGGATTTTAACTCCATTTGTATCCAGAGTTTAACAAGTGTAAAGATCCACAACTGCATTCTTGCTTAACTTACAGTTAGCAGAGCCCACTGATTTTAATTAAGTGTAGTGTGTCAACATATTTCAGATAACTGTATTGTGTTAGTTGAAAGCAATTAAATAAAGGCAAGGCAAGGCAAGTTTATTTATATAGCACTTTTCAACACAAGGCAATTCAAAGTGCTTTACAAAAAATGAAAGACATTAAGAAAAAGGCATTTAAAATCAGTCATTATAAAGAAAAGCTAATAAAATAAACATTAAAAGAAAAAATACATGGATAAAAGTTTCAGTGCTGTCTAAGATATGAATAGTTCAATTAAAAGCAGCGACAAAAAGAAAAGTCTTCAGCCTGAAAATAAAGTTTAAAAAAAAATTAGATTCAACTTAATATTATTGCTTTCAACCAACTAATATCATTCTGTGAAATTTGTTGACATAATACACTTATTTAAACATTTCAGTTTTTACAGTGCAGACCTAAGCTCAGGAATCAATAATGGACCATGGTAGTGGTCAGTTTGTAGAACTGGCGGAGCATGTACTGGGGCTTGGGCCCTGTTTTGCAGGATCAAATCCGGCCTGGGACCATTTGCCGTGTGTCTTCCCTTCTTATCTCCCCCTAGAATGTCACATATAAAAGGCACATGGTGGCCCAAAATATATACATGTTTAAGTGGGAATGCGCTAATATCTCCCATACCATTAGCGTCCTATCAATAAAGAGAAAAGCATTAAATAAAGACTCAAATGTCTATCTTCAGTAAATAATCCCAGATGTTACAAACCTTGTTTTACATTTTTGAACCAACTGTAACTGTGAGTGGCTGAGCTCAAGATAACAAATATTTTCAAAAAATTGCATCATTTTAGATATTTATTATATTTTTTAAAAGACAAACATAACAATGAAAATAGCAATACAGTACAAGGACAATGGTCACACAAAAAAGGTATTGCAATAGTACATGGTTAACTCCAAAGCATAAACTTACCTTATTATTGATTTATTTATTGATTTATTAGTTTATTTATGTATTTTTCTATTTTTATTTCCCCCTTTCTCCTGATGTATTACATTACATTACATTGCATTTAGCTGATGCTTTTATCCAAAGCGATTTACAATAAGTACATTCGACCAGGAAGACACAACCTTGAAGAAAACAGAATCATATAAGTACATCAGGTTTCATAGAGCCAAACATTTCAAGTGCTACTCAACTGGCTATAGATAAGCCAGTCCTTTATTAGTATATAAGTGCTCTGTTAGCAGTTCTTTGTTAGTAATTCTATCGCTCGAGGTGGAGTCGAAAGAGATGAGTTTTCAGTCTGCGCCGGAAGATGTGCAGGCTTTCTGCTGTCCTGATGTCAATGGGGAGCTCATTCCACCATTTTGGAGCCAGGATAGCAAACCCACGTGTTTTTGCTGATGGGAACTTGGGTCCCCCTCGCAGCGAGGGTGCAGCGAGTCGTTTGGCTGATGCAGAGCATAGTGCACGCGCGGGGGTGTACAGTTTAACCATGTCCTGGATGTAGGAAGGGCCAGATCCATTCGCAGCATGGTACGCAAGTACCAGTGTCTTGAAGTGGATTCTAGCAGTTACCGGAAGCCAGTGAAGGGAGCGGAGGAGCGGAGTCGTGTGGGAAAATGTAGGAAGGTTGAAGACCAGACGAGCCGCTGCATTCTGGATGAGCTGCAGAGGTCGGATGGCACATGCAGGTAGACCAGCCAGGAGGGAGTTGCAGTAGTCTAGGCGTGAGGTGACGAGAGCCTGGACCAGAACCTGCATGGCTTTCTGGGTCAGCTGGGGACGTATCTTCCTGATGTTGTAAAGCGTGTATCTGCAGCAACGGGTTGTAGCAGCGATGTTTGCAGTGAAGGACAGGTTGTTATCTAGAATCACACCCAGATTCCTTGCAGTCTGAGTCGGGGAAACAACAGAGGTGCCGATGTTGATTGTCAGGTGGGACAATCTTTTCCCGGAAGGAAAAGCAGTTCAGTCTTGTCAAGGTTGAGCTTGAGGTGATGAGCAGACATCCACTGAGAGATGTCAGCTAGACAAGCAGAGATGCGTGCGACGACCTGGGTCTCTGAGCGGGGAAAGGACAGAATTAATTGGGTGTCGTCAGCGTAGCAGTGGTATGAAAAACCATTCGGGCTAATGACTGATCCGAGCGAGTTTGTGTACAGGGGGAAGAGGAGGGGACCAAGAACAGAGCCCTGAGGGACCCCTGTAGTTAATTGACAAGGGTCGGACTCGGACCCTCTCCAAGTTACCCCGTAGGTACAGTCTTTGGGGTATGAGGTGAGGAGGGAAAGTGCAGAGCATGCAACTCCATTATTTGTATTAACTCTGTATTAGCCAAATGTAAAAGACAAATCTAACATTATTTTATACACATAATTCTGCTGGATTTAAAAGAGCTCTGAAGAAAAGTGCAATGCTGGTGAAGCACATAGACATGAATAAAAGACAAAAAGTGTGCATCACATAACACAGACATTCTACTAACTAAATACTGACAGCACCCTGTATAGAGTGGCGAAGTCCCTCCCCTTCCGGTGGACCTCCATGGGACCTTATTTCGGAAAAAGTATGTATTGAAGTCAATGGAGAGAGAAAGATTATCTTTTGATCCTGTTTGAATTGTGCCACGAATTACACATATGATGTTTGTCAATTTAAAAGATAATTTTGCAAGTCTCATGTTGCTCATACTACAGCAGAGAGTTTGGAAGAATGTGCTTTTGATCTGATGTAGTATGAGCAACAGAAGACTATTGATGTGTGTAATGAATTTGGTAGTAATATACTGTAGAATAGTGAAGTGATTGAATATTATTATATTCTCTTTTTTCGGAGTTGCACTTTGCAGACGGTCCCTGAGCACTCGTTTCTTCTCCGGCTGCAGATAGAGACCAATGTAATGTGTCCAGCGAGGAGCGAGGATGGCGCATATTGGCTTTTTTTTTATCAACATGTGATTTAGTTCGTTGTCAACCTTACCACGGTACTTAGGAGACGTCATTTGTGTCTGAATAACGTTTTGTTCATGAGTTATTGATCCGTGAAATCCAAATCTGCCAATATCGTTCTAACTTTACTCAACTACGTTTCAAACCGTGCATTTTCAGCAGCCGAATAATTCATACCCAAATGAAAATAAAATGAAATAAAAATTATCCATGCTTCGCGATAATAGCCGTAGCCTACGGTACAGAGTTTAGCTAGTGTTGTCACCATACAGTCTATGGTTGTTGTCACTCAGTCATCAGTTCATATAGACTATCTGGATTTAGTTATTGTGTAATAATTATTGTGTTCCCACGAATTACTAATGCGTGGGAACATAATAACTAATTCGTGGCCACGCATTATTAACTCGTGGCCACTGTAAACTGTGATCGTTATTCTCGCGTCCAGGAGAGAAGCTTTAAAAGGAGACTAAATGGAGTCTCTGAGAAGGTTCAAATGGTTACTTTAATTAAAAATATGGCGCCGTAATGTTACAAACAGGATATTGTTCAGACAGAAAAACAGCTGTTGTCTGGTGAGCAAAGGAAGAGAGGCCCAACCCCTCTGGTCCAGCTGTTATATATCCTCTGCTGGCTCCTCCCTGCGGGCCGGCTCTCCACGCTTTAATGTCCGTTGTTACGTTAAACAGAGGATTCAGACATTGTACATTCAATATATACTTAAACACGCCTCTTCTCCTCATATTCTCTTTCATCACTTTTCCTTTAACACATTGTAAACGCTGTAATCAATACTCTGAAAAATACAGAAAATACTTCACGGCTGGTTTGGTTTCCGGTCGTTCCGGATGTTGTCACATCTTACCCACGTCTGTAAACAATAACTTTATTCAAATAAACTGTACCTTCATTTAATATTCAGCAATAATAATACGTCTATAGTTGTAGTGTTAACCCTCTGGAGTCTAAGGGTATTTTCTCGATTTTTAGATGTTTTCTTAAATCACCTTTTAAATGTATTTCTTCTAACATGTGTTACATATCAAAATGTTCAGGACAATCTCTGGTATTGCTATATATGCATATTACTCACCTTAGAGCACTGTTTGATGAGATAAGTAGCTCAAAAGCTTAAAATTTGACCTCCGATTTTCAGAAAATCTTCAAAACTCTTGTGAAAACACAAATGTACTCATGTGATCTAATTGTTTTGGTGTTTTAGATTTGGTTACCAAAGTCCTAGGATCACAAAAGCAGTGAAATATTTGAATTACACTGTATATAAATGTGTTATTCATGTCTAAAATTAAAAAAATTAAATTCGAATTTTGAGTGAAACAGGTGTTTATCACTCTACTTTCACCACAGCAGGGACTGAGATATATTAGGACTGAATAATGACTTCATATTACATACCAAGGTTAATTTGATGTGTACAAATACAAATTGAGCATTCAACCTTTTTTTTTCAACCAACAATTTATTATAAATATGTTTTTTTCAACCAAATATTTATATAGATATAAGAAACTGGAAAATCTAACTATTTACAATATTGAACATCAGAACTTTCAACCAACTATTCATTATAAATGTCAAGACGTGTCAAGGTCTTTGTCTGTCTTCCAAGACAGTGGGTCTGGCTGCTGTGAAGATGGTGGTGATGGTGCATGGGCTGCTGTGTAGGTGGGGTGTACAAGTGCTATACGAGACCTCCACGAGACCTCCTTGCTGGCTGGGTTGAAGGTGATGGCTGTGGTGGAGCCTTTGTGCTGAGGTGTATCTTGACCTGGTGGCAGCCGCAGATGGAGGTGGAGGCAGCTGTAGTGATGCTTGTCTGCTGGTCCTTGGTGGTGATGGCTCTGGTGAAGGCCCTTGAGCCACAGTAGATCTTGACCTGGGGGCCGGCACAGATGGATGTTGTGGCTGCTGGATAAACGCCGCCTGTGTAGGACAATAATTAGAACTAATTTCATTGAAATAAAGTTCAAGTAAAATGTTGCTCAAGCACAAATAACAATGCACACATAAAAAGAAAGTTTGGGAGGTTGGAGAAGGAGTCTCTCTCGATCTCTCTCTCTCTCTCTCACACACACACACACACACACACACACACACACACACACACACACACACACACACACACACACACACACACACACACACACACACACACACAGGTATTTCCAGTTACTTTACATTCAGTATAAAATCACAGACACACATAGGCTACATCTGATTACAAAGTCTCATCTGTACAGGACGGTAAAATAATAACAGGCACACATATAAATAAATCTATGACAAAGTCTCATCTGTACAGAACAGTATGATACAATAATCGATGGCAAAAACATGTCACTGTAAATGTCTCCGTTGTGGGACGAATAAATGATTAATTTAATCATCTACACATGTAATCTCACTTTTACACACCAAAATAACGTTAACACAGTAAACGTTTGCCAATGGAGAGTCTATTTTGTCCCAAGAAAAAGTTCATGACTATCGATACAAAATATATCAATAAACTTATTGTTCATTTTCGCGGTATTCCCCACACATTGCCAGTACACTATTACTGTAATATTTACACTTACCCATGTCCAAATGGATCCTTGTTGTTGTCTTTGTATTCTTCTTCTTCAGAAGAGTTGAAGACTTCAGGTTCTGAGGCTCTATCTTCACTGCTGCTAGCGAAAAAAATCTTTTTTTTAGCCATTTTCTCATGCATTTTCTCTGTCTCTCTCTCTCTCTCTCTCTCACAGACGTAAACTGATGGGAGACACGTGGTTTATGTTTTTTTTACTTGGTGGGTAGGCCCTTAGTGATTTCTCGATGTCCATTGGTCATTTCAGACCTGCCGGCCGAGATTTCCTTGACGGACACACGAATCCACCAATCCCACACAGTGTAAAGTCAAGCTGCTTTGAGCGGCCATATTGGCTGCTGTGCCCTGGTTACAGTCTCACAGGAGATACCGCTGGAAAGCTACTCTTCCAGCGATTCCGCGGATATCGGAATCATATTTCTAATCCTTATAATCGAAAATATATGATTAATTATGTAAAATTATGCGCACCTGGACGCGCCGGCAGTAGGTTTCGGTGTGCATCACTCCATGTAATTTCGCTACTAAATTCACCTCTATAAGAAATGGTAAATTAGCCACATGCTAACTGCTAACCGGAGATGAAGGATTTTCAGAATAAAAGCTTAACAACTGGTTGTGCACAATAATTTTCTGGTTTTTCAGTATAAAATAGCATTTAACTGACGGTATGTTTAAGCTACATTTATACCATCAAAACATTGATTTTATTTTCTAACACCACGCATTATTAATACGTGGCCACGTATTAATATTTTTCTCACCAATGTCACCAGGGGGGCTCCGTACAACTGTATTTAGGTTTTAGTTTCACTTTTACAAAACAGAGTTCCACCAACCCAGTCTCATAAAAAAACGTGTAATAACTACGTTGGTCCACAACGTAGGACGTAGTATTTCTACAAAAACGCCTCTGAAATTGTAAGATCCCTACGTTTTTTTTCACCATTCATTCCAATGGCTGGCGTCTATGTCACGTGATCTTCACATTTCTCCCTGCAGAAAAAAAAAACATGGCCGACATTCGTTTTATTCTCGGTGGAAAATGCCTATTTTAAGGTTAGTTTGGCCATTAGCCAATTTTAGATGCGTATTTTGTTAAACTAATACGTTTGCGCTGTGGACCAACACTATATTTTGACGGGGAATGGGGTAGCAATAAAGATAACACCATTAAACAGTTACACAACATAACAGAAATAATATCGATAGCAGCGTCCCTAGCAACCACCTTGGTAACAATGAAAACGTTGTATAGACACAATTTCCTGAAGTAATCTTCGTAATAACTAGCAAACTAAAGATCGTGTCCATCCACTGCACACATAATCTGAAATAACAACTCATATTTCTCGCATCAAATGACATCAAAACGCATTTTAATGGCCAAACTAACCTTAAAATAGGCATTTTCCACCGAGAATAAAACGAAGTTCGGCCATGTTTTTTTTTTTCTGCAGGGAGAAATTTGAAGATCACGTGACATAGACGCCAGCCATTGGAATGAATGGTGAAAAAAAACGTAGGGATCTTACAATTTCAGAGGCGTTTTTGTAGAAATACTACGTCCTACGTTGTGGACCAACGTAGTTCTTATTCATAACACTCCGTTCGATGTCTCACTATGGGATGCGCCTCATCGCGGAGCAAACAGAAGCATCAATCTCATTACGCCAATCCTGATTGGCTGGTGATCTTGACGTCAGCGTCAGGGAATTCACCCCCTATAAGTAGCTTGCGCCACGACGCATGCGTCATTCAAACACCTCTTCTCGCTTCAGAGCACATCTCTATAGTAGCCGGACAAGCTTAACGGTCCACAGACTGAACCCAAATATAACCATTTCGGTCGACGAGCGCTCGCCGGCTACTCCTTCTGCTTCGCAAGAAGACGGTAATACTAACGCCAGTTAGTATTAAAATCGACCTCGCCGTTTCTTTCCCCGGAAAGTAAGGTAAGGTTTTGATTTTTCTCAAGCTAACTACGCACCTGTTGCTAGCTAGCTTCCCCTTACTACCGACACCACGGTAGCGAGGACACTTTTCTTTTTCTCTCTCACGGAGGAGAAAAGGATTAGAAGTATATTGACACACCAGTCAATATTCTTTGAGAACAAAGGACCCACACCGTCCCTTTTTCTCCGGATTAAGGACGGGTTGGTAACACTTTTTCTCTCAACGACGTACCTGTTACGAGCGGGTCCTCTCCACGCCACGAGGCGAACAAGATGGACGCCTCTCCCCCTCACACCAGAGGAGTCAGGGACTCGGAGGCTCGGTCATGCGGCTGCGGGTTGAAGATAGCAGGCACAGACTCACACCAGGTCTGCTCGTCCTGCCTCGGGCTGGAACACGCCCAGGAGGCTATCGACAACCCCGGCTCGTGCGGGCATTGTGCCCGTTTCACCCGAAAGAGCCTCCACCGACGGCTAGCACACCAAGCTAGCTTGTTGGAACAGGACTCCCTCATGTCCACTGATTCGCCGTTTGGCAATCAAGACACGGGGCCGTCCGCCGCAGAGACTGAGCCCCTCACTGTGTCGGTCTGGGGCTCACTAACAGCGGCAGCTGCGTAACCGGGATCCCACGCCGTGTCAGGCCGGGACCCGGTGGCAGCAAGAGACGCGGGAACGGAGCCCCACGCCTCACCAGGCGGGAGCTCCCGGCAAGACCTCACCATGGTCTCGCCCGCGGAGGATGTCCTGGAATTAGACTACATGGAGGACGAAGAGGACACCTCTGAGTTCCTCCTGTCTGATTCGGATGAGCAAGAAGAAGATATCTTCATGTCATCGGCTCAAACGGCAAAGCCGGGAGCGATGGCTGCTCTCCCGGGCGATAGCACACCAGCTTCGCCCTGTCTGAGCATGGACCTGCAGGCCGCGTGTCAGCACGCTGCGTCCAGGCTAGACATCCCGTGGCCCGAAATGGCCAAGGAGACCGCCAGGTCCCGTTATGAGGGGAAACATTCTCCCCAAGCAACGAGGACAAGGAGGCAACTCCTCCCGGTCTTCCCGGAGATGTTGGATGAGGTGTCGGTCTCGTGGAGGGACCGACCCTTTAGCAACAAGGCCCCAATCCAGGGTGCCTCCTCCCTAGACTGCGACGGTATGGAGAGGCTCTGCCTGCTCCGCATACCGCCGATGGAACTGCTGCTGGCAGCCCACCTCCTACCGAGGATGGGCCCGTCACCAAGCAGGAACCCCACGCTGCCAGCAAAGGTGGACCGTTTCCAGTCGACCATGACTGAACGGTCCTACAGAGCCGCAGCGTTGTCCGCCAGGGCTCTGAACGTTTCCTCACTGCTAACCGCATACCAAGCGGAGCTCTGTGAGGATATGTTGAGTAATCCTGGACCGGCCGTTCTGGATGAGTTGGCCGCGGTCACAGACATTTGTCTCCGTGTCCAACGCTGCGCCGTCCAGGCCACGGGCAAGACAATGGGGATCATGGTGGTGCAGGAAAGAGCTAGATGGCTCAACCTCACCAACCTCCCAGACCGGGAAAAGGAGGATGTGCTTGACATGCCCATCGTTCCCGAGGGGATTTTCGGCTCCGCTCTTGCCTCCATGCAGAGGAGATGCGAGTCGAAAAAGACTCGCATCTGCACCTCTGCACCTCTGCACCTCTGCACCTCTGCCTCCCTCGAAGGGCCCAGCCGCTGCCTTCGCAGCGGCAGCCCTTCGTCCAAGCTGCCCCGAACCCTGCTTGGTTCAAAATACCGAAAACGCAGAGGTCGCAGTCCGCCCCGAGTCCCCAGCCCAGGCAGGGGACGAGGGCGAGCTGGCCTAGAACATCTCCGGTTCCGGCTGCAGCCCAGGCGCAGCCAACCCAGAATTTCGGCCAGCAGTCGAGGAAGAAGAAGCGAGCGGCGTGACAGCCCCTCCTTCTCCCCTCTGTGACAGAGCTGGAAGTCTACGGTTCCCCAGCTCTAAATGTGTTCCCGCCGCCTCGAGAGATGCCTCAACACCATCCTCAAGTCCGCATAAACACATGTCACACACTTATTGATTTTTCTATCATAAAACATTTTCCGCTGACGCATCCAGGCTTCGAGCCAAGGGCGCAGCTCTAAAAAAAAATGAAAAGAAAAACAATAAAAACAATAAACAGTCCGTCAACTGTTCCCCTTCTGAGAGCAGCTACGGCCTCTCTCAAAGGGCGGACAATTGGCGGGTCTGTGAAGGCACCACCGTCACGCGCATGCGCAGTGCCGGCTGGGGCTGTAAAGGCACCACCGTCACGCGCATGCGCAGTGCCGGCTGGGGTCGTGAAGGCACCACCGTCACGCACATGCGCAGTGCCCGCTGGAGCTGTAAAGGCACCACCGTCACGCGCATGTGCAGTGCTGGCTGGGGTTGTGAAGGCACCACCGTCACGCGCATGCGCAGTGCCGGCTGGAGCCGTAAGGGCACCACCGCCACACGCATGCGCTGTGTCGGTGGGGATTGTCGAAATGGGGAACCACAGTGCTCAGACACTGGAGGGCCCCATAACACAACAAATAGAGACTCAGAGGGGAAGAGACGTGACATCTCAGCTGGCTCTAAGGAGCATACAGCGGGAGATGCTCACGACATCTGCTTGAGTTTCTCAAGACAGTTACACGGAGCTACAGACTCCAAGTCACCGTCACCCCCCCCCTCGCTTCTCAGGCATTCTGCATTCGCAGGCCCGAGGAGAGTCAGCCCATATTCTGGAGAGAGAGATTCTCTCACTCCTAGAAAAGAGGGCTATATCTATTGTACCCGCCGAGCAGAGTCAGGGCGGCTTCTATTCCAAGTACTTCCTCGTTCCCAAACGGGGAGGGAACGGAATTCGGCCAATACTTGATTTGAGGGCTCTGAACAAATATCTAAAAAGATATAAGTTCAGAATGCTCACTCACACATCTCTGCTGCGGCTCGTGCGACAAGACGACTGGTTTACATCAGTCGACCTGAAAGATGCGTATTTTCACATTCCAGTATATTACCCACACAGGAAATATCTGAGATTTGCATTTCAGGGGATCTGTTATGAATACAGAGTACTCCCTTTCGGTCTGTCTCTCAGTCCAAGGGTGTTTGTACGGAAGCCGCGATAACCCCGTTAAGACAACAGGGTATTCGCCTGGCGACCTACCTGGACGACTGGCTGCTTCTCGCACAGTCGGAGCAGGAGGCTGTTACGCAGACAAATGTCCTCGTAAAGCACCTGCTCAACCTGGGTTTCATAATAAACACAGAGAAGAGCATGTTGTGCCCCGCGCAGACTATACTCTTCCTGGGTTTACGCCTGAACTCGGTGCCCTTTTCAGCTCGCTTGTCAGCGGAAAGAGTGAAAGCTTTCAGAGCTTGTCTCGCTCTTTTCCAGCTGCGCAAACATGTTCTCTTCAGATCATGCCTGCGATTGCTGGGGCTCATGGCGTCAGCCATCCTGGTCGTACGACTGGGACGCTTACACATGAGGGAGTTTCAGCGCTGGGTGGCCGCCCTAAAACTAACATGGCGCGCGGAGAGTGATGGTTACTGTGAAATGCGTAATGGCACTGCGCCACTGGCTGCACCCAACTTTTCTAGTACGAGGTGTACCTATGGGTGCTGTCCTTTCACGGAAAGTGGTCACCACGGACGCATGTCTGACAGGTTGGGGAGGTATTTATGAAGGTCGCCCGGTGAGGGGTCTCTGGAGCAGAGACCTCCAGCGGGCGCACATAAATTACCTGGAGCTTTTAGCGGTGTTTCTCACCCTAAAACGCTCTCTGCCTTTCCTCAGGGGACATCACGTCCTCGTGAGGACAGACAATACGACCACAATATCGTATATTAACCGCCAAGGGGGTTTGCGTTCTCTCCAGTTACACACACTGGCGCGCAAACTGATCCTATGCAGCGGTAGACGTCTCCTCTCTCTGAGAGCGACGCACGTACCGGGAGTGATGAACCTCGGGGCAGATCTACTGTCCAGAGGTATATCACTTTATGCAGACTGGACTCTACATCCAAGGATTGTGAGCCAGCTGTGGGTGCGTTACGGCAGAGCCGCGGTGGATCTGTTCGCATCGAAAGACTGCTCAGTGTCAGCTGTTCTTTTCGATGCGCGATCTAAATGCACCGTTAGGCGTGGATGCACTCGTGCACGATTGGCCCCTGGGCCTTCTGTACGCGTTCCCACCCCTGGCTCTGATACCCCCAACTCTGGCCAGAGTGAGAGAGCAACGCCACACACTTATCCTGATAGCTCCGCACTGGCCAGCTATGTACTGGCTAGCGGAGATATATCAGCTGCTGTGCGGACAGCCATGGCAGCTCCCACTACGCAGGGACATACTGTCCCAAGCGGGGGGGGGCGATCTTTCACCCACACCCAGAGCGCTTGGCTCTATGGGCCTGGCCCGTGAGTGGTACAATCTGAATACAGTGTGACATTAAGCTGACCCTGGCAGCTGCCAAGCGAGCCAGTGGCACTCATGCACTATCTGTACAGTCTTCATGCACTCAGTTCGCCCCAGGGCAAACAGAGTGTGGTTGAAGCCCAACCCTGCCTTTTATCTTAAGGCGGTTGGTTCAGGTACCACATTTGACATTGAGGCATCCTCCCCGCCACTGTATTCCTCCGGGGAACAGCGGCCGGATTTGCCGTGTCCAGCCCGTGCTTTACGCACGTACAGGGACAGATCAAGGGTGCTTCGTCATAATGACCAACCCCTTGTGTCCTGGGCTAACCCTTATAAGGGCAAGCCTGTTACTAAGCAACGGCTCTCCCACTGGTTTGTGGAAGCAATTGTTTTGGGGCTCATACGAGTCAGAGTTCGCAGGCACCCTCGGGTCCGCAAGCTCTTTCGACTCAGGGTCTGGCTGCATCCTGGGCTCTATCCAGGATGTCTCCCATCCAAGACATTGGTGAGCTGGTCCTCGCCGCTCACTTTTGTCCGCCTCTTAACAGGCTGGACGTTCTGCTCCCAGTGTGACTCAAGCAGTGCTGGGCACCTGGTTGAGTCAGAGCTCTACCTGTTAAGTTCTGGTTGGTTTGGTGATTTTCGAGATAAGCTCGTCTGACAATACGGGAGCTACAATTTCCCATAGTGAGACATCGAACGGAGTGTTATGAATGAGAACTATAGGTTACTTACGTAACCCCAGTTCTCAGAGTAACATGAAGTGAGATGTCTCACCAGACGGCCCTCCTTGCTATGGTGAAGCGAGAAGAGGTGCTTATTTTGAATGACGCATGTGTCGTGGCGCAAGCTACTTATAGGGGGTGAATTCCCTGACGCTGACGTCAAGATCACCAGCCAATCAGGATTGGCGTAATGAGATTGATGCTTCTGTTTGCTCCGTGATGAGGCGCATCCCATAGTGAGACATCTCACTTCATGTTACTCTGAGAACTGGGGTTACGTAAGTAACCTATAGTTATTACACGTTTTTTTGTGAGACTGGGTTCGTTCCACATGTACTTTCTAGCATGCATGGCCATCTCCTCACTAGCCCTATGCTGCTGCTCCCCTGCCAGCTCTGTCTCTCCTACTCATCTTCTTCTTAAAATAAGAAGAGATGTCTGTTGACTTTCTCTTCATTTTCTGCAAATTGACATTACACACAGCAGTGATTAATAGTAGCCTACGCATTACACCAGCCCAGCATACCAACATCAGCTAACGTTAGCTTAGCAAGCTAAACTAACGCTAATTAGGATAGCCGCCAAAGTGTGTTTACAGACGAATTATACCTGAAGTCAAGCCAGCCTTTACTGAGCCCCGAGCCTGTTTTCCAGATCTTCCAGCGTTTTTCTCGTTTTAATGCCATTGAACACACATTTTGATCAGAATAACAGCTAAAGGTAAGCATATCTCCGTTTTTTGCTACCTAAAGCTAACACACGAAAGCCTAAAGTGTTGTGGGGCTTAACAGGCAACGAACGTATACGACTTACCTTCTAGAATTCTGGTGGATTTTTGTCAAGTCAGTAGAAAGAAACGTTTTGCTGCAACCTGCTGCTGTCTGTGCGAATCTCAGAGTGGTGCGCGCGAGTATCAGAGTGGTGCGCACGAGTATCAGAGTGGTGCGCAGAGTATCAGAGTGTGAGGGAGAGGGAGGGGCTGCAGTATGAGCGTTGGAAGCTCAAATCAAGCGACTCGCTGGCTGTGTATTTGTTGTTAAATATCAGATAAACTACTACGCATACGTGACTGGCGAGGCGGGGTGTGTGGTGGGGGGGCCAGTGGGGGGGCCAACAAATATATCAGGGTGGCCATGCCCCCCCCTAGCCCCCCCCTGCTGGCGCCACTGGGTCCAGGCTCAAGGGCGTATGGCACTCTCAACTCTTTCCAGGACAAGACGGGGCCCTGTCTGCCAGTAGCTTTGCCGATATCTGTGTTGATAGGTAATAGATTGAGAGCGGTGAATCAGCTTAGAAACAGGAAACACTCAAATGTTTGTGTGAGTTTATCAAATTTAGCAGTGATTCCATGTCAGCCACAGCTTGTCACAAACAATCTGACTGATAGTGTATTTAACAAACTTAAACTATCTTTATTAAATGTCAGGTCTTTGGCAGGAAAAACGTTTATAATTAATGATTTTATCACTGAGCACAATCTCGATTTTATGTTTTTAACGGAAAATTGGATTGAACAAAATAACAGGGCAGCTGTTCTTATCCAATCAACACCTCCCAACTTCAGTTTTATGAGTGGAGTTGCTATTTTGTTCAATGATTCCCTTCAATGCATCTTATGGGAATTTTGCTTCTTTTGAATATGTGGCTCTTCAGCTGAAATGGTCCTCTCGAGCTCTGTTCCTAAATATCTATAGACCACCCAAATACTGTGCAAGCTTTTTTGATGACTTTACTGAACTGCTGTCTATAGTGCAGTGGTTCTCAAACTTTTTCTGTCAGGCCCCCCCTTTGGAGAAAAAAAAAAGTCGGCCCCCCCAACACAAATAGTCAGGCTCAGTGGTGGCGATTTGTTTTGGGGGTGCTGTGGAGTAGCTTGACGTTTCATAGAGGGTGCTCAAACATTTAGGGTTTCCCATTAATGTACCGGTCGCTACAGTATTTTCAGGAATTTTCTACTGCAACAATCCACACGCACATACACAGTGTGACAGTTACAATGAAGGCTCGATAATCAGCTCACGGCATATAGGTGTAAGCAGGGGTCAAGTGCTATTTTTATAGGTGGTGTGTGGACCCCACATAGGGGGGTCCGGGGGCAAGCTCCCCCGGGAAGATTTATTTTTAAATATTGAAGTTAAAAGCATCAATCTGGTGCACTTTGAGAGCAAAATGAAGAGATCTATGGATACCTCTCTCAACACCTATGAAACAGAACTGTAAACAGATTTACTTTTTCTTTATGGATATTTTACAAATCACCCTTTTAAACGTTATTCTTGTTTTACTGTCATATAGTATTTCATACCTATTTTTCATTTATTCTCTTATTTTTTTATAACTATAATGATCATATAAAGTTGTGCCTCGGAAATAATTGTTTACATTAATCGTGACCAAAACGTTTGAGACCCACTGAGATAACTTAGACTAAAGTTAACTATCTAAACACTGAGAGAGTCCTTTAGCTCACTGAGTCTCTCAGTCTGACAGGAGAGCTCTCCTCCACTTTGTTGTTGAAAAAACTCCCTATATCCGTTAGCGTAGCTCGCTAGCACCAGAAGCTAACAACAGCGATCTCCGGTACCGGTGCGATCTCTCTCTCTGGTCTCTTGCGCCCCCCCCTGGCAAGCCTCTGCGCTCCCCAGGGGGGGCGCGCCCCCCACTTTGAGAACCACTGCTATAGTGTGTATTGACCTTGACGTCTAGTCATTGTTGGTGATTTTAACATCCATGTTGACAACACCCTGGACAGAGGGACTAAAGAACTGTTTTGTGTTCTTGATAACTATGGACTAACTCAACATGTGACTGAGCCCACGCACAATAAGGGGCACACTGGACTTAATTATCTCAAAGGGTCTGAATATCTCAAAGGTTGTGCTGACTGATGTTGCACTCTCTGATCATTCCTGTGTTTTCTTTGAGAGCTCTATTTCTGTTCACAAAAATGTTCAAAAAGAGGTAACCACAAAGCGATATTTAATTGAAAATACTAGGGAAATGTTTACTCAGAATTTTTCTTCCACACTTGCCCCTGCTAACATCTCAGTAAATGAGCTAGTAGATCATTTTAATTCAAAAATAAAAAAATATGATAGATGCCATTGTTCCAACTAAGATAAAGGAAGTGTCTGTCAAGAAAATATCTCCATGGAGTTCGAAAAGCTGAACGCAGGTGGCGAAAAACAAATCTCCAGTTTCATTTTGAAATCTATAAAGAGAGACTTGGCTTTTATAATTTGGAATTGAGAATTGCACGACAGTCTTTCCTCTCTGACATCATTTCCAAAAACCAAAACAACGCACGTGCCTTGTTTGCTACCGTTGACAGACTAACAAACCCCCCCAGTGTCAGTAGCCTCTGAATTTCTATCCACCAGGGCGTGCAATGATTTTGCCTCCTTCTTCACTGACAAAATCATGCAAATTCGACAAGCAGTCAGTGCCTCTGTATCAGGTACAGCAAATGTTTTGTCCCTGTGTCCACTTCAAATCAATACAAACACCATGACACAATTCCATCAGATTAATGATAAAAAAAACCTAGAGGACATTATTCAACTTCTGAAATCCTCCTCCTGCTGCCTTGATATTATTCCAACAGGATTTTTCTAAAATGTTTTTCATTGCATGGCCTTAGATCTACTTCATATAGCAAACACATCTCTTCACTCAGGTGTTTTTCCACAGGCCCTGAAAACTGCAGTCATTAAACCGCTCTTAAAAAAGAATAATCTAGATGCTTCAGTAATGAACAATTACAGGCCCATATCAAACCTGCCATTTCTAGGTAAAATCATTGAAAAAGTTGTTTTTCAACAGTTGAGTAATTTCTTGCATTTAAATAACTGTTTCGATGTGTTCCAGTCAGGCTTTCGTCCAAACCACAGCACTGAGACTGCTCTTGTAAAGGTCTTCAATGACATCCACTTAAACACAGACAGTGGCAGAACTTCAGTGTTAGTATTATTAGATCTCAGTGCTGCGTTTGACACTGTTGACCAGAGCATATTACTAGACCGACTGGAAAACTGGGTGACTTTCGGCAACAGTTCTAAATTGGTTTGAATCCTACTTAAAGGACAGAAAAAACGTTGTTTCTATAGGTAAATACTAGGGCTGTCAGTCGATTAAAATATTTAATCGAGATTAATCGCATGATTGTCCATAGTTAATCGCGATTAATCACAAATTAATCACACATTTTTTATCTGTTCTAAATGTACCTTAGAGGAATCTTTTTCAAGTTTTTAATACTCTTATCAACATATGAGTGGACAAATATGCTTTATGCTAATGTTTATTATCATTTGAACAATGACAAATATCCTCATGAATATTAAACACAACAACCTCTGAACATTACAAATATTCGCCTCAATTCAACCTGGAACCTCTCTCATACAATAATACAATACAAATGATGTGTGTGTGTGTGTGTGTGTGTGTGTGTGTGTGTGTGTGTGTGTGTGTGTGTGTGTGTGTGTGTGTGTGTGTGTGTGTGTGTGTGTGTGTGTGTGTGTGTGTGTGTGTGTGTGTTTATGTTTATGTTTATTAAGGATCCCCATTAGCTTTTGCTCTCGACAAAAGCTACTCTTCCTGGGGTCTGACACTTAAAACAATACAACAATAATACAACAATAATACAGCCATATTTAGGACATAAGTCCTGACATCATTAATAACATTAACAACATTAAAAACATCACCAATATCATCAACAACATGCGATCAAATTAAATTAGGGTTCACAGCTCACAAGGGTACATGGTCATTAGTAGATGGCCCTTCAATCTCTTCTTGAAAGAGGCTCTGGACTCTATGTCAGTAAGGTAGTTTGGCAATGACCAGTGTGTGTGTGTGTGTGTGTGTGTGTGTGTGTGTGTGTGTGTGTGTGTGTGTGTGTGTGTGTGTGTGTGTGTGTGTGTGTGTGTGTGTGTGTGTGTGTGTGTGTGTGGTGTGTGTGTGTGTGTGTGTGTGTGTGTGTGTGTGTGTGTGTGTGTGTGTGTGTGTGTGTGTGTGTGTGATGGATCGTTGGAGCTATGTGCAACTCAAGGCATATGCTCGAACGGGAGCTGCCTGGACGCTGCAATCATGTTGCCACTATCCGTGCTGAGTGTGCTGACTTTTCGTACAATGTCCCACTGTCTGGCTTCCTGCATAAAGTCAAGTGCTCGGAGCAGTTGTGGCGAAATGTCGCTCCTCTCTTTTCATTTAAACAGCTCCTTATATCCGTTAGCGCAGCTAGCTAACACCAGATGCTAACAACAACAATGCACGTAAGGTCTCTCTCTCGCTCGCTCGGGCCACACATACACATACCCTCCCGGTCCCAGGTGGTATTTTAAACTCGATGCGCTCTGAAACTACGGGGTGGTCGAGGAAAACAAATACACATGCGTTAATCGCGTTAAAATAATTTGTGGCGTTAATTTTTGTTTGCGTTAACGCGTTATTAACGCGTTAACTTGACAGCCCTAGTAAATACACATCTGAGTTGACAAATATGACATGTGGGGTTCCTCAAGGCTCCATCTTGGGGCCTCTTCTCTTTAACTTATACATGCTACCACTGGCTCAGATAATGAAAAACTACAAAATAAGTTACCATAGCTATGCGGATGACACACAAATGTACGTAACAATTTCACCAGGAGACTATGCTCCAATTCAAACACTGAGTAAGTGCATTGAACAAATCAATGACTGGATGTGTCAGAACATTCTCCAATTAAACAAAGATAAAACTAAGTTAATGGTTTTTGGAGCCAAGGCAGAACGTTTAAAAGTTAACGCTGAGCTTCAGTCTGCAATGTTCAAAACAACAGATAAAGCCAGAAATCTAGGTGTAGTCATGGACTCTGACCTGAGTTTCAACAGTCACATTAAAACAATTACTAAATCAACCTACTATCACCTAAAGAATATATCTAGGATTAAAAGACTATTGTCACAGCAGGATTTAGAAAAACTCATCCATGCTTTTATCTTCAGTAGACTCGACTACTGTAATGGTGTCTTCACAGGTCTCACTAAAAAATCTATTAGAAAGCTGCAGCTGATTCAGAACGCCGCTGCTCGAGTCCTCACTAACACTAAGAAAGTGGATCACATCACACCTGTTCTGAAGTATTTACACTGGCTTCCTGTGTATCAAATAATTGATTTCAAAATGTTATAAATCTTTGAATGGTTTAGGCCCAAAATACATTTCTGACCTCCTGCTAAATTATGAACCATCCAGAACTCTCAGGTCTTCAGGGACTGGTCAGCTTTCTGTCCCCAGAGTCAGAACTAAACATGGTAAAGCAGCGTTCAGTTATTATGCTCCAAATATCTGCAACAAACTCCCAGAAACCTGCAGGTCTGCTGCAACTCTGACTACTTTTAATCAAGGCTGAAGACTTTTCTTTTTGCCGCTGCTTTTAGTTGAACTATTCATATCTTAAACTGCACTGTAACTTTTATTATCTTTGCTTTTTATCTTTGCTCTTAAATGAGTGTTTTTAAATGTCATTTTATAATATGGTTCTTAATGCTCTTAATGTCTTTCATTTTTTTAAAGCACTTTGAATTGCCTTGTGTTGAAAGGTGCTATATAAATAAACCTGCCTTGCCTTGCCTTGCAAAGTCTAAAAGGCTAAAAGAGAGTTTCGCTCCCACACACTCCCCCCCTTGCCTGAAACGCCTCCATTGGACTCCTTTGTTTACTTGAGGAGCATAGATAGTTACATGATCACTATGTAACACTCATGCTTCTATTGGCTGGCTTGATAGGCTAAGGGGTGGGACATCTCTAAGCGGTTGACCAATCACAACAGCTAGCTTGATGAATTGGAAATGGGGGACCCTGATGTAAACAAGACGAAAGTCTTTCTCTGGTCTGCATCCCCTTAACAATTGTATGTTTTGAGCTGTACTGTACTGTACCCAATATACAAGCTGTTAATAAACTTTTCAATCAATCAATCAATAGCTAACTAATCAGAGCAGACTGGGCTCTGGTTTCAGACAGAGTATGAGAAAAATAAAGAGCTTTTTGAACATTAAAACATGGAGACATGTCACAGTAGAAACACTAAATACAAATATGAACCTGAAAATGAGCAGAACATACATGTCCACTTTGACATCTCACTACTTAAGGTTCAGCTCCATTTGCAACCATACCTTTAATAGATTCTCACTAAGAGGCGGCGGACGCTCAGATCACCGTGCTGCTGTCGGTGCTGGATGGATGCTGCTGCGCAGCGAGTGACACCTGGGGCAGGAGACATAGTTTAAACCCAATTTGTTGTGTTGCAGAGCAGGAGGCAGGCTCCATTAAGAGTGGATGTCAGGCTGCACAGGGCCTCACTGATCGATAGCAGATGTCTTTATGTACACTCTGAGGTGCTTCAAAATAACCTCTTTCATAACTGGATATCCACAGAGAGACACTGGATGACAGTCTGTTGGTCAGAGGAAATGGGCATATGAGATTATATTGGCTCTGAGGCATTGCTCTCTTATTCTTTCTTCTATTTTCTTCATTTTTGTTCCGTTTTTCTCACCTGTTAGGGATAATATCTGAAAAGTTGTTATGAAAGCTTTAGCGCAAGTTCAATAAGGAAGACCTAACTCGAGTCACTCACACGTCACTCTATGGCTCCCTTCCCCCCTCATTAAATATGAGGGCGTCACCCCTCAGCAGCCAATCGCTGCACATGCTAAATGCCTTAAATGCCTGCTCTTCCTCCCTGTCAGTTGTCATTGCAGATGATCACACGCAATGGTAGTTGCAATACAATACTCCTTCTCGTGAGAAAAACCGTAAGAAACAACTAGCTCAAGATGTCCAACTCGGACAATTCGGAACACGAAACCTTCTCTGGAAGTCTCCGATCCCGGTTCGGCTCCCCACAGCGGCTTATCAACAGAGGCAGACTTCCTCATCGCTCGGCTCCTGCAGCAGGGCTTTCCCACAGCCCCAGGCCTCACTCTCTCTCAGCTGCGAGAGCTCTCGGACCAGGTCTCCAGCGTAGCTCCCCAGTCCGGGGCAGCAGCTCCAGTCAGCTCCCCAGAGAGCAGGACGAGGCCGCAGCCGCGGAGGTAAAAAAGGGCAGGAAGTCGAGCCCTCCAGGATCCCGTCCCCCTCCAAAAAATCCACCCCTTCTCAGGCTCGCCAGGCAGGGAGTGTCACACCCCTTAGGAGAGTAGCGCGGCCGGCTCCCTGCAATCCCTGGCTAGCTCCATGATAGCTATCGATGCTCGCCTCCAGGCTCTGGAACTGAGCGTCCACACAGCAGCGTGCGTTGACGCTTGGAGGTGGGCGTATCTGAAGCTTGGGGATTTTTTGCGAGCAACGCGACCAACAACCAATCACATGAATCTCCTGCCCCCGACATACAAAGCAATAGCAATGTTAAAACGAAGTAAACTGGATATAAAATCCCCAAACAGGCGAAAACCTACCAGATTCACCCACTGTCTCTGCCACCTCCCTCCATGCCTCGCTCCTCCGGTTTGTATCCCGGTAGATCAACAGAGACTGATCATACAGCACCAGGTGATTCACTACCGCTATAATGAATTTTCCCTCCATTTTTTGGAATATGAGGAAATGACCTGCGTAGTCTCTCCCAGCATACACGCGGTTTGATTGGCTAGTGCTTGTACTGGCAGATTTGCATAAACGGGATTTCATTGGCTGACGCCTCCGTCGAGGCGTCAAAAGTTGAACATTGCTCAACTTTTGACGCCAGCTACGCCAGCAACGCTCCACGTCGCTTCCCAAAATGCAGTTCGGCTAAAAGTGACGTCACCCCATTCAAAGTGAATGGGCAGAAGCGTTGGAAGCTTCAACGCACGCCGCTGTGTGGACGGGCCGGAACGCCACAGGAGCTTCAACTTCCGTTGCACTCAGGTACTAGTTCTAACGAAAATGTTTGCACTCACCCTTACGCAGGGTTGGATTGTAACGGAATACATGTAACGGTGTTACGTAATCAGAAAAAGAAAAAATCAGTATATTCAGCTGGTGTTACATTTGAAAACGAGTAATCTGAGTGCAGTTACTTTCGTAAACCTGAAGTGAATACTTATTGGAATTATTGGTGGAAAGTTTCCTCACAATATGTAATATTCATTACCGGCAGAACCGTGTGCACAGCGCTGCAGCGTATCTGCGAGCGAGAGACGCAGCGTGTCCGTGAGGCCCCGCCCCGCACGCAGATGAGAGAGAGAGAGAGAGAGTTCTCTTTCAAAACATATTGGAAGGTAGAAACGGAGATGTTTAGATAAAACGTGGAAGATAACGTTTATGTTGCATTTATTTACTGTCGAAATGATGACATTTATAACGGGATCAAATCTAACTGAATGGCCTGCTGCTGCCTAATGCATGGGGCAAGTAACTGGGAAAAGTTTTAAAAGTGATTACATCGTTTCAAATAATAAATAATAATGATAATGTATTCTATTTAGGGGCGCCTTTCAAAGCACCCAAGGACACCTTACAATGCATAAACTTTTCCAAGGAAAGGTTTTAAGACAGTACAAAGAATGCAGTCTGGGTGAGTTTTTCTTTTTATGTGCGGTGCAGATCAGAGAGCTGTCCAGAATGACACTAAAATGTTGTGTTCGTGCTCTTCATAAGCTATTAAAACAGTAAAATACGTGTCTCCCGTTCACCAAAACATACCCATCTGTTATGGAAAAGAAAGTACTATAAAGAAGAAAGAACAGGAGGAAAAAAGAAAAGATGGAAAGAGGAAAGAAGAAAAAGAAAAGATAAGAAGAGGAGGAAAGAATAAAAAGAAGAGGAGGAAAGAAGAAAAAAAAAAGAGGAAAGAAAAAGAGAAGAAAGGAAGTATTCTAAAAGTAATCTGCCACCGATACCGGCGGGATCGTGGTTAGTTTCTGATGCGCAGAAGAAAAATCTGGCCCACCCTATATTTTTACAGGCCCACCCTAAAGTACATTTCTGCCTACGCTACTGGTCCGCAAAGCAGCAACAACCAATCACATGAATCTCTTGCCCCCGACACACAAAGCAATAGCAATGTTAAAACTAAGTAAACTGGAAGAAAAAAAATAAAAATAAAATCCCCAACAGGCGAAAACCTACCAGTTTCACCCACTGTCTCTGCCTCCTCCCTCCATGCCTCGCTCCTCTGGTTTGTATCCCGGTAGATGAACAGAGACTGATCATACAGCACCGGGTGATTCACTACCGCTATAATGAATTTTCCCTCAAATGTTTGGAATATGAGGAATTACCTGCGTAGTCTCTCCCAGCATCTGATTGGCTAGCGCTTGTACTGGCAGATTTGCATAAAACGGGATTTTACAGCATATTCCTTCTCCCATACACCCAGACCCACTGGCAGAGGAGGTGGCACTGGTCTCCTGCTCTCTCCCAAATGGAGCTTTTCCCTCTTCAAGCTACCTAACTTCACTCCTTCCACCTTCGAATTCCATGTCGTCACAGTAACCCATCCTATACAATTAACCCTTGTTGTTCTCTACCGTCCATCAGGCGCCTTGGGGGACTTCTTGGAGGAATTAGATAATCTCCTCTCACACATCCCTGAAACTGGCCCTCCCGCTGTACTTCTCGGAGACTTCAACCTCCAGACGGGGAAGATAGACGAACTAACATCTCTGTTAACCGCCTTTGCTTTCTCACTGTCTCCTTCCCCACCAACTCATAAAGCTGGCAATGTCCTTGATCTCATATTCTCAAAGAACTGCGCTACTTCTAACCTCTCTGTAAACCCGCTCCACACATCATGAACATTGCTCAACTTTTTGAAGCGAGCAACGCCAGCAAACGCTCCACGTCGCTTCCCAAAATACAGTTCTGCTAAAAGTGACGTCACCCCATTCAAAGTGAATGGGCAGAAGCATTTGGAAGCGTAACGCACACCACCGTGTGGACGGGCCGTCACAGTGGCTCTGCGCCAGAAACATCAAAAAAATAAATAAATAAATAAATCAGCGACAAAGAACTTCTCAAAGGATATATAATCGGTCCTTTTAGCTCCTCCCTCTTCTCAGTGTTCCGTTCAAATCCCATCGGAATAGCCACACGTAAATAAAAGGCTGATTTTCGATCTGTCCACTCCCTGCTCCGGCCCATTCTGCAGCGTCAATAGCATCATCCCTCCAGATCAGTTCTCCCTTCACCATGCCTCAGTGGATAATGCAATAAAGATGATCAAGTTCACAGGGCTCGGCTCTCCAAAGCGGACATTACCGATGCCTTCAAATCATCCCCATTCATCCGTCTCAGTGGAACTTGTTCGGTATTAAGTGGGAGTCCAAACTCTATCTTCGCCATTCGCCTGACCTTCGGGTGCAGAAGCAGCCCCCGAATCTTCAATTCCTTCTCGGAAGCGCTCTATTGGATCCTGGGAACATCGTCAGAATCCCCTCCGTCCTTCTCCTACCGGACGACTTCCTCCCCATAGACCCGCCACAGGACAGCTCAGGGATCTCACTGGCCAAGCTTAAACACTGCTTCAGGAGTAAGGTGTCCCTCTCTCCAAAGAGAAAACGTTAGGTCCCGACACACGCTTAGAGTTCTTAGGCATCATCCTCGACTCCATAGACATGAAGGCGTCTCTCCCCTCCGACAAATTGCAGCGCATCCGGGACATCACCAAGTCATACTGCGAGCAACAAGTTATCACAAAACAACAGTTGCTCTCCCTTCTCGGACACCTCAACTTCGCCATGCACGTCATCCCCCAGGGGCGCTCGTTCATCTCCCGCCTCCTGGACGCAGCATCAGCGGTCGACAACCTCCATGACTGCGTTTTCTTAGACGAAGGCTGCCGCTCAGACCTACGGTTCTGGTCCCTCCTGCTCGTCCACTGGAACGGAGTTACTTTCTTTTACGATGGCCTCGTGCGTTCCTCTGACTCAATGAGGTTCTTCACGGATGCCGCCCATCCATGGGTTTTGGGGGTTTCTTCCAGGGAGAGTGGTTCGCAGGGTCATGGCCCTGTCAATTTCTACCTCAAGCAAGTTCTCATTAAATCCGGCCTATCACCCATATCATACCCGGGACATTCCTTCAGGATAGGTGCAGCCACCTCTGCTGCTAATCAAGGTCTCTCTACCTCATCCCTACAACAACTAGGACGGTGGTCCTCCTCCGCCTTCACAACCTTCATTCGTCCGGACATCAGCGCCGTACGGGCTTCCCAAAGATCTCTCAGACCCTAACTATGGTATCTATGCATATAACTGGTGGTGGCTCATAAACACATTCATAAGTATACATGTCTCACTAAGGTACCTGATATTCAAACTGCATTCCCGTCCTAGTCTGCGGGCCCCGCCCACAGGGAATAACGTCTCGTCTCACGCGCACCTCCACGTAACGGGCTCCATCTCCTGGACACAGGTATCCAAATCCCAGGCCCTCGCTCAAATGTGTCAGTGTAAAGATATATCCTGCGAAATCAGGCGTGGACTCGGGCCACCGTATTCTCCGGTGACAGTTACAAAACAAAGGAAAATAAAGAAAGAAAAAAGATATATATATATATATAGCCTGCGAAGTCAGGCGTGGCGGAAGGCCACCGTACACTCCGGTGTCAGTTACAAAACAAAGGAAAAGAAAGAAAGAGCAAAGAAAAAGATATATATATATATATATATATATATATAGCCTGCGAAGTCAGGCGTGGCGGAAGGCCACCGTACACTTCGGTGTCAGTTACAAAACAAAGGAAAGAGAAAGAAAGAGTAAAGAAAATATATATATATATATAGCCTGCGAAGTCAGGCGTGGCAGAAGGCCACTGTACACTCCGGTGTCAGTTACAAAACAAAGGAAAAGAAAGAAAGAGTAAAGAAAAAGATATATATATATATATATATATATATATATATATAGCTATAGCCTGCGAAGTCAGGCGTGGCGGAAGGCCACCGTACACTTCGGTGTCGTAGCTTCGGGCTACCGTACACTTCGGTGTTGTGGACGTTGGGCCACCGTTACAAAACGAAACCGCTCGCTACTCGGCGTAGTCAAGCCCTGCTGGCCAGGCATGCGACCCGCAGGTCGTTTTCAGGTAAGACCGGCACTGATTTCGGCAGTCAGAGTCTCAGCATGACCAGTAAGCTCCGGCAGTGATTCCGGCCCAATGCCGCTTACATCTATTATCTTTCCTTCCCAGATCACCAGTCACCCCACAAGGTAAGCAACTCAGTTCATCTCAGTATTCATACTTCACTGGTTTTGGGGATTTCATCGGAGCGGTGCTTTCCCTCCTGAATGATTATCTTGCAAACCGGGGCCTAATCGCCAAACACCATTACATTCTCCTGTTGTATTATCATGGCAATCATTTCATTCATATGACGTGTAAACAATAAATATGTAATTCTTACATCACGTCTCTCCGGTTTGAAATGAAAGCTTTAGCGCAAGTTCAATAAGGAAGACCTAACTCGAGTCACTCACACGTCACTCTATGGCTCCCTTCCCCCCTCATTAAATATGAGGGCGTCACCCCTCAGCAGCCAATCGCTGCACATGCTAAATGCCTGCTCTTCCTCCCTGTCAGTTGTCATTGCAGATGATCACACGCAACCCGCCTCCACCCCTCTCGCCTCCTGTCTCCTTCAGGACAAAGCTAAACCTTCCTCCTTCAGACCGGTCTCACCTACTCATCACCACCACCAGTGTCTAGACCCCGGGGATTTCATCGGAGCGGTGCTTTCCCTCCTGAATGATTATCTTGCAAACCGGGGCCTAATCGCCAAACACCATTACATTCTCCTGTTGTATTATCATGGCAATCATTTCATTCATATGACGTGTAAACAATAAATATGTAATTCTTACATCACGTCTCTCCGGTTTGAACTATAGTTCCTAGCTTTTGTATCCCCCGTAACAAGCACGGAACTTACTATCCTCTTTATGCCATTGTCACTTTCCAACATACTCTTGTAATACAATTTTTAAAATCAATTAGTATGGTATTATTGTTGGCATGGTAGGCTTTAAATATTAGTATTAATGCTCCATTACCTTCATTTATGTCGCTTGCATTTGCTATATTATTTGCCCCTGTGGGTGCATCAGTAGATAGGGTGTGGCTATTCTGTCTGTGCTGCATTGGCTCCAGTGATTGCACCGATTGCAGTAACTCAGGGCACCTGGGTCTGGTGCTCTGCAGCTATTTTAAAGCCTCTCTGCTCCTGTCCTCTGCTCTCTCGCTCTGTTTTCCTGCAGGCACCCGGCTCTGATGAGTATAACCAATGTGTTGAATTGACCAGTGTTGTGCAAATAAACACCTTTACCTACCCGTTGACATGTTGTGTCTCCTTTTTGTTGTGGCCTTTTGAGCCAGGTCGCAACAAATGGGGGCTCGTCCAACGGGTTATTTATTTAAAAAGTTTGTGTAGTGCTCATTGAGCAGCTGATTCATTGTTGTGGTCCAGCTGTGTGCTGGCTCTGCGCTGCTATTTGGGGGACACATCATGTCTTTTGGGTTTCAGGATGCTTTAGTGTGTGACATGGCATCAGGTTTTGTGTGCCAATCAGAAGGTAAGATATTGCTGTTTGTTACGCTTTTGTAAAAGAGATTTCCCCCGCTAGGATTAAGTGGCGTTTCCCCTTGGGTTCCGTCTGTTTTTTTTTTTCATAGTGTTGTGGCGACGTGGTTGGTGTCAGCTGTTTTCGGACAGCTGTCTCGGGGGCACATCCACGTGATTTCTTGGTGTTACCTGCGTGCAGGTCGCTCCATAAATCCGCCGGGTTCCAGTGCGTAATTACCCGTCGCAAGCCACATGAAGACTAGGTGAGATTTGGAAGATTTTGGTAAGGCAGTTAGGGGGGAATTCTCTGTTGGGTTTTGTCTTTTCGCCCAGGCGTGTTGACAGTTGAGTACTTTGCTTTCTGATTGGGTATAGGCAATATATTATGGCTTCTTTGTCAGCGTTTGTGGATGCGCCCTCAGTATCTTTCTTGGATGGTTGCCAGAAGGCGCAGTTGATCGAAATAGCAGAGCATTATGAAATTGCTGTTGTAGGGAGCAAGCGGAAACATGACATTAAAGCTGTCATCGTGTCATCTTTGTTTGAGCGGGGAGTGTTACAGAAGAGTGAGTCTGGTGTGGCAGGGGTCGGGCCAGTAGTGGTTCAGACAGCTGGTTTGACATTCGAACAGCAAAAGGAGCTTTTGGCCATGCAGTTTAATCAGGAGAGATTGCAGTTGGAGATGAGGGGTCAGCAGCAGGAGGTAGAGAAGCATTTAGAGGTGGAGAAGGTGCTGGAGGTGGAAAAGATTAAATGTGAGGTGGAACATGCTAGATTACGGCTGATGGGAGAGGGCAAGTTTTCTCCAGGGGAGGATGGTGGTGCTAGGTTAGCATCAGGCAGTGGCGATATAATTTCTTACTTGCGATTAGTGCCAAAGTTCAATGAGCGTGACCCGGACATTTTTTTCACTCTATTTGAACACATAGCAGAGGCAAGAAACTGGTCAGATTCGGACAGAGTGCTGTTACTTCAGTGTGTACTCACTGGGCGAGCACAGGAAGCCTATTCAGCTATTTGTGGCGAAAATACTTTGGACTATGATAGAGTAAAATCAGCGGTGTTGAAATCTTACGAACTGGTTCCTGAAGCGTATCGTCAAAGGTTCAGAAGTGGGGTCAAGGGAGATAAGCAGACACATGTGGAGTTTATCCGTGATTTAACTTCTCATTTTCAGCGGTGGTGCGCGGCAGCAAAGGTTGCAAGTTTTGACGGTCTTTGTGAGCTCATTGTCTTGGAACAATTTAAAAACATTCTCCCTCAGCGTGTGGCCACGTATGTGAATGAACAGAAACCTCCCACCGCGTTTAGAGCTGCTGAATTAGCGGACGATTTTGTGTTGACACATAAGGGCAGTTTTGCGGAGAAATATTCTAGGGGTGATTGGAAACGTGGAGAAGACAATGGAGATGCCCGTGCAAAGTTTTCACCAGGCTCCTCCCGTAGATTTGCAGGTACAGGGCGACCCGAGGGGGCCAAAGTGGACCAATGTCACTATTGCAAAGGTGGGGGTCATTGGAAGGAGCAGTGTCCATTGCTGGAAACGAAGGGGAAGCCTCGTTTGTCACCACATGCTCCAGCCATGTGTTGTTCTGCCGTGTTGGTTAAAAAGCCACAGGGTGTAGGTTCGGGCATGGTGCCTGATAAGAAGCTGGTTTGTGCCGACTTGGATGTGGGTTCTGTTTTTGGGCCGTTCATAACGGAAGCCGTTGTGTCAATAGTTGGTAGTGACAAGTATGTTCCGATTAAGGTGTTGCGTGACACAGCAGCTAGATACTCATTTATTGTTGAGTCAGTGTTGCCTTTTTCGTCAGAGACAGAGACTGGGGATTTTGTGCTGATGAGGGGAATGGAGATGGGCTTGATTCCTGTGCGACGTCATACAGTAGTGCTGAATTGTGAGCTAGTACGGGGAGTTGTGTCTATCGGCGTGCGTCCCGCATTGCCACTTGATGGGGTACAGATGATTTTGGGCAACGATCTTGCTGGTTGTGTGGTGTGGGCAGGTGTGCCACCGCCTGTGGTGGTTTCCAGACCGTTGGCATCTGTAGAGCCAGATAAGAGTGGTTTGCAATTTCCAAGTGTGTCTCCTTTTTATACTATTACGCGTGTGCAGAGCCGTAGGATGTCTACTGACCTACCTGTTTCGGAGTCTGGAAAAAGTGGCCCAACACGGTCCTTTGACTTTCAGATCGAGACAAAGGTGAAGGAGAAGAAAGAGAGGAAACGCCGCAAAGCGAAGAAGAGGAGGCCGAAGGAGGTCAGCGCGCCCAAGAGGCCGATGAGCGCCTACATGCTGTGGCTCAACGCCAGCCAACCCAAGGAGGAGTGGGACATAAAGGCAGTGGAATCGAAGAAGCAGTACGAAATCGCAAGGCAAGAGCTCGAAGACAGAGGCGGAGGAGGAGCGTCCTCCAGTCCTAAGATGGAAAGTAAAAAGCTGGAGTTAAGAAGAAGGATGTTGGGTTGTCGTGGACCCCTTTGGGGCCCCGTCTTAAGGGGGGGGCTGTGATGCCCCTGTGGGTGCATCAGTAGATAGGGTGTGGCTGTTCTGTCTGTGCTGCATTGGCTCCAGTGATTGCACCGATTGCAGTAACTCAGGGCACCTGGGTCTGGTGCTCTGCAGCTATTTTAAAGCCTCTCTGCTCCTGTCTGCTCTCTCGCGCTGTTTTCCTGCAGGAACCCGGCTCTGATGAGTATAACCAATGTGTTGAATTGACCAGTGTTGTGCAAATAAACACCTTTACCTACCCGTTGACATGTTGTGTCTCCTTTTTGTTGTGGCCTTTTGAGCCAGGTCGCAACAGACATTAAGAGCCTTTAGTAAACAAACCTTTAAACAAACACATTAACTCTCTTTTGCTGTTATCTTTAACGCTCACATTGTTACATGTGACATCTCTACCAGCCAATCAGAACAACCATTGAGCTGGATGCGTATATTTTGTAACATTTCAACTTTAAAACGTAATGCTGTGTTTACAGTTTTCTGGAATGCCCGTAAAGAAGCCAAAGAGTTTGGGTGATCTGACCAGAACAGTTCACTTACTACGGACAGACACCATAATTGCATTCATGCAAATTGTAAAATAAATGTAATAATTGTTATAGAAATACCTCATTGAGAACATTTTAGGGTTATCGAGAATCAATAGTTAGCCACTGTTGTCCATTCTTTTCAGAACAGTATGAAAACCAATTTAGAGAAACTTGAAAATAATCTGGAGAGCATTACAACGGATTCTGTTTCATATAGACATCTGTTGTGTTATTAATGTGAAAGGTATGTTATCATTGTATGGCAACACAGTTGAAAGTGCCGACTCATTTTAATTTGAACAAATACACTTTGTGTTGGCTGCAGCATAGAAGAGAGTATGTTGTCATAAAGTCAAACACAGAAGATTCCGAGCTAGCAAACATGGATTATGTGATGAATGACAGCTACTTACATCAAGCAACAAACGTATAAACATTACGTTATTTAAATATTTATAGATAATAACCATTCAAAGCAAATATATAGCATACATGAGCCTCACTGTAGGTGTAGAGATACATCTGACTTTGAGTCTACAATTGTGTGCTGAAGGTCGAGGTTCCTTCAAACCCTACAGCTCACAAACTGTGTCTTAACAGATGAAAAATCACTCCATTTACTCCGTAAGACTGTCTGTTCAGCCATTTTAATAGAAATCGATGTACTTCAGCCCAGAGGGCAGCAGCACTGTGCAGTCTCTGCCGCTCTGACCTACAAGCCACTGCTCCGCCCCACCCGAAGGCTTGTCTGCGTTTATGTATGTGCCGTGTGTGCATGATCGTGGGTACAGCAGTGTGACATGAAGACAAAGAGACATGTAAAATGATAATAATTATAAGTAATAATCATGTGGCCCACATTGCTTGCACTGGCAGACGGGGTGCAGGGTGTCATTACCCTTTTTCCAACATTTAGACTGTTTCAGGGTTTCTTAACACAGAAAACCCATAGAATCATTTTCCATTTCCAGTTACCCAAAATGTCTTTCTGGTTTCACTCAGAAAGCAGTGTGAGTCAAAACAGTAGATGGCGGTTCCTGTGATCATTATTTTATACAAGATACTTATTTCATCTTTTTTTTTCATTGTTCAAATGAGCAATCTTCTGTCAAGTTCAAACTAAGTGGCTTTTATGATATCAACTCGGTAAAATGATTGTTTGTCAATGGAGTCTGGTATCTTTGAGGAGAACTTATAACAGCCTCCAGGTACACCGTCTCCATCTGAAGGACCTTTTCTGTGATTATAACAATTTAGTCAAAAACGCCCGGGCTACTTATTTTTCCAACCTCATCTCCTCTAGTAAGCACAACCCCAGAGTACTATTTAAAACCATAAATACCATTGTACAGGCCCATCTCAAAGCTCCCATTTGTGTCAAAAGTTTTAGAAAAAGTCATTTCTAATCAACTCAATACATTTCTGAATGACAATAACATCCTTGACAAATCCCAATCAGGTTTCAGAAAACACCACTCCACAGAATCAGCTCTCCTCAGGGTCTCCAGTGACATTATGATGGCATCGGATGCAGGTGACTGCGTGGTGCTGGTGTTGTTGGACCTGAGTGCAGTGTTTGACACAGTGGACCACGACATCATGCTCGATAGACTCAGGGAGTGGGTAGGCATCTCAGGGTCTGCCCTCCAGTGGTTTGCCTCGTACCTCAGTGGGAGAAGTTTCTCTGTGGTGGTAGGCCCGTTCTCATCACATAGCACTCCCCTATCCTGTGGCCTGCCCCAGGGTTCTGTTTTAGCCCCCCTTCTTTTTGCCCTTTATATGCTCCCATTAGCTTGATTAGCAAATTCAAGGGTGTCTCGTATCATTTTTATGCAGATGATATCCAGTTGTCCAAAATGGACAACTTAAACACCCTGGTTACATGTCTGTCTGCAATCGAGGAGTGGATGTCAAGCAACTTCCTACAGCTCAATGCATCAAAAACAGAAGTATTGGCTTTAGCGGCTGATAACATCGCCTCTAAGGTAGCAAGCCACCTGGGTTCATTTAGTGGTAACGTTAGGGCAAACATCAAAAACCTTGGTGTTACCTTCGATCAGTCAATGCTACTAGACAAACATATCAAACTCCTGACCCGTGCCTGTTTTTTCCATCTCAGGAACATTGCCAAGCTCAGGGGGGTTCTATCAAATGCAGAAATGGAGATGGCTATCCATGCCTTCATTTCATCCCGGCTTGATTATTGCAATGCCCTTTTCTCCTGCCTCAATAAAACATCGATAAACCGGCTACAACAGGTCCAAAATGCTGCAGCCCGATTGCTCACTCGGTCTCAAAAAACCTGCCACATCACTCCGATCCTTTCCGCCCTGCACTGGCTCCCTGTCCATCTCAGAACCCAATTCAAGGTCTTGGTTTTCACATATAGAGCTGTCCATGGCCAAGCCCCAGCCTACATCAACGACCTTATCCACCCGCACATCACAACCCGGGCCCTGAGGTCCTCTGAGCAAGGCCTCCTAAGGGTGCCCCGAACCAGGCTAAAAACTAAGGGGGACTGTGCCTTTGAGGCGGTGGCCCCAAGGTTTTGGAATAAACTCCCCCGGACACTGAGAGCCTCTGTCTCAGTAGAGATTTTTAAGGGGCAGCTAAAGACTCACCTGTTCCGACAGGCCTTTGGGGCGCCGGAGGAGGTGTGTTTGTAGCTGTTTGTCATTGGTGTTTTATACTGTGTTTTACCTGCTGTGTTTTATGCCTTTTATTCTACATTTTATACTTGTACTATGAATTGTGTATTGTGTACTGTATACTGTAAAGCACTTTGTACATTCATATTGAGAAGGGTGCTATATAAATAAAGTTGTACTTACTTACTTACTTCCTTTCCGACCAATCTTGGTGCATTTGGTTTATTTCAACCAATTGTGATTGTTGGAACAATGGAAAGACTGATCAAGGTGGTTTTGAGTTGTATTTTGTTTCTATTGAGTCAGAATGAAGTATATTTCTACTAGCAGGAGCAAGGTCAAATTGCTGTTTCTTTCAATGGAGACTGGTTTCTTTGAGGACAACATATTGATTGTATGTTTTTTTAGTTAATAAGCTGTAATAATTAATTGAATTTATAGTTAATCTATTATAGAGTATTCACATTTATTCTATACATTTTATATTGCGTATTCTTTAGATACTCAATAGATATATGTATTTTCTACTGTAGATATGCATGTATTTACTGTTTATGTTAATCAATTATTGTATTTCATTATATTTTCAGCAGACCTGTAAAGCCTGTTAACAGGCGGCTATTGTTTAGTTTAGTTTATTTTATTTTTTTCGAGCGTGTAAAACCAAAGAAAATACAAATGAAACAAAAGATGATACAGACATGATACAGTACTATACAAATGAATGCAATAAAGAATAATAAATTATTGTGAGAATAATGTTTCCCAAATTTGGATTAAGTATATTAAGGTGCAGTTGTCTGTGCCTTGTTCAAGAACATCTTGCTCGAGGACACCTTGGCACCTCTCCAGCTATCAGTCCACATTCAATATGTGTGGTATGATTGGGAATTGAACCAGCGACCCTTCGGTTCCCAAGCCAAGTCCCTACAGACTGAGCTACTGCTGCCTCATATCTAATATTATCTACATTATTATTGTTTTGACTACTTATCCAATGTAACGCTGGTCACATAGCAACAGAAAGAAGCAACACTTTGTGTGTGTTGAAGCAGGAGCGGATGGTTTACAGTCAGTACTAGTGGGTTATTTGTCCAGTTGGAATGAGGCAATTTTCCACTTATATGAAGTTATTCACACACATTGTCCTCCTTCTCTCTCACCTTCTCCCTATAGGAACCTGCTGTACAGCCTCCCAGGGAGGACCCCTCAGTTCTCCGTCCTCAGGTTCTCACAGGAAGCCGTCCTGCATTGCAACGTCACCAGCAGAGCTCTCAAACACAACTCGGCAGCCAAGGAAGTGCTCTGTCACAGCACCATGAACCAGTCTCTGTCCCTCATCCTCCGGGCCATCCGCTCCGCAGAGAGGCTGGTGTGTTTTGGCATGGGCTTGTTTGAAAATTACCCAAATGATAAAAAATGATTAAGCTGACAAAGACCCACAAGTGAACATAATGCACTTGAGGAAAAATGGCCACTTTTCCAGTCAATAAAGTCCAAAATCCATAACCTTATCTTAAGTTAAGAATCCACACACTCATTGAGAGGGAACATAAAAGAAAAATACAAAAATCCCATAGTGGTATTTGTACCCGTCATAACTTCCTTAATAACTAATATTGAACACAACAATATCCAATCCCGAATCAAGTAAGAAATGTTTTTTTAACGATTTTCATTTAAAGGGTCGTGAATAATGAATGTATTAAAATCAACTTGTTGCACACTAGCTCTTTGATATGCAAATAATGTGGACTTCTGACACATATTGGGTCATTTAAATTGCACTACCCTCTTCCAATGATAGCAGACCAGCAATAAAAGGCATAGGATATTTGTTTAAATATTACATGTCCTTCACCTGATATTTGCTCTTTTTTAGATGCATTTTATCCAAACAAATCCCTTTTTTTTTTTTAAAGAAAACTAAAGCATTAATATTACCTGATACAAAAAAAGGTTAGAAAAATCTGAATTATGTCTCTTCAGGTGTAGAAAGAGAACATATTTACATGTGTTAACACTTTAGATGCAGCCATCGTGACACAGGGGTAAGATCAAATAAATTCACGTGACAATTTCCTGATATGGTCAATATAGTTTTGTGACCACATCTGTTTTAAGAGACAGTTTTTTTTAAATGATTAATGTCAAATGTTTTTTATTCTAAAAGCTTTTGGAGAATCACATTGCACAATTTACCAGATTTGGCCAGAGTTGTGTTTGCTGAATCTCCGCAATGAATACATTTTAAAATTGTGTCACCTAAGAATTTTAAAACGGCAATTGGCAGTAATCTAAAAATGCCTTGTTAAGAAATAAGCCATTCTACTGTCAGAACCTTTAGCTGCTCCAAAATCAATGTAAGCCATGGCATCTTAAAACCTTTTACTGTTGTTGAAGAGCAATAACTCACGTTTCAAACAACAGATATTTAAGGGATTTAATGCTTTAAGCAATTCAAATTAAACCCTATTTTTATATCCTGCAGTGTAGTCATTGGGTAGCACCCTTGGAGTAAAACAGTTAAAATGACTGTTTCAGTTGTGTGTGTGTGTAGATGACTTTAGTGAGCCTAGACATTAAACACCCACTCATCGCTGCAGAGACTGGGGGTCAGTACCTGCTTACGGATGCCTCTGGCTTTAGGCTGGATCCCCAAACAACACAAACAGGTGGGTGGCTGGTGGGGGTGGGTGGCTGGTGGGGGAGCATGTCCTTGTTGCTCACACTAGCTTCTCCTGCTGGTAAAGCTGGTTAAATCCTTGCTGTCAGATGAAAAGAAGCAGTTGGCTTCATTGTGGGAGGCACATTGTGGTAGTCTATCCCTGTGCAAGCCAACAGAGCAACCGGAGGGTAGCATTGAGAGAGACAAGGGAGGAAGCATTCGAAAATAAATAAGGGACTGATATTGAAAATATTGTCTGTAATATGGCACTCCTTTCAAATGTTATCAGCATATTAAATACCGTTATTGGCAAATACAACAAAATGACTTGATAAGGTGTTGGATTGAAATAACTACGTTATTTACAAAGTAAAAGTGAAACGTAACATTGTGGACACAAGTCCTCTAGTAGTGACAAGTCGGATTGCAAAGAAGTCAATGGAAAAAAAACTTGACAATTGATTATTACCTTGGTAAACATTTACCTGATGGGTTTATCGCCTCATTTAAAATCTCAATTTTGTTTCAATAAAGCACAATGTTTACTTGTAAGTGTGGTCCCATTGACAGTAAAATAGACACAAAAGCAGGGTATTCTTTTGGACATGGCTACCTTGGGATTGACACAAACCAACGGGTGATGTCACAATTACTATGTCTACGTCATACCGTCTATGTGTGGAAGTCCTGTGTTTTGTGCCTGCTGTGTTGGAAAAGTTGGACGGCAGGAGCTCGGTTGTTGCGAGTTGGCTTGGTGTATAGACGGTCGCCTGTTCAAGTCCCCGAACAGTCCAACTTCGTAGTGTGGACTACTGAACAATGGCCATTTGCTTTCAGAACAATGGCATGGCACACCTTCACTTAATAGGTCTTTTTGTGTTTTACCGTGTGAGTAGATGATAAAACGTTTTAGTTTGTGTAGCATGGACCTTATGAAAAGCATCCAAATGGCTGATAGTCACGTCTACTTAATATGCTGGTAACAATCGAACCAGGAGCAAAATGAGTCCTGACACGATACGAAAACGCTTTTTAATAATCTTCCTTAATTTGAATCAGCCAGTACTTGAAAACAGCTACATTCTGCCACACTTGGCTTCTCAGTCCTAACTAAGCAGCATTCATAACAATCTCCCAGAGTAAATGAGTTGAAACACTCCAATGCTTTGGCGCTCATAAGTGAAGATAAACTGCAGAATGGGAATCACAAGGCGCAGTAATTCCAGATGGATGCATTTACAACCATTATGCACTGTTTGACAATTGTTCTCAATCGCCACTTGTCATTCTCTGCCATTTTCCCAATGTCTGCAAACTGCTAATGTTTTACATAGCATCAGTCAATAATATCCATCTGCCTCCTCTGTCTCTTTATTCTCCTCACATTCTCTCCCTAATGAATGCCACCATCCAGTCATCTCTCTCATTGTGCAGCACTTTGCTCAGGACCAGAGATTAAGGACTTAAAAGCTGACATATTGGCTTCTAATAGTCTGCACAGAGCCCTGAGAAATACCGTTTTTGATACAGTTTGATATTAATATCTCAAAATGCTATTCCAAAAACATAATTGTTGTGAGGAAGGGCAATGGTTCTTAAACTGTAATCAAATCTCAATCTAGCCAATCAGAAACCAGATCAGCAGGTCTAATCCTTTCAAATTCCACTGAGTCATGTGATTCACAGTTATGTAAAAAATATGCGTAAATGGGGTTTCTGGGTTTTTTGTAGTTAGGCATGATGTTTGCTAGAATAGTCTTTGTGTGAAAAAAAGCGAGTAAAGCACTATTTTATACCAAAAAAACAGTTTCGTACATAAAGTTATTTGTAATAGTTTGAATGTTTTTTAGCATGATGGAAAGAGAGCTATAGCTTGTAATTTCTTATGCAGTCTGAATTTTGTACACTTTGAAATGAGAAAAACCGAGAAATACTTTTGGATAGAAGGATCATTTTCATTTCATTTCAAACCTTTATTTATCCAGGTGTATCTCTTGAGATCATTGATCTCTTTTTCAAGGGAGACCTGCTGAATGAAATCTGAATTTTGTACACTTTGAAATGAGAAAAACCGAGAAATACTTTTGGATAGAAGAATACCAACATTATTGGCCGTGTTTGAAACCTCATACTGACGCACTAGCCGTCTTAAGTATGACATTCACACAGCATAGTATGTGCATTTCTTGTATGCAAGAAATGCAAGACGAATGCCACGTGAGAAAGAATATCTGAGTATGCAGCATGATCTTACAGTGCTCGACCCAGTCAACTGCCCCACAATGCATTGCATCTGGGTGCTTTGTGACTGAGTCGGTTTTATAAGATTTAAAGCTAAGCTAAACACTGGTAATGTGTCACTTAATTAATGAGTATACATCATTTTAAATGCAAAAAAAAAGTAAATATTTAGAGTCCCAATATGTGATCAGTTTATTAAAGTAAGGCCTGTTTGGAAATGAGCTGCACGTTTTTCAGGGATGTGAGAGCCGCTGGCGGTCATCTGATACATCTTTTACCAATACTAGTACAATTATACTTACAGTAATCGTTAATCTACTAGGTAGTATGTAATATGCAGTATGTGCACATTTTGTATGAGGTATGTAGTCCCTTAGTATGTGATTTCTTACACAGCCATTACTACAATTGCTTCTTTATATTCCCAGTTAATCAGTTTATTCCTAAAACCCTGTGTCCTAAAATGAATGTTCCAATACAACTAAACTGCATTTTCAATTACATTTCAAGGCAAAGTATTTCTTCCTGGATTATGATCGCAGTTTTAAACTATTTTGTAATGTTTAGGCAACAGAACTATGAGGCACAATAATAAATCTTGTTACGCTATTGAAGTTAAGGACTTAAATGGGTTAAAGTGAACATCGACTTTAGTTTCACACGAGCCACATTGGATGAAAGTCCCTTTTTTGTGTTCATCCAGCCAACCCGATCTCTGCTATACACTGACTTATGTTGACCTTGATCAGAAATGCATTTGTAATAAACAAGAACAATTCTAATCCAGGAGAAAATATCTTTCTCAAGTTAATGAAAAGCTAATTTGTTGGATGGAAACATAATTGTTGGGAGTTTAACCTACTGTTCTAGTATTTAGTGCGTCCACAGTCATAATGATGAAACTGGTTATTTTTAGTCTCGAAAACGTGTTTTTGAATAATTACATTTAATGTGCAACACATTTGATACACAACATTTTGTAGGGATAATTTGCTATTTAATATTTGATTGTCAAATGTGTAAATAAATAGATTTGCAATACTGATTTACGAAAATGAAAGCTTTTCAGGGATCCAAAAAATAAATGTGCATTGCTTTAAATCATGTGCCTTTTATGATAAAAATGCTTTAATGTATAAGTATGGAAACCCAAAACATTGATTACAATCAAGATTTGCATTGATGTAACGCATGTTAGAACACAAGGTTCATTTTTGTTGCAGTGCAATTGCATACAAAACCAATAGAAAACACACCATGTGTGTAGCTACAGCTAACATCGTTAAGGTTTGCACATTTGCTACTTGTGGTAAATGCAGACTGCTAAAACCCTCAAACTTTTGAAAATGGATGAATTATGCAAGGTGAACATTTAAAATCTGCATGGTACGTTCCCGTATCAAGAGAAAAGTTGCATTGTTGAATGTTTTTTGTAATGCAATGTATTGTTTAAAGTTAAGGCATACTTTTTATTGACACTTTCTGGGGCAAAAAGTTAGCATACTGTAAGCAGCATCAGGCAACATTCAATCATGTCTGCAAATTGTGTATGTAGCACAGATATAACTAGAGACATCAGGCAATAGGATCACACCAGCTGCAACGGCAGAGTGGTGCAGTGATGACATCTTTTTCTCGGCCGACCCAGAAGTTAGCATCACAAAGGCTCCCTCGACAAAGCAGTGGCTTCTAAATATGTGCCATAATAACACACTTGCATCGCTGCATGAATCTTCTGCATCTGTTCTGTGTTATGCTTGCATGATAACACGTTATCATTACTTACTCATTATTGTGCAATGACTTTATGCTTGTTTGTGCTATTAAGCATAAAAAAGGTTCTTGACCTTGTTTGCTCAAAAATAGGTTGTCATGTCTTTTGAGTTGGATTGTTGTATAACTAGTAGTAACGTAGAAACAACCAGGGCCTCCACCCTACCTCTTAAGAGGTCTCAACTCATAGGAGGGAAACACCTTAACTTGTTTGTACAATGAGGTTTTTACTGTGTACAGTATGTATTCAAACATTAAGAGGCTTAAGTTGAACTATTTGGCAATGTTATGTCATTTTAATTGAAATAATCAATACCTGCTTTATTGTGGAATTTGCGCAACATTGTAAATGTTCTTTGTGATGTTTCTGTTTAAATAGATTCTCCAAATCTTTGCATTTAACCAGAACACATAGTCACTCTGTATTCTATTATGAGTTTGCTGAGTTGTACATTTAATCAAACTTAACAATCAAAAATGTCTTCTTTGAAAACCTACCAAACACTTTCAAATGTAACTTTTAAATAAGCTGACTTTGACTCTCAAATGTAACACTGTTATTATGAGTTAAGTCATTCAGTATGGCCTCATTTCTGTATGCATGACATATTTTCTTCAGTAGCATAAGCAGGGATTTTCCTAGCATGTTTTATGTCCCTTTTGAGTGTTCAAGTCTTGAATTTCTAATGCAATAAAGACCATTTTCAAAACGTTTGTATGTTGTTGCTTGTGTCACAGAAAACTGTTAAGACAACACAACAGGACACTCATCGTTCACATATTTAAAACTAAACATTTCTGCAACAAAATGGTTGCTTATGCATGTGGCCTAACTTCTGTCCCTGCTAACACATGGATGTGGGCGGGTCGGAGCCCGTTTAAGTTTTGGTATTGAATCAATTGTTTTTAGAAGAATAAGCAGCTTCATTAATCCCCAAGAGAGAATTTCGTTTTTCACGCTCTTAATTATATACACGGTAAAAATAATATACACATGCAAAGGACCTAAACACATTCGGCCTAAATGTTTGGTTTTTTCCATCAGTTTTTCCATTATTTTTCATTAAGTCTGGATCACTCTGTATTTGTGTTCTGATCAAGTCTTGAACGACACCTCTTTGGTTCCGGACATCTCTAAGTGGTTAACAAAGCATGAAAAAGACTGAAGTACAAATACTTCAAACTAATTGTACTTAAGTTCAGTTTTCATGTTTTATCAAATTAAAATCCCAAAATTTAAAACAAATAACAACAAATAATATGATACTCTGGTCCAGCCCTTTACTAGTGAAATGTACTTGGGTTCCTGAGTTGAGCATAACAGTCAGTCAGATGAGAGGAGGAATTATTTTATTTGCAAATAATAAAACGGATGTATTTCCAGTGTCTGTTATGAGCCCCCATACTACACTTCTCTGTCAATGCTATGTTTGTATGGAGCCTATTAACCATCACACTTAATATTTATTTATAACAAGGCTTCAAAGTTTTAAGTAAACATGGCTGAATTACTTCTGTCTGAGCAAATTACATAGTAATATATATATATAAATAAATATAGGAATTAATAAATGAAATAATACATTAATAAATACATTATAAAAATAACTAAATAAACAATTACAACAGTTTTAAAAAATAGTATAAAGATAAATAAATAAGTGAATATAAATACAAAATTAAATACAAATAATAAATAGATGAAAAATGTTAATCATGAAAACATAAACTCATGGCCCATTGATTGATTGATTGATTGAAAAGTTTATTAACAGCTTGTATATTGGGTACAGTACAGTACAGCTCAAAACATACAATTGTTAAGGGGATGCAGACCAGAGAAAGACTTTCGTCTTGTTTACATCAGGGTCCCCCATTTCCAATTCATCATGTCATTTAAGACTATAAGACATATAAGACATACAGATGGCTTATTTACAATGTACATACAGGTGGTTTTTTACATACAGATTGCTTATTTACAATTCACAGTATGCCTTTAGTATACAGTCTACTGCTCTATGGGCACATACCGCACAGTTCCAGAGTATGCTGCTCACACAGAAAGCAACATCGGGGAGGTGCAGCATCCGGAGGACCGTGCGCGTTCACACGTCGCGAAAGGGGCGGGATGAAGAGGAGAGAGCGATACAGAAGAGAGGAGGAGTATGAGGTGTGATTTGTGCCAATGAACGAACTCACTCTATTTCAATATATTTCTGGTATTAAAATGATGTTACACCCCTTGTATGCCCTGAACGCAAAAACAACCACAAACAAGAATATATATTTGTAATTATCAAAATGATAACAAAGGCTGAAAAAACAGAAGCCTGTCTTCCCTTGGTCTCCAGCCAGGGTCGGCTCTAGAACAAATCGAATGGGGGGCAATCATTTACCAAGGGGGGGCACACACTGCCGTCAACAACCAACACACAAACATCAACGCAACTTCAATTTAAAAAAACATGCTGTAAAGTCTATTGTCTTTCACACACATTGCAGGGGTGTAGTGCTATTGTATAGCGCACCTATGACTTGTGCATACATGCACGGTTGTGGCTGGCACGACCACCAAAACAGAAACATATAAGGACAGAGGGTGTCGTTTTCTCATACTGATATTCTGCACAAACTGTGCTGTTGTATTTGCTGTAAAGTGTCTTTACTGTAGGTTTTTTTTTATTATATGTACAGCACTTTGGCTCGACCAAAAATCGTTGAAAAATGTGCTATATAAATAAAACTTGATTTGATTTGATATGGACATAGGCCACCATATAAAAAGTGTGCAAATGTATTTAGTATCCTATCCATGTGAACATGTTTTAGGTGGGAGTGGACCTAACCTCTAGGAGGGTCTGGGGGCATGCTCCCCCGGGAAGATTATTTTTAAAATATTTAAGTTAAATGCATCAATCTGGTGCACTTTGAGAGCAAAATGAAGAGATCTATGGATAGCCTACATCTCTCAGCATCCATATGAAACAGAACTGTACACAGATTTACTTTTTCTTTATGGATATTTTACTAATCACTCCCCTTTTAAACTGTATTCTTGTGGTACTGTCCTATAGTATTTCATACCCGTTTTTCATTTATTCTCTCTTTAATAACTATAATGATCATATAAAGGTATTCCTCGAAAATACTTACATAAATGGTGACCAAACCGTTTGAGACCCACTGAGATAACCTACACTAAAGTGAACTATCTAAACACTGAGAGAGTCCTTACCTCACTGAGCTGACGTTATAAGATCCTCACAGTCTGACAGGAGAGGACTCTCCTCCACCTTGGTGTAGAAACAGCCCTTTATATCCGTTAGCATAGCTAGCTAACCAGATGCTAACAACATTCCACGTTACCGCTCGCGCACTCACAAAATGCGCTCGTGCCACACACACACAGAGCCGAGCTTGAATAAAACACAGAGACCCATGTACTTGTACTGTACTGTATATCATATTATTTTCGATGGCTTTACTGTATAATCAGTATAACAGATGAACAGATCGCCACTGGGCTTTCATCTAAACACACAGCCACGTAATGATAACCAAAAAAAGGTCGGGGGTCATTGGTCAAGCAACACACCAATCAGAGAGCAGCAGTGAGCACACCTCAGGCTGTGTTTTATATTTGTATTCTTTATTTCTGATGTATTTCACACAAAAAACCTTTAGTGGAAACGTTTTCACTTATATGATTAGAAAAAGAAAAAAACGGCAAAGTGGCAAGGCTTGCCAACCCTGCGTTGGGGGGGCACAGTGACTCATTTGGGGGGGCATGGCCCGCGAATGACCCCCCATGACACCGACCCTGTCTCCAGCAGAAAACGCCACTGTGTCACCACGTTTTCATAGTTTTGTGTGTGAAATAGATCGCTGCAGTGAACACGACTTTATGTATCTCACGCCTAGACTACTGCAACTCCCTCCTGGCTGGTCTACCTGCATGTGCCATCCGACCTCTGCAGCTCATCCAGAATGCAGCGGCTCGCCTGGTTTTCAACCTTCCTAAATTCTCCCACACCACTCCGCTCCTCCGCTCCCTTCACTGGCTTCCGGTAACTGCTAGAATCCACTTCAAGACACTGGTACTTGCTTACCGTGCTGCGAATGGATCTGGCCCTTCCTACATCCAGGACATGGTTAAACCGTACACCCCAGCGCGTGCACTACGCTCTGCATCAGCCAAACGACTCGTTGCGCCCTCGCTGCGAGGGGGACCCAAGTTCCCATCGGCGAAAACACGTGGGTTTGCTATCCTGGCTCCAAGATGGTGGAATGAGCTCCCCATTGACATCAGGACGGCAGATAGCTTGCACATCTTCCGGCGCAAACTGAAAACTCATCTCTTTCGACTCCACTTCGAGCGTTAGAACGATTAACGAAGCACTTTTATACCAATAAAGGACTGGATTACCTAAAGGCAGTTGAGTAGCACTTGAAATGTTTGGCTCTATGAAACCTGATATACTTATATGATTCTGTTTTCTTCAAGGTTGTGTCTTCCTGGTCGAATGTACTTATTGTAAGTCGCTTTGGACAAAAGCGTCAGCTAAATGCAATGTAATGTAATGTAATGTAATGTATTTGTTTATGGTTTATTTGATATGGAGGGATGCAGTACATAGAAGTTCAGAGAAGAAGCAACCCCTATATATTGTTTATTTTATTTCGTTTCATTTTGGCACCATGGTAGAGGCAAATATAGAGTTAATGTGCGGAGATTATAATGTCCCGTTTACTAAAATATGTATTGTTTTATGATGTTTAGTTGAAAAAAATAGTCACTATTCTACATTTTGCTGCACTCAAGCATACTGTACGTCTGAAGACAAGAGTTGTGTCCCCCTTTGGGCACAAGGGGGAGTATTGTATATTTATATTTTGTATAGATGTTGCAACTATACAGAGCTTTGGCAATACTATATGTAACTGAGGTAATGCTAATAAAGCTATTGAATTGAGTAGTATACCTTTAAGTGAGCTGTCAGGAGGAAACAAAGGTTCACCAACACATTGCACTCTACTGCTGAGAAAGGCTGTGCAAAGACCTGAAACGATGTGCTGCAATGTCTGTGTATTTTTGAAGAAAGTAATAACTCGCACTGAGTCTTAATACATTACTTTATTTCATTATTTTCGCCCTTCATTTGAGAAACACTATCCAATGATTTATTATGTTTGTGTTACACACACACCATTACTGAATTCATTCTAAAAACAAGAATAACCTACATACAACAATAGGGAGCCCTGGCTCAAGGACGGACAAAACAAGGACACCACACATGATTATTTTCCAATTACAGTATATTTATTTAAAGAGAGTAACTAAATTGTGATATCAGTTTAATCAGTAATGTGTGTGTAGTGTATGGGTGTGTGATGTGTCAGCAGGGCCGGACTGGGACCATAGGTCAGGCCGTGAATTATACACCCAGCCAGGCCATACCAGTTTGTTTTGGGGGCGTTTTGCTGGATGTATCGTCAATATCTACAACGTTGCTGCCCTACTCAGTTGCAATTTCCCTTGTGCTGGACCCTGAATCTTGACTTGTCTTGTCAACCTCCTCAGCATCTGCTGGTACTGAATAAGAACCAGCATTGGGATGGATTAAACTCTGATCAATAACTATAACTTATTGAGAGAACATGAACATAGCTTGCTTATACTGTTGTCATTACATTTCCTTTGGTTTTGTTCAGTGTCAGTCATAGCCTATTGAAACCGTTTCCTCTGTACCTGCCAGTTCTGTCCAATGAGCTCTGCATCTCTCCCTCAGGGCCATCGCCATCAGCATCATCTGATAGTGGAACTGAATAAGGAGAACATGTAATCATTACATTAACAACAATTTATGAAATAACATTGTTCAAGAACATATATTATGCAACACTTATTTTATCACTAATGGCGCGTTTCCACTGCAGCGCGGAGCTCGCTTTAAGCGTGCCGAGCCGTGCGGGGTCCGTTTTTGGTTGCGTTTCCACTTGGCCTAGTACCGGCTAGCGGGTCCTAATTCACAGTTTTTCTGGCCCCATAAAATCGTGGTTCTAGGGCCAGGAACAACCAGACTGAGTCGGGCTGAGTATGCTAAACTAGAGAGAGAATCACTAACAGGGGGCCTACAACTACAACAAGATGAACATATTTGAACGTGATTTAATCGTAATACACGTTTCAAAATGATGCCGAAGTAACAACATACTGATACCGGTTAGTAAAAACCATGAATTAATGCTTTGACAAGTCTGCAGACAGACGGCAGGCGAAAACCCCTTTTAAAATGCGTGTTTTCTAAATGGAGCTTGGCTAAGCTAACGATAGATATGCTCCGACCGTCCACACTCACAACAACGGCCTATACAGACATAAATAAACCAGCGACTGTATTCGCCATGACACAGGCAGTCTGTGGTTTGTACTTGTTTAACTTTTGTCTAGTTTCTGAAAAGATATGAAGTGCTGTGAGCTCTGCGTGCTAAGAGCTAACGGCTGTGTTGTTTTTCTGGGGCTCTCATTGAAGATGACGTCACGGCTCCACCTATACTGCGTTACTATAGTAACTACCCCAGTTCCTAAACTGTAATGGAAGCGCAGCATTAAAGTGAGCCGGGCCTAATAAGGCCTAACCAAACCGCGCGAGGCCTGCAGTGGAAACGCGCCAAAAGTTGACCCTGTATTTGCATGGCCTAATACCATAATGATTGTCTCCCCTTTAGACAACACAGTGTTTCCCACAGATCTGAAATATACTTGGGGGGGTGGTGGTAGCGGGGGGGTTGATGTGACGTGCAACAACATTAACATTAACCTTTCTGTTGGTCGCTTGTTAGCAGACCCTTCACGGATGGCAGAGCGAACAGGTACAGGCAGGGCCCATACTGATAGCCCTATAGTTTAAATCTACCACCCACACATGAACATATGGAAATGGGTTACTATATAAAAAAATTAATGTATTTATAAATGTATTTAGGAACCTATCCATGTGATTTTTAGTGGAGGTGGACCTCAAATCCTCTAGGGGGGTCCAGGGGCATGCCCCCCCGGTAAGATTTTATTTTTTTATTTTGGAGTTAAATGCATCAATCTGGTGCACTTTGAGGGGAACATAAAGAGACTAGATCTATGGAAACACCTATATTAAACAGAACTGTATACATTTCAATAATCATAAAATCAAGGCCATAACCAATAACATACCATTTCCAATATGAAAAAAACACTGAAACTTGTTTATTAATTTATTTTTGGTTCATTTATAGTTGTGAGTGTGTCTGTGCTCCTGAATCAGCCTCTCCTGTCTCCCTCATCTCCCCCCTCCTCTCCCCCCTCTCCATCCTCTCCCCCTGCTCCTCTTTGAGGCAGCAGCAAAGACTAGTTTTCTCTCAACAAGTTTTAAAAGTGTATCTTACCTTTTTTCACCTAGTTAACTTTTTATTTATTTATTCATGCATATTTTACTAATCACATTACATTTCATTTAGCTGACGCTTTTATCCAAAGCGACTTATAATGACCGATTACAGGGACATTCTCCCTGGAGTAACTAAGGGCTAAGTGCCTTACTCAAGGGCACACTAGTGGTGGTGTTCCTGGCAGCATTTGAACTCACAGCCTTCCGATCTTCAGCCCACCTCACTATCCATTAGACCAATCACTACCCTCTCAAATGGAAATTTCACTAGCAGGAACCACGCCACAACAGTGTGATTTTTGTAAGTTTATTGAAGTAACATGTGAATGATATGAGGGGGTGAAGGGATGATATGGGAGGACGAGCTGTGGTCCGTGCAGTGGGAGACTGAGAGTGGGGGTTCCGTCTCCGGCATGATCTGCGTGGGCTGATTACGGGCCCCCAGACAATACCTGGAATTAAAATGTTAGTATATACAGTATATAAATATGCACAGTTTAAATATAAATGTTGACGGGCAGAGGATGTTGGGATGAAGGGATGAGGGATGGAGGGATGTAGGGATGAAGGGATGTAGGGATGAGGGATGTAGGGATGAGGGATGTTGGGATGAGGGATGTAGGGATGAGGGATGTTGGGATGAGGGATGTTTGGGATGAAGGGATGTAGGGATGAGGGATGTTTGGATGAGGGATGTAGGGATGTGGGATGTTGGGATGAGGGATGTTGGCTGAGGGATGTTGGGATGAGGGCTGTTGGGAGGGCTGTGGGCTGGCTGTCGGCCTCGGGCTGTGTGGCTGGGCTGTTGGGCTGCCGTGTCGGGCTGCTGGGCTGCGGCTGTTGGGATGCCGGGCTGTCGGGCTGAGGCTGTTGGGTCGGGCTGTTGGTGCTGCGGGCTGTCGGGCTGCGGGCTGTTGGGCTGCGGGCTGTTGGGCTGCGGCCTGTCGGGCTGCGGGCTTTGGGCTGCCGGGCTGTCGGGCTGCGGGCTGTCGGGCTGCGGGCTGTTGGGCTGCGGGCTGTCGGGCTGCGGGCCTGTTGGGCTGCCGGGCTGTCGGGCTGCGGGCTGTTGGGCTGCCGCGCTGTCGGGCTGCGGGCTGCCGGGCTGCGGGGTGCCGGGCTGTCGGGCTGTCGGGCTGGAGGGATGGGGGGCTGTAGGGATGTTGAGGGAGGGAAGAGGGATGGATGGATGTATCGCTCTGTGTGAGTCGGAAGGGGAACTGTATGGGTAGAAAGGGAGAGGGAGTGTGGGTTGAAAGGATGGAGACAAGCAGTGGCCGGCAGTTTTGCCGGATATAAATAGGGGTGGCCGTGGTTCGAGGCGGAGTTTTAGGCGTGGCCATGCTCCTGAACCTATGTTATTGATTTAACCTCATATGTGTTTACATAAATGGTGACCACACCATTTGAGACCCACTGAGAACTTAGACTAAGTTAACTATCTAAACACTCAGAGAGTCCTTTACCTCACCTGAGCTGAGGTTATCCTGAGCTTGAATGACACACAGAGACCAATCAAGGGCTTTGATTTATGATCTGTATGACAGCGGCCATGTCGGCAGGCCACATCATGTGGACAGCCAGTCACCCTGTGTGAGGCAGGCCACTTAACAGGCCAGAAGGAGGCGAGATCAGAGCAAGGGAGCGAGGGATCATTGTCCACAAGTTAATCGATCGCAGATGGCGTCGTGCTCACGGACGAATACAAAAAAAAAATTATTAAAAAATAAATGTATAAATAAAAAATAAATACCTAAATGGGTCGCGAAATATACTTGGGCGGCCGTTAATATACCTGGGCGGCCGCCCAAGTATAGTCTATATGTGGGAAACCCTGCAACATAACCATCTCAAGTTATTCACTCACAGTATGAGGGGTGTGTAGCCCCACAGTTAGCTGCAGTCTAACGGTTATATTACATATATTTGCCTTGAGTAACATTAAGGACATGTTTGGGTTTTGTGTAGCCTTTTAGTCTTCAGTCACACAGGGCCTGCCACTAACTTAGCATTGGACTGAGAAACTGTTTTGTTGACAGTCGATGTGCACATCAGGCTACAATATAGAAAGAAAAGCCCTCATAATAGTGGCACTGACACTAGAAAAGTGGATCACATCACTCCGGTTCTGAGATCATTATACTGGCTTCCAGACTGCCAAAGAATTGATTTTAAAATACTACTGCTAGTTTTTAAATCACTAAATGGCTTAGGACCGAGGTATAGACGACCTTCTCCATCACTATGAAGCATCCAGGAGTCTCAGGTCTCTGGGTCAGGTCTGCTCTCTGTTCCGAGAATAACCACTAAACATGGAAAAGCAGCTTTTAGTTATTATTCCAACAATTTGGAACAAACTGCCTAAATCATGCACGTCCGCCGAAACACTTCCTATTTTTAAAACTAAAAACGCACCTATTTGCCGCTGCCCATACTGACACTACAGTATGCCTTTTTAGTCATGTATTCTGTACCTGCTGTGTTTATTTATTTATTTTATTTCAGCATCCATGGTTGACACGTCAGCGCTCCGCTCAGTTAGCTTAGTTATCTGTTCTTTGGCACAAGTCACACCTCATAGAGTGAAGGGGGGGTGGGGGGGGGGAGAGATAGGGTAATGAAAATGATGGCGACCGTTGCAGAGGAGATAAGAATCCAAACAAACTCCTGTCCTGTCCCCGACACCAGTCTCAGCCCTCTGTCCGTCAAACTCACGCGGAAGCACCAGCAGGACAGACAGTGGAGCGTACGCTTCGTTTACCTGCAGTGCTGTGAGTACCGACACAACACGACGTTACAGACCCTAGCACAACACACTGATGGACCGCCACAATACAAGCTAGGACCAACATCCGGTTTGTCACAGCAGAGTACATGCACACTTATCATATTTAGGATTCGTAATAGGGGGGGGGGGGGCTCTCTCGACAGGGGGTGTTGGAAGTGTTGGGAGAAGGGGGGGGGGATACCACACATTCCTTTGGATGTATGGTATCCAGCCAGGGCTATGATGGATGCCCAGGCCAACCGCCACACACGCATAGGTTTCTTCAACTATAAGAATAACAGGGTTTTTATTAGTTACATTCATCTGGAATTCATTTACTTCTTACAATATTACAACATAATGTTCTATTAAGATTTTTTACAATGTTTTAAGAGACTATACATTAGTTTTTTCAAATTGTTTTAACTTACTATATTATGAATTGTGTCATGTTATTTATGACTTGCATTATTATGATTTCAATTCACATCTTTTTCCAACACACAATACTCTTTTTCATATTTTTTGACATGCATTACAAGGTTTTTTTAAATATATTTTTGGTCATACTATACTATCACTTTGTTCATGATATTTCCGACATACTATGAATTATTTTCATATTTCAACATACTATAATAAGACTTTAAATGATATTTTTTAACATACTTTACTTCGACTTTTTTGTCATACAATACTATTATATCTTTTGTTTTTTTCCGACTTGTTATGCTATGACTGTTTTAACACACTTTGTCTTTATCCTTCACGATTATGGCAAAAATGAACACCACAATTATGTTGATCAATGTTGAGGTTATTTATCACTATTATTCATTTGTGTGAATTGGTGTTCAAAACCTTTATTTATCCAGGTAAAATCCCATTGAGATCAATGATCTCTTTTTCAAGGGAGACCTGCAGCAGTAGGTTCCACAAGAAGACATAAACAACAGAACAACAAAAGGACATCATACAGCAAAATGTACAGGGATTACAATTTACATATTTAACCACAAGTACAGGTACCACCAGCATCTGATTTTGTAGCATCCAACCGAGCTTTAAAAACATGTGGTGGTACTAGCTTGGTAATTTTCCATTCTTTTTGCAGACTGTTCAATGTTAGTGGAGCTGCACATCTAAAAGCTTTCTTCCCTAAGACAGTCCTAGCACTTGGCACATTTAATAAAACCACAGCATGCGATCTCAGGCAATAAGTACTTTCAATTCGCAGAGAGATCAGAGAGCAGATATAAGATGGTAGTTTATCCAACATGGCTTTGTAAATGAAAAAGTACCAGTGACTGAGCCTTCGTACAGTAAGTGATGGCATAACCGCCTTGGTATACAGGGTACAGTAATGCGTAAGTGCTTTACAATTTGTCAAAAATCTCAGTGCACTGTGATACGCAGCATCTAACTTGCTCAGGTAATTGGCAGGTGCATTCATATATAACAAATCACCATAATCCAGCACAGGTAAAAAGGTCACAGTGACTTTTCCTGGCCTCAAGCGAGAAACAGGACTTATAAAAGGTGTTTATAAAAGTATTTATAAATGTGCTTTCGAAATGGAATAAACCGCACAGCATTTATTTCAACTCTGCTAATGTAGAGATTATGAGAAAACAGACGTTGCGATATTACATTTAACTGCAATATGTATTGCAATCTAAAAAAAATCACAGGAATAATTCCAGAAAAGAACAACATACATTCTGCAGAGCACAGAGCCACCTACACCAACACCAACCAACTATAGCAGGTCAGCCCAATGAACCCCTGCTAGTAGGACATAACCTGTAAAAGGGTAATGCGGAAATGTTATTATTATATTATATTTCTAACCTCCTTCAACATAGATACGCTTTTTTAATATGCTGAAATCTGAACCATTTTGTCTGTAAATGTAAGACCATAACAATGCCAATCAACATTTCCCTGAGCCCAAAGTCACTTCATAAAGTTTTTTTTTTTTTTCAACTACGTCTAACACCCAGATATTCAGCCTGCTATCAAAGCTATTTCTTATATTGTAGAATATGGACGCAGAAAATGTTTGTAATTTGTGCTTAAAAAGTGGCTGAAATTATTATTAATATCTACAGTATTCCACACCTAATAAAGACTACACTTCCTGGTCCCTCACTGCTTCACTTCTGCTTTGCAACTCGCAACTGGTGGTGAGACATGTGGCAGCAACATTTAGAATTGTTTTTGTTATGGTCAGCTCAACCTGTGCAACAAGTTAGGAAGTGAGTCATTTAAGTGTGTCAACTTTCTGACATACTTTGGCAGACAAATCAAAATGCCATTAAATGTCCATTAAGGTCACTTTGTCCATCTTTCTATGTCAATCTTTACATTCTGTCTGTCTGTGACACAAGTTATTGAGCCATTATGTTACATGCCTCGGCAGCTGTGAGAACACAGACAATATGAAAAAGATTATAATGACACGTCTGATGACTGACGCCATACTGTATGTCGCACCCTCAGCCATCTTTAGAGGGGTGGAGGGAGAACAGCAGAGGATTGATAACACAATCAGGGAAAACGCTCAGACTGATTCCAAATGACAGCTTATTTCAAGTGATGACGGGAGGCCTGTAGAGTGGATGTGATGGATTTGAATGCGACAGAAAAGTGAGCTGCCTCATCAATACATCCATCAACATGTGCTGACAGGGGGGGCGGGGCCGCTGGAGGGAGACTGAGTGTTAGCATTTACATCGAAGTAAAATAAAATGTATCTTATTACCTATTTTGTGCTGTGTTCAGGGTATAACTGTATCCAAACTGAGGCAAGGTATTGATATCTCAGGGGGGAAATTGGTTTTCATGACAGTCAAAAATAAGGTTATTCTGTATATTTTATAATGTGTATACACTTTTCAAAAGGCTGCTGTGACAAGACAATTTCCCAACTTGGGATAAATAAAGTATCTATCTATCTATGCAGAATGTATTATACAAACATAAGAAATAATAATGTAAATAAATAAAATATAAACGTAGGAAATGATTGTAAAATGTCCAATAAGCGATACATCAAATACAAATAATAAAATATCATATACACATCAAAAGTCCTGTGCCGGCATTTAGACTCAAAGTGCCTAAAACAGTGTTTTAACTCCAGTCCAGCTTATTGTCTATACTCTTACTCCTCCATAATGTCTACACTGAACTCTGGATTTAAACCGGGGTCACGGTGCCTTGGTTCTCCTCAGGTCCTCCTTAGTTTTTGAAGCTGCAGGTGGTCCTGCAAAAAAGAGGTCAATAAAATAGCTCTGATCAATATAACAGCAACTGAACAGGTGTTAACTGAACAAATCCACCTGGAACATTAACTGTATAGTAGCTTAGCCATCCAAATAGATAACAATCAGTTACATAACAATACAAAACCCAAATCACATGGAGCAGCCCTATATATAGTATATAAAACCACACTTTTAAACTGATTTGATCCGGTAACATAGTGTGTACTGCTTCTCTGTATGTTTACTGTCTCACTCTGACAATAGCCTCAAGGCCAAGCTCCTTCCAGTACACACCCAACAGGTTCAATTGTAACCATAGGCACTCGAAGCATCCTGTTTGTCAGTTAGTTTATGTTATTCTACCTGAGATGGAAGTAGAGTCCCCCAGTGTGTCAGGGAACATTGAAAGGAATGAAATTGGCTGATGCAAACTTCATGAACCATCATCAGGGATGATATGTAGCCTGCAGTGAAAGAAACCGCTTCATGCAGTTCAACCTTTTTTGAACTGAGAGCTACTTTTAAAGTTACCAGTCTGCAGAGATCTACCAGTCCAAATAGAGAGGCGTATTACTGACAGCCTACTACCTGGTAAATACACACTTCTACTTGTATAAAAGTGACCTTTGTACGATTAATACTTCATAAAATACTGCAGATCCTTTATCTTACCTCTTTCTAATCTACACACATACAAGTATTTAACTGAAGTTACACAACAGCGTTGTTGATACAGAGTTGGAGTTTATTCACACGTCACATACTACAGTGGGTAATGTTTTCAAGAAACATTGAACAGTGCTGCCACATATGACACAGGGAAAAAAGAAAAGACTCTGAACCCTTTCTTTGCCATTATATAAAAACAGTGTTGCTTCAAAAGTATAAATGAGGCTTACTAATAAGACAACTCAGATCTGAAGCTACACAGGAATCTGCTGCAACAGTGCAATAAAAAAGACAACATTAATAGAATCAAACCTTTTTGTTGTTGCATGTTAGGAGACTCTAGAGGTTCCTTTCACTACCATGACCAACTTTCTGCACAATATTTTGCTTATTTCACAGCTACTTAGAAAAATCACTCATTTGACAAAACATCCTTTCTGTCTTCCTCTGCTGTTTCCTTTGGTGTTGACTTCCTGTTGCTCTTCTGCTGTTCTCTTTAGTGTTTATTTCCTGTCTGCTTTTGCTGATTTCTCTATCTTCCAGCGCGCTGTGTATTTCTCTCTCTTGATTCCTTGTTCTTTTTTACTTTTTCTTTACTGGGAAAGTTTTTAGCCATTATGAATCAAAAGTGTTGTGCTCTTCTCTGATTGAGAAACACACAAAAATGTGTTTCGTGGCCTTGGCTGACATTAAGTTGATTGGACTGATATGACTGCACTTAGTCCCTTAATCAGAGCGACCTTAGCGCTGATCTGCTATCAAAAAAGTGCAGAATGCTAAATGTCCTTATTGACCGATTCAAATTGAGTATTTAACTAAGCTGTGTAATAAAAAGTAATAGCAACTGTACACAATTACAGACTGCAGCACAGAGAACAGAACGCATTTTGCACAATGGCATTCCAGTGGAGTTTGTGCTAATGATGGGTACTGGTGGTGTGTCTCATTGGAGGTTGATGTCAGCAGCTGGAGGGCAATCGTTTTAAGGTAGGGGCAGAGTGGGTGGTGTGGAGTATTTTCTATAATGTTGGCTTTGGATCCAAGACTCCACTATCACTGAGATACGACACGTTGGTGGAGAGAGAATGAATGATCTGATGGACGATGTGCACAGTTTTGAGAAATGTACAACACTGTGAGTAAATTGAAAAGCAGATGGAGCAGTAGAGGGGGACCGGGGACAGTGAGAGCTCAGATGAGATACCACGGCTGCGAATACAGTTATTTCACTTTCTGCTGCCTGTTGGTCATGTGGGTTTGTTATTTTAACAGACTGTACGTTCCACTTCATACCTGCTTATATCTGTGTTTCTTTTATCTGTCTCTGAACTGGAAAATTAAGTCATCGTTCAAAATATGTGGTAAATTTGAAACTCTGATACAGTCTTGTTTGTTTTATTATTTTAACTGCGGTTTATTTAATTCACCTCTTCCTCATTTTCTTAATAACACACACAATTTCAGCTGATCATAATCTCAGCAGACAACACATTGCACAACCTTTTGCAAATGGCCATGTGCACCAACAGACATTGGACATATTGGACACCTGCATTTTTGACAGTCCTATCAATGTACAGTACTTTGTTTTTGTTGGATTGAAGAACAAATACTTTCTTGTATTATTCTGAAAACCTTTTGTCTGTACAGATTTGTGTGATATCAAGTAGATCAGAACTTTGTGACTTATCTCTGATTGATCTGACTAAGCTCTTTTTTCCCCCATAGATTTCTTGACCATTGCAACAATATTGGGAACTGGAATCTTAGGTGAGTAATTCTATCTTCATAATTAAGATACAGATATAACAAACATCAACTATGAGTCCAATAACCTCAACATCAAAGTCGTAGCTACTAAACTTCTAGATATCACTTGTTATCACCAGGAAAACATTGCCTACATTATAGTTTGATTAAGGGAACACACATCGGATCGCACTTAAAGGTGGGGTAGGTAATTTTGGAGAAACCAGCTCGAATGCGCTAGAATTTGAAAATACACAGCTGGAACAAATCTGCCACTTCCTCACAGAGCCCCTCCTCTAACACACACGAACGCGCACATGACCAATGAGGGCACGAGATAAGTTTGTGCACAGATGGAAGGCTGACAGGCAGGTAGGCCGTCCAGTTATTTTAGCCGGGCCGGCTCAGATGATTGGTCGTGCTTTTTACAGTACTACGGCTTCCACAGATGACATTTTTTTATGTATTTATTGTCAAAGCATTTCATGTATTCATTGATGTTAAGAGCATTCCATGGAATATAACAAGTGTTTCTGAAGTGAATTACATACCCCACCTTTACGTTATGATGAGTTTGGTCTGTGGAAGACAAAGACCAGTCTCCTCACATCTGATATGATCGGATTGGGGATAGCTTAGTAAATAGTAAATGTGAAAATCGATTGGATATTAGAAACATTCTCTTGACAAGAGACAGATTACATCAAATTGAGCAACCAAACCTTTTGGCACACTCTTCCCAAAGAGTGTTGGATAGGACCATATAACAGGCAAACACTACTGTATCATTCTGTCTTATTTCTCCATCAACACCGACTACATCCTGAAAATGTCCTTCAAAAAATAGGTGTCACACAAACACTTGGCATGTATGACTCAACTTATGATGGTAACAACTTTTGTGAGCTATTTTCTCTCTCTACAAGACTGCCTTTTTATCATATCAGTTCATTTGGAACGTAATTAAGACTCTGTCCATCTCTTGGCTTTCATTGGCAGAGCAAACTTAACGGTGGTTTATGAAGTGTATTTAACACCTGAGAGTTTTTTTAGTCAAGGTGGAAATTACATGGCACATTACATTTAACTAGTTTGTTTTTTAGCGGGGTCCTCATGTAGTTCCAGAAAGGTGGAGCCCTTCCTAGTTAGTACTTGTTCAAACACTTAAACCTCATATTGTAATCAGCACTTACCATAAAATGTTATGGTAAGTTTGAGCAAGAGCGTAAAGAAGCATGTATGAGAGAGAATGATGAGCTGTTAAATTGTCACAAGGGCAGGTGGATGGGCTGACTAAAACATAGACGTCATTAAATCTACTGAGGTGGGGGTCAAATTCTAAAACATTTCTTCAATTTCTAGGTCTTCCAGTAACGATATCCCATGCTGGACTGGTGCCTTTCCTCTTCTCTTTTCTCGTTGGCTTCTTTGTCCAGGTAAGTAATACATGAACTTAATGGACGCTTATTTTCTTAAAAGACTGGCATGGTCTATGGAAATGTAAGATACTGACACAAAGGAGTCTTAACAGTTTGAAAAGGAGATCCTGGATGAGGAAGAGAAGAGATCGCACATTAACATGTTAACATTTTGGTTTAAAATGGGAGAATCGACAAGGAGAAGGTTACGTGTTTGGATTACATACTGCATTTGACCTCATAAAGTCTGACTTTACAGCTTACACAATATCCGATTAAGTCAAATCTAACAATAACAGAGCTAAACTAAGAAAACTGTGACGATGAAACAGAATGTTATAGACAGAGGCTACTAATCATGTTCTCTTTCAGTGTCTGGAAGAGGCTTTGGTGGCTTTGTTGTGATCAGGATTTCTTAAAAGAAAATAAAGGGGAACCTACTTTTTTGGGTTTTCCCTTTCCTGTAGTTCATTCTGGAGGTCTCCTATTCAATGTCTATAAAGCAGCTCTAGAGGTTATAATGCATGACATCACCAGTTAAAGACTCAAAACCCCATAAGCTCATGTTCATTATTATTGATTGAACGTTCCTGTAAAAATAAAAAACAGGAGTTCTTAATTTGGGTGACGTTCCCCTTTAAAGAGGCCCTATTGTGCTTATTGGGGAAATGCTTTCCTATAGTGTGTTATATAGGTTTGTGTGTATGTAAACGGTCTGCAAAGGCTAAAATACGCACAGGCAGTATGAGAAAGATCAAGAGCTTTTTGAACACTAAAACATGGAGACATGTCATGAGAGGCTCGAAATACAAATATGAACCTGAAAATGAGCATGATATGTCCCTAACAGAGTTGGGTGTAACACGTTACAAAGTAACGCGTTACTGTAATAATATTACTTTTGTCGGTAACGGAGTAGTGTAACGCGCTACTTTTATAATTCAGTAATCACACTACAGTTACTAACATTGCCCCGACATGCGTTACTTTGTTACTTACTAAAATCAGTCATCAAACCTCAACAAACACCTGCAAAGAACACATGCTAAGGTGAAGCTAACGCACAGCTATTTGTTGTTTGTGTATATCACGCAGTCTGTTCTTCTTCTCTGTTTTCCGGTTGTTGCCTGTTTTGAATGATGAATACACACTACCGCCGCCTGCTGGTAAGGAGAGTTATTGCCACTCACGCATGCGCAGTTCGTACGTGCTCGGCTGAAGTCTTTGCGGTATGTTCCAGTCTGGTTCCAGTGCAACCATGAGTGCAACACATGGCCAACACGCAGGAGAACACGCCGACGCAACAGCGTGAGCAGAGACAGACTGCGCAAAATATACAGATAGCAGGAGACAGAGGACAGCCATGGTCAGATAGGAAAACATTCAGGATCTGGATCAGTCTTATGCGACAATGGAAACTGAACTAAAGAGAACATTTGAAACTTTAGCAGTCTGCGTGATCTGCCTGCAGGGAGGGGCGGGCCGGCCCTGCGAGTAAAGTAACGAGTAAAGTAACGAGTAAAGTAACGACTAAAGTAACGAGTTACTTTATGTAGAGAGTAAAGAAGTAGTGTAATATATTACTTTTTTTTTAAAGTAATATGTAATATATTACTTTTTTTTGGTAACGACCCCATCTCTGGTCCCTAATACATATGTAATACAAACCTGAAATAATGGCATACAGTGTTTCCCACAGATCTGAACTAAACTTGGGGGGGTGCTGGTAGCGGGGGGGGTTGAGGTGGCATGCCTTTGTGACGTGCAACAACATTAACATTAACCTTTCTGTTGGTCGCTTGTTAGCAGACCCTTCACGCGATGGCAGAGCGAACAGGTACAGGCAGGGCCCATAGTGGTAGCCCTATAGTTTAAATCTACCACCCACAAATAAACATATGGACATGGGATACTATTTAAAAACAATGGTAAATGTATTTAGGAACCTGTCCATGTGATTCTAAATGGGGGTGGACCTGAAATCCTCTAGGGGGGTCCGGGGGCATGCTCCCCCGGTAAGATTTGTTATTTTATTTTGGAGTTAAATCAGTGGTTCCCAAACTTTTTCAGTCGGGACACCCTTGGGTATTGGAAATATTTTCGGGACCCCCCAACCCGGTTCCCATCTATACTGGTAGGATTAATTGTATATTGTTGTAAAAACATTACATTTTCTCTGCTAATAATAAGAAGATATAAAGATCCAACTATCATTTTATATTTTATTATGGATTACACATGAACAAAAGTGCTTGTAATAGATACTGTGAATTAATTTGGCCTAATTAAAACTGGTTGGCCTTCTTCCCTTTGTAGTAGATTTTTAAATTCAAATTTCTTTAAGGAAAATATATTAATTAACTACTATTTCTACTGCAGGTTGCAAACGATCACATCACGTTACCATTCCTATTCCACACTAGCTTATCAATGACTTGTGTGTGCTTGCTTTCCCTCGCAGATCTTCTCAAAGCGGGGCTGTTGTTTTGAGACTGCCCCTCTCAGTTCATTCTCAATGTTCAGCTTTGATCTGTATTTAGTTTTGATGGCAGCAACAGCAGAAAAGCCTATCTCACACAAGTAGGATGTTGCAAAAGGCAGCATTATGCCCACAGCTCTCTGACCAATGAGATATTTTCGAGCAGTGTTTGTTTACAATTGAATAATAATAATAACAATACATTTGATTTATATAGGTGCACTTTAAAAACAACGTCATCTCAAGGTGCTTCACAAAGCTAAAAGGAGAAAATAATAAAATAAAAAAATCTTCCCGTGACCCCCCTGCAGTACCTCCGCGCCCCATAGTTTGAAAACCACTGAGTTAAATGCATCAATCTGGTGCATTTTGAGGGGGAAATAAAGAGACTTGATCTATGGAAACACCTATATGAAACAGAGCTGTATACATTTAAAAAGTCATAAAATCATGGCCATAACCAATAACATACCGGCAGGGCCCAATAATGTACAGGCAGGGCCCATAGTGATAGCCCTATAGTTTAAGTCTACTACCCACAAATAAACATATGAACATGGGTTACTATTTAATAAAAATGGTAAATGTATTTAGGAACCTGTCCATGTGATTTTAAGTGGGGGTAGACCTCAAATCCTCTAGGGGGGTCCGGGGGTATGCTCCCCCGGTAAGATTTTTTTATTTTGTTATTCCCCGGAGTTAAATGCATCAATCTGGTGCACTTTGAGGGGGAAATAAAGAGTCTTGATCTATGGAAACACCTATATGAAACAGAACTGTATACATTTAAATAATCATAAAATCATGGCCATAACCAATAACATACCATTTCCAATATGAAAAAAACACTGAAACTTGTTTATTAATTTATTTTTGGTTCATTTATAGTTGTGAGTGTGTCGGTGCTCCTGAATCAGCCTCTCCTGTCTCCCTCCTCTCCCCCTGCTCCTCTTTGAGGCAGCAGCAAAGACTAGTTTTAGCTCACAAACAAGTTTTAAAAGTTACCTTTTTTCACCTAGTTAACTTTTTCTTTTTTTTATTCATGCATATTTTACTTTTTTACCCTTTCAAATGGAAATATGTGTTTACATAAATGGTGACCACACCGTTTGAGACCCACTGAGAACTTAGACTAAGTTAACTATCTAACCAATCAGAGAGTCCTTAACCTCACCTGAGCTGAGGTTATCCCGAGCTTGAATGACACACAGAGACCAATCAAGGGCTTTGATTTATGATCTGTATGACAGTGGCCATGTCGGCAGGCCACATCATGTGGACAGCCAGTCACCCTGTGTGAGGCAGGCCACTTAACAGGCCAGGCCATCGGGAAACCCCCCGGTCCTCCCGATGGCCAGTCCGGGACTGGGTACAGGAGGCGTAGAGCGAGGGATCATTGTCCACAAGTTAATCGATCGCAGATGGCGTCGTGGTCACGGACGAAAAAAAAGAAGAAAAAAAATTATTAAAAAGCAACAAACCTAAATGGGTCGCAAAATATACTTGGGCGGCCGTTAATATACCTGGGTGGCCCGCCCAACTAAAGTCTATGTGTGGGAAACCCTGGCATACCTTGGCCAAAGATCCAATTCTTGCCCCAAAATACAATATATTCTCCTCTTTTTCATATAAATGGGGACATAATACATTTGTTAGAGCCAATTCATTGCCTGAACACAAGCTCTTCAAATGCTCCAATCCACACTTAAACAAGAAAATGCTTCCTGCGCTAACATGACTTGGAAAAGATTAATCATTTCTATAAAGGGAGCTATTACCTTCTGTACAAATATGTGATTGTTTTCTTAAATGTCAACAAAATTATTATTGCATTGGCAAAACAACACCGTCAAACAGCACATTGGTTCAGATTCAAACGCTCCTATTGCAGTCAGATTTATGGATATTCACATCCAATTGATATTCTTTTGTGTCAAAGGCTTCGTACTCGTTCTATCTTCCCTGACATTTATGGGAGATTATTGTCTCTGAAAGTTATGTTGGAGCCATAATGACATGGTTTGAATGTGGATTTTTAACATAAGTGTTTTATTTCCTGACAGCCAAAGCTAATAACATAAGCTGTATTTATTGATATTCCTTCTGTTTTGTGTCATTTAATGTGTTTTATACTCTGCAATTCTGAGAGATCCTACAATGTGTAATGGGACAGGTGTATGCCATCCCCAGTCCTTACAATGACACACAATATACAGCTGTTGGATTTCTGTCAGACATCATTCCCACTTCAGGGCGCTCTAAACAATATTATGATGTATAGACATTTGGGGAAGCTGGGTTAATCGGAACATGAGAATACACAGTTACAGACAGAGAGAAGGAAGAAGTAAGATGTCCCCCGACAAACTAAGCCTATATCAGCAAAACTAGGGGCTGAATCTAATCAGCCCTAACTATAAGCTTTATCAAAAAGGAAGGTCTTAAGCGCACTCTTAAAAACGGATAGGGTGTCTGCCGCCCGAACACAAACCAGAAGCTGATTCCACAAATGTGGAGCTTGATAAGAAAAGGCTCTGGCTCCCATTGTACTTTTAGAGACTCTAGGAACAACCAACAACCCTGCATTCTTGGAACGCAATGCCCTAGTAGGACAGTAGGGTATAATGAGTTCTTTAAGGTAAGATGGCGCCTGCCCATTAAGGGCTTTGTAGGCGAGAAGAAGAATTTTAAATTATATCCTGTGTTCTATAGGGAGCCAGTGTAAGGCAGCCAGAACAGGAGTAATGTGGTCCCTTTTCCTAACTCTGGTTAGTACACGAGCTGCAGCATTTTGAATCAGCTGAAGCGACTTGACTGACTTCTTCAATCAAAAAAGAATTATGAGTGACATGTCTTTGGAGGAAACTTCTGTGTAGCAATGCAGGAGGAGTCACCGACTCAAAAGGAGACACGGGGAGAGCTGGAGCTTTGATGTCAAACACTGATGGTGTTACAGCCGCTGCCTTCCTGGGACTGTTAACTCTGTTTGTGTGTGTGTACATGAGCTGCGCAGTTCTCCTGATGCAATTGGCCGTCCTGCCCTCGCAACGTCCGAAACGGTGATTGGAGTGACGTCATCCAATTCCCGCCCGCTTCCGGAACATCATCCGGGGAAAGAGTACAAAGGACGGGGACGAAGATCATTCTGGAGGCTCTGTGTTGTGAGACAGACGCCTCTAGTCTCTTGTTGTACTTACTCATTATGCTCGTTAACACTGTGAATCACCTGTGTTTGTTTGTTTGTTTGTTTGTAGCCTTTATTTAACCAGGTGAAGCCCCTTGAGATCAAAAGATCTCTTTTTCAAGGGCGACCTGCAAGTTTAGTATACTGCTTAGCAGTGTGTGTTTAGTATTGTGTGTTTAGTGAAGTATGTTAGCTCAAGTATGTTAGCTTAGACTCCCTTTTGGAGTCCTCCTTTGTTTGGTCCATAGTTAAGTCGGCGCCGTTGGCCCTTTTGTTTGTTTCAAGCTGTTTGACATTTGTTTTACACTGGGTTATAATAAAGCCACTTATAATTATTACCAATTCCACTCTGGTCTGTGTTGCTTCCCTTTGGTTCCCCTAGCCCAGTAGGGAACGTAACAGATGGTTTATTTAGGAGCTTCGGCCGGAGAATTCACAAAACATGTCAAGAGTCAGAGGTCTGACTGACTTCACGGGAGAGTTGCCACGTCAATTCTGAAGAACTCTACCCCAGACCCATGTATTTAGCTAGTTCAGAGAGAATAATCCACATGCTGCATAACAAGATAGAATGATAACACCTCTATCAGCTGACGCCAACAGGCAGGAACAGGGAGACAAAACACTGAGAGCACAGCAGCCAAGGTTACAGGTGCCTGTGCTCAGTCAGGACAGTTTGAACTGATAAACTGGGTCAAAGTTATGGGCCTTGGAAAATACTTCCCCAACATTGTCCTTCAGTTAAATCTGCACAGCTAAATCATACACAACAGCATACAGTAGAGACATGTTTTGACACGTTGAATTGTAGCTGATCTAGTTCCTCATGTAAGATAATAGAACATAATTAAACCATACATGCTGTCATGGTGATCACAGATAGCATACATAGTATTTTAATAAGCTTCCCTGTCATTCACAGGAGTATGAATAGATTGATTTGTTCAAATGTTCAAATGGTATGGACTCCAAAGGGCTGCAAGTGTTTGTATGACTCAAACTTGAACCCATTTTCAAATTGGTAATATATATTTTCCATTCTCTTTCATGTAGGCTTTGCTTATCTACCTGTTTGTGGAACTGCTTCAGAAATGTCAAGTGGTGCAGCTAGAGTCTCTAAAGGTAAGCAGCACAACAAAACCCATATCTGCATTTAAAGGGGCCCTATTGTGCTTTTGGGGGTTTTCTTGTAGTGTGTGATGAAGGTGATGACAACATTATGAAACTCTCACACTTTCATTTTTTGTAAAAGTAAAAAAAAATGGTTATGTCATATGATAAGGGACGGGACATCTCTACATGTAAGTGGTTGACCAATCACAACAGAAAACTCAAATGAACCTTCAAATGACCATAATGTGTCTTCTTTAACTTGTGTTGTCATGCTCAGTTTTTTTTACGTGCACATAATTTAATAATTTATATTTACAGAAAACAAATACAAATAATTAATTTGAATTTGGTTACAATTGGCACTGTTCAGGAACCTGCCATCTAAGTGTTTCATACATTACATTTTACACCGTATGTTATGACAATAAACCTTTGAATCTCAATGGACTTACAATGCATGCCATTAACAGCTGAAATTGTTCTCATTTATACTTCTCATAATCAAGCTAAACATTATAATGTATAATGAATATTAGTCACACATGTTGAAGAACTGTTTATATTGTTTAGTCGGCTGAATGTGTGTCTGTTGCTCTCAGACAGGAGTAGCAGAGTGTATTGTGATGGATCCGGTGGGGGGGGAAGCAGCCGGCACAGAGGAAGAGGACGACGATGATAGTGAAAATGCACAAGCAGGTAAAATAAAGGTTCCTATTAAATACGATATTTTTTCTGTTCATTCCAGTTACATCCTAAGTTGAACGATATCTCTAAGTTTCATTTCATTTTTATTTGTCCCGCTCATGGTACGCAAAACCCAATGTACAATAATTGCCAACAAAACATGTCTCTACAAACACACCATTGAGCGAAAAGGAGCAGGGAGAAGAAAACAAATCTTATATGACCCGCCCCTTTCTAAAAATAAATAAATAAATAGAAATAGATGGTCTGCCCTTCATAATATTTTTCTTTTTTCTTTTTCACAGCCAAACATAACAGTATCTTAGGATACTAAGAGAAACACAAACAAATACTTATTTCCCACTTGACGGTTAACGGAAAGAAACAAAACAACAACAAAAGTTAAAACAACAGTGACATTTGCCACAACTGCGCTTTCTTTGATACACAACTGTATATATTGTAATATACATGTTATATGTGTATACAGTATATAGTACAATGTGCACATTTCACTTTAACTTCTTATGTTTCTATACATGTTTGCATTTTTCTTTCATAGGACATTTTGATTTATTAACTTTATTTAACTTCATGTAAATATATTTATCTTTATTTAATTTTTAACTTTCATTCATAATGTTTATATAAATATTTAGATTTAGATTTTTCTTATTCATCTTTTTTATTCAATTTAATAGAGAGCAACTGTCACAAAACTAAAGTCCCTTCAGGATTTCATCTCATGAATTGGCTCATGGAATTATTCTAATAAATACATCATAGATAAAAGTGCATTGGAGACGTCATGTTTATCTTTATTCTAAGTTTCTAGATCGTATTCAGAATTAAACTTAATCATCTTAGTCGACTTGACCACTCATCAGAGGCTACTTCCTGTCCCATTTAAAGTCCATCCAAAAACAAAACTGTGTCCAGCTGTCAATAATTGTTTACTTTGAGATTACAAATCATATGTTCATCATCTATCCCTGCAGTTTTATCTAAGAAGGTGGAGAGGCGTTAGCATTTATTTCTATCAAGCAGTTTAAAAACAATTATCATGAATCAAGTTCTGATGCAAATGTCCATAGGACTGTAACACTGTATTGAGCTGCAGCATCATATTGCACCATAAATTGCTGCATCAGGCCCGGCTGATTTGAATGATATTGATCTGTTAACTGGCTGTTCGGATCACTGATTGCATCGTGAGACATTCATCAAATGGGTCTCTGTTGGGGTGATACACACACCTATAAATTCATTAACGCATCTATAAAAGTCTACTTCACCAGCGTCTTTTGGAAACATCCTGGAAGAGAATACTGTGGAGAAAAGTTATTCCTATTGCCTGTTATTTGATCATATTTAAGTAAGAGGCCCCTGTATTTTTCAATCATGCAAAGCAATATGTTTACCCTGTTTACTTGTCCTGATATATTCAGGAAGAATGTATTCGCAGTCAGCACAACAATAGACTCCTCACTGCTGCGATACTCTTATATCCAATCCCAACTTCTTTGCAATTTGTAGTCTGCTTTGAATGGAATTAAATCAATGAATGTGCAACTGTGTAATCCCTTCTTTATGTGGTGCAACAGTAACAACAGGGCACTAATGTGCAGCAAGATGGTCATTAATGAATAAATAACCGCGACAGGGTGAGAAGGATCTTAACCCAAAGTGGAGGGATCCTGAATCACCCGTCGGTGTAATTTGTTCATGTATGATGACTTCGCTACACATTATCCCGCTTATTGCACGGTTACCTACTAAATAAATCATCAACTTGATTCGTAATATTGATTACAAATTATTTATTGATTAAAAATGATCGTATTGCTTCCGCTTGGAAAAAATAGTCCCTTCCACTGAGTACCAACGGCTGGAACTGCGTCACAGCAGCATCACTTAAAACGACGACAGCACTGATCGAGGTTTTCTGTAACTGTCCAAGTCTGTTCAGTTCTTTTCCATTAACCATTCTTTAAACACTGCAGAGCCCATACTGTGTTCCTGTTGGTGTTTACTTCCTGTCTGTCTTCTTTGGTTGATTTCTCTGACATCCAGCGGTCATTCTTTGAACCTTTTTCCTTCTTTTGCCCTATTTTTCTTTACTTTACTAGAGATTGTTTAGCCTTCATTGTATAGTACTTTTTACTACACTGCATTAATCTAACAAATAATCATTCACTAGTATCTTTGTAGATTAATATTTGACATATTGAACAGGTGGTCACGATTTAACTATTAATGGCTTAACAATAAAGAGCATTGAAATGCCTAATTGAAACGTACGCAGTAAATCCCAAAAGTATCAATATATTTGTACTAAATATACAGATTTCTGATACCACGTTTTTACTTAGTAAGTTATAATGGAGTAAAATATCTGAATATTACTTCCCGAATGCTTTTACATTCTTTATAAGTAGGATTTGTGTGTCTAGTAAAAGAAGCTTTCGTTGTCTAATCAAAAGAGACACAAACACTCCTTACCTATAAAAGCTGCATGTGCATGCTGAGCAGGGTCTGGGTTAGAGGGGTGGCGCCTACGTTATTTAAACTCAAAGCCAGCGCAGATGGTGTGTCAATGCACCACTCTGGTATCACAGACTTCTGCATTGCCATTCATTTAACTTGCTTGTTTTGACTATCATGTTTAATAATGAACACTCTGCCAGGACCACTCACATCAAAGTTATTGTACCATAAACAGGCAGTATAATAATGATGAGATGTGTGCTTCTGTCCATGAAGCATGCACAGTTGCTCAAACTGTCAAAAGCAGCGATAGACTTTCAGACAAGAGCACTCTGAGGGCTCGGACTTCCACCAAGGCTCGTGGTGCATTCACTTACTCCTTAGGCGGTCCCAATTCAAGGGTTAACAACCTTTTTCCCACTTGGGTGTTTTCATGAGCTTTAAGTCTTAATGAGGGAACAACAAGAGCTCTACCAAGTGGATTGTTTTTATAATTTTTTCTTTGAATACTCTAATGAATGCAGCACAAAATTCTCTATTTACAATTTGAACAAATGTAAAACAAATGGTGTTCCGTTCTGTGATTAGGATCCGCTCCAAAATGTTAATGTTCTTCCTTGGCCCATGCTTAACCCTTCTGTTGTGGCTCATTCATTTCCCCGTTCCGTGATCGAGACAAATGTGCCCGAGGCTCAGTCCCACCCCTTCCTTTTATTACAGCTGATTGGTCACAATAAATCCAAACAAATCTCAGAATATTTAATTTACTACAAATTCATGAATCGAAAGAATATATTAAGACCTAAATCAACACCTTCCATAAAGTTTCATGAAAATGGGGCCAGTAATTGTTCTGTATTCTCGCTGACACAGAGACAAACTGAGTGGAAAACATACCCTCCTTGGCGGAGGTAATTATAGTTTAAGCAGAGTATTAAAACAATTATTGACATGATAGTGTAGATCTTGTTTTTTGTTTCATTTATAATTGTGTAAAATGTTTCACCCGGTGTCATGACCGTTTCAACGTCCTTTCTTAGTGTTTTCCCACCTGTGATCGTTTGCCCCACCCTAATTATTTCGACCTTTGTGTCCTTTGTTTTGTATTCCCTTATGGATTCTATTGCTATATATATCCCCCAACAGTTAAGCAAAAACAAAAACGAGGAGGGAACAAGGAGTAATACAGATACAGAGACAGGAAACATGGACAAGACAGTGTTGTATACTGTAAAGACAGAAACTGATCACATGGCAATACAAAGCTGGAGAGGGCAGGCAAAAACACAAGGGCTGCTGGGTGATTACACATTACAGACAATCATAGAAGGCGGGACAAAGACAGGAAATAAAATCAGACATGACACAGGGGGAACACAAAAAAATACTTCATGGAGGTGAAGCTTTTGTTGTCGACAAAGAACTGTTACCATGGTTGCGGCCTGATGGTCTGATTTTCAGTGATTTAACAGCCTTGCACATCTCTCTGTGTCTCAGATACAGGTTTACTGCAGCCCGATGCTGTGTCTCTGCACGACCAATCAGAATGCCTGGAGCCCAACCTCCATCTGCTCGGCTACCTCTTCCTCTCCCGGCCAATGAGCCATGCCTTCAACTTCATCATCCTCTTCCAGTTGTAAGTTACCATGGTGATGAAGCAATATTTACCATACTTACAAAAAAAACACATTAAGTGTAGGAGTGAGCATGTGGTCGGGGGTGATTTCCCCCTCCCTTCTGTCCATTTGTGTTAACTGCAACCTTAGTCATGACGCTGTGAGCGCTCTCACAAAGAAGCAGCTCCTATTTAAGATGTGCATCTATAAAAAGGGTTGATAGCAATTGTCTCCAAACTGTTTAAACCTTTCCACCCTCAGTTTATTTCCACCTCTTCAAATTGAAATATCTAATCCTCAGTGTGGGATGTGGAGACATCAAGAGGTCTTTTGGGAGGGCCAAGTGTTTTTGTTTAAAAATGTTTGGATGATGAAACTGAAATGTACCAATATGTTTTCATCTAATTCTTTTTTGACTCTTATTATGATTTACAAAGTTATTGTCTATGGTAAGAGATATTTAGCTTGGATAAAACACATTGTAAGAAAAATACATTCAGTACAGGAGTTGGAAACATCATGTGAAAAGCTCATTTCTTCCAGTGTACTGAGATCAATACTGACCCCCTATACTGCCTCCATTAACCCCACGTCCTAGCATGTTACATTTCAGTTTCTGAGTCAGACTCGTATATAAACCGACCTTGAGGTTCAGACTTAATATGTTTGGCTTCTGCTGCAGAGTGTTGAGATATACAGTTATGTGTCTGAGCCAATAACTGGTAACCTCCTTGCTGCTGCATCTGCAGCTCTCAGAGTTTTCAAGATCAACAACCTGTTTTTTGTCGCTGTTTTCCGACATTAATCAAAATACAAAAATTATAAAAATTACCCTAATTGCATTCTGAAACTGGTTGTTATATCTTAGGGTACACAATGGATCACTGCTGACATTGTTTTTAGTTATAAACATACTATAATTTACGACACGAGTCAATCTGACTTTTATTCCATTGGAGTGTTTCGTCAACTTATTGTGTTGCTTATACTGCATTTTTTGTGGGATAGAAGATATTATACATCCCCAAATCTACATCATTCAATGCGGTTATCCGGTTATTTTCATATCTTAATGACGTCGTGGTTTATTAAACGTTAAGCATGATCAACTGTGCATAATTGATTTGTTGCGTCTAGTTCACAACTTGTATCAGCTGACAAAAACAAAGAGCAGCAAGCACAGAGCAAAGAGAACCCTAGTGGAATGGAGGGGGGTTGTAACAGCTTGGTATGGTTGTGTATGAAAGTGTAAGTAAGTTGCCTCAGATATAAGTGTCAGCTAATTGACATAATGCGTCATCTCAATAGGCTCAGATCTCCGGACGATTCGAGTATTTTTGTTCTTGTTGTCTTAATGCACCACTTCGCAACTATCATAGAAATAGAGCCCCACCTCCAACACTACCCAGTTGTCTTTGCACACCAATGGCAGACATGCACTTCACCGTTTTACCATTTTATCTGCAGCATGGTCATATCTTGTTATTTTTCACAATGGTACACTTATGTAGCAAAAACTGGTAAAGTCTTGTATCGCTTGTATCTTGTCCTTGCAGCACTGACAGGACTGTATATTGTTGGTCCTGTCGGGCGCAGAGGAAGGGGACAGGATGTTAGCATGGCCGCTGCAGGGTCTTGTTATCAGTGTGCGAGCAGCTCTGTAACACCTGGCCGATCGATCGTTCCCTCATTGTGTTCAAGGAGGCTTAGTGGTCGATCAATGCCGAGGCTCGACTGCACGCACAGCCTCCGCACAAAACACGACCTGCTGCTTTTACCCTTGCCACTCCTTGGTCTTTATGAACTGCCCTACATGGTGCAGCCTTTGTAGAACACACATAATGACACACTCACTGTACGCTGCACACAGGGACATGCACACACACACACACACACACACACACACACACACACACACACACACACACACACACACACACACACACACACACACACACACACACACACACACACACACACACACACACACACACACACACACACACACACTGACAACTCGATAAATGCACACAATTCAAGGTGACCATGCAATTTGCAGATAGAAAACACATGAAATGTAATAGTATATTCTAGGGGTGTAACGGTTCACAGAAGTCACGGTTCGGTTCATACCTCGGTTTGGGGGTCACGGTTCGGTACGGGTTCGGTACAACAAGGAAAAGCAAAAAAAAGTCCCAAATGCATTTGTTTTTAACAGTAGTGCAAGTTTTGGTATGAAAATAAGGAACTCTAACATTTGGAATCATTAACTGTATTACACAGTTAAAAACAAACCACAAACAGTAACACACACACACTCAGATGGCCATATTATTTATATTAGCTGATGTCAAACAAAAAGGTTAAATAATAAGATAGAAATAATAGATATCATCATCACTTCACGTCAAGACGAGTTAACTTTTTTTTTTATCAACTTTGTGTGGAATAATGCGGGGATTATGCGGCCTTTTGATAAATATGCGGCCTTTTAAAAATCTGCGCCATTTTGCTGATTATGCGGTAAATTCTGCGATCGCAGAATCGCGTTTTTCTGGAGGGTCTATGTTATACAGTTCTGTATTGCCTTTTATTGATTGTGATTCAAACACTTTCTTATTATTAATAATAAATTAATAATAATCAAATAATAGATCTGAACTTAGTTCATGATAACTAAAGAGTTCTCATGAACTAAGTTCTCATGAACCTTTGTGGGAAAAGTACTGCAGTGTGAATGCGCCTATTTCCTCTCTCCTCGGTCTCGGTCTCACCGGAAGTTGATTTGTCTGCGCCATCTTGAGTAGCGTCCCGATGGCCTTATTTTTGCCGGAGGACCGAGGATCAAGGAGCGATAATGGAGGAGCTATAACCGAGGAACCACCAGACCATCCTCCGATGAAATCTTCAGACACTCGCCCCGCCCCCTTACTGTGTATCGCTCACTGATTGGACGATGCAGTGCATGCACTGATCTCATGCTTCTTGACATGAGAGCAGTTTCTCAGCGGAGTGAAGAAAATACATGAACCTCACGGGACTCACTCCTCAGTTTATACCGTGTTTTGTTTCAAATAATGTTTCATTTAGTTACAAATATGTGATATATCTGAACAACAAAGTGGTCAAAAATCATTTTCTTCATTTTTGGGAAACATTTTCATGATCGCTTTTTTCGTTTTACATTTTCATTTATTGTCATTTCCATTCAGTTAGTCATTAAGTGCTATTGAAATGTTAATTTACTACATATCCAAACAAACAAACAAAGTGTGCAATCCAATGAATGTTAATCTAACTGGGTTTTGATAGATAACATATCTATTTTTCTTCTCTCAATTATTTTATTTCTATTGTGCACTCTAATCAATATTAATCCAACTAATGTTCGTTTATACATTTTAAGAATGGCGTTTATCTTTTTTGAGAATGAGTTCTTATTTGATTTTATTTATTTGGGTCTACAACAGATGATACAAATGTTTGTGTCAGTAAATGTGTGCTAACAGTGGAAACAACGGGGACAGAGCTGGGTTGCGTTCGGATAGTTTAAAAATCAGCTCCTAAATTCTAACCCTATCTCCTATTCCTTGACCTCTGAGTAAAACGTCACGGGGTTAAGGGATAGTGGATAGTGTAAGGGAAACTTCTGTGTAGCAATGCAGTGGGAGTCACCGACTCAGGAAAGAGACACGGGAAGAGCAGGAGCTTTGATGTCAAACACTGATGGTTTATTTGGAGCTTCGGCCGGAGAATTCACAAAACAAGTCACAGCATCCACGATCTGACTGCACGGTAGAGTTGCCACATCAATTCTAAAGAACTCTACCCCAGACCCATGTATTTAGCTAGTTCAGAGAGCATCATCAACATGCTGCATAACAAGATAGAATGATAACACCTCTATCAGCTGACGCCAACAGGCAGGAACAGGGAGACAGAACACTGAGAGCACAGCAGCCAAGGTTACGAGGTGCGTGTGCTCAGTCAGGACAGTTTGAACTGATAAACTGGGTCAAAGTTATGGGCCTTGGAAAATATTCCCCAACAGATAGGAGAATTCAAAAGGACTTAGGAGAAGAGACTGCGGTACTTTAGAGAATCCGAATGCACTTTCACTATCCGACGTGTTTATGATGTGCCAGCGGACGTCATGAATGTGCGTCTGCTGCTGTGGGGAAACTATGGAAACTACAGTTTTCTATACAGCGGACTACAACATGGATGTATAATAAGAACGAGGGACTAGTCACTACTGTAAACTCATCTAGAGACTCTGCACCGTGCTCTGATGCTGTTGTTTTATGCTTTATGAACGTGGACAACAGAGAAACATATTCTTCATGACCAAAGTTGGAATTGAAATAAAAAAGGAAAGTGAAACTTATGCTCGTCACCCTCTCCCTCCGGTCCACATTAATACAAATGATCCCAATACGTATGATTGTATGAACTATGAAAATATCTTAAAATCAATACAAATGTATTTATTATAAACGTTAGTCCTTAACATCTATCACTGTGTATATCACCATTCAAACATCTTTTAAAAGTTGAACAAACCCCACACAGCTCAGTAAAGACTGTGAAATGTTGACTTTATTTGATCATTTCAGTAAAAACTAACGTTCATATTTCTCTTTTTGATTATAATACTGATGAACGTTCAAAACAAAGCACTTTGGCAACTTACCACATACGTTTTAAAATGCTTAATAAGCACCGTAACTTTCATGATATAATTTCTCCTTCATAATCGTTTGTGCCGACTGTTGTGTGACGTCAAATGCTGCGGCTGCAAGGCATTGTGGGGCAGCATTTTCTCCTCTCCTTTCGGTTAGGGAAGCTAAAGGAGGTTATAAAGGAAGTTTGAAACCTCCTTTCCTATCATTCTAGAGAATTGGAACGGCACTTATCATGGCTGCCACTGAGGGACTTCCGGGTCATTTCACTCCGTTAGGAAGGTTCCTAAGCTAAATGGACTATTCGACTGCAGCCCTGCTGTCAGACGATCAGCTGTGCAGCGTCATCACAAACGGACGTCGCTTCACGTGACGCTCCGGAGGAAAGGACATCCCATTGCTCTTAAAACTAATTTCCCTGCTTCTCGTAGTTTCCTTGCGTCTCTCCATGCTTCCCTTGTGGGAGGGACTAGTCACAGGGAAACGACGCAAGTGAGGGACGCAAGGAATTCATTTTTTTATTCTCACTCGTAAAAAAAAGGCGTATTCGGCGTGTGACTGCATGTGCCGAACCGTGACGTCTGAACCGTGACGTCTGAACCGTGACGTCTGAACCGTGACGGTACGGGACGAATACGGATACCGTTACACCCCTAGTATATTCTCAATACATAATATAACTGTGTATGTAAGTATCATCTAAACACATATTTTACAATGTAAAACATTTGAGTTTGAAGGATATACCTTCTCCAAATGAGTGGAAAACGTAGTAGAAACACATCCAAAGAGGAAACTAAATACATATCCTGCTTACTGAACTTGTTTCCTTTCATTTGCATACATTAAAAGAATATGAGTTCTCACAAGAATTCTCGGATTCTCAAAGAGCAGAGCCGTTATCAACAAATATAACCAATTGCTGTAGAAGTCAATTTGTTGATGTCATTTTCTCTCTCTGAACACGGAGAATCTGTACTAAGAAGAATGTCCTTCTCGAGGTTCAACACCAACCTTTTTTCTAATCTGTCCCCCATCGGTATGTATTGCATTGATGGATTATTTGGAATTCAGTTCAGAGTCCTGCGCAAGCCTGTAGTTGACCTTTATGTGCACATACACACACATGCAGGATTTGTCATGAAATGAAAGTGTGTATCAATCACTTTTGCGCTGCTATTCTTTCTACCTTCACATTCAGTATCAGGCTACAGTTCACATGTTTAAAGTGGCCCCATTATGCTTTAAGGCGTTCCCTTTCCTGTAGTGTGTTCTATTGGTTTTTGTGCATGTAAAGGATATTAGAAGATGGAGTGACTATCCAGATTAGCAGAAATCATGCCACTTATCCCTGATGATGTTATTTACATTTCAATATGTGGAGCCAATATCTCAAGTCCTCCTTCCCTTGCTTTGGTAAATTACTCTACGTCAATATACTTCTGTTGAGGACTAGTGTGCACGAATCCTCCTTAATCTGTTTTTCTTTAAAGATTCAAAAGGAAGCAGAGTGGGTGTAACTCGGCTCTCCAAAATAACACTCGGCTGCTAATGGATTTGCACTCCCAACAACCAACTATTGAGAGATTACTGAGGCTTACAATTATAAGAAACAGAACAGATGTTGAGCTACACAATCTTTTCTTGCCACTTTGTTTTGAAACTTATAAAAAAAATACTTATTTCTTATGCTCTGTTACTTTATTAATGCAAAGCAAACATATTCCTGGCTTGATATAACCACAACCACAACATTTTCTTTTAGTAGCCCCCAAAGGCAACTTCTGTTTTGAGCAAATCTCAAGTAGAGAAGATGTGTAGGATCAAGGCGCTGAGCTACAAAATAAATATATATTTTTTTAATGCATTCATAGCCTCAAGTGTTATGATGAAGCAACATACTAATGTTTAATTCAACAGGCTTAATAAAGCTTGTTCAACTTTGTTTTTAGAGAGCAGCAGGAGTTGATGACCGAGCACCTAACACCAGGGTAGGAATTTAGCTGCGACCTTGACGGCCAAGTCAATAATTGTACGTCCTACGGCCTCCATGGCCTTTGTGCCCCTCACACTGTTCAAATCTCGAAGTTGCTTTAAAAGCGTCAGAGCAGTGATCTGGTCTCTGAACTGCATTATGCTGCGTTCACACGGACACATGCGAATATATTCGCTGGAGTTTCCCCGCGGCTGTCAGCTGTGTCATTCAAACAGGACGCGCTGGAGAGGGGGCGGGGCTTATATCCATGTAAATACTGTGGTAGAAACCAACCAAAATGAACACATTTGACCGTGATTTAATTGTAATACACGTTTTCAAAATGATGCCGAAGTAACAACATACTGATAACGGTTAGTAAAAACCACGAATTAATGCTTTGACAAGTGTGCAGACAAGACGGCAGGCGAAAAACTTTTTAAAATGCGTGTTTTCTGAATGGAGATCGGATCGATCAGGATAACTAAAGTCACTAACGTTGTATATGCTCCGTCCAAACTCACAACAACGTCCTAACAGAAATAAAGCAGCAACTGTATTCGCCATGACACAGACAGTCTGTTTTGTTCTTGTTTAACTTTTGTCTAGTTTCTGAACAGATATGAGGAGCTGTGAGCTAACGGCTGAGGTTTTGGTTTTCTGATTCAACGTTAGTGACGGCAGGCGGAGATCTTCACTGCTGATTGGCTACCGCGAGAACGCGTCAGGCGAATTTGACGCTCAAGTTGAAATGTTTTATTAAAGAGACTCTCGTACACAACCACACACACACACACACACACACACACACACACACACACACACACACACACACACACACACACACACACACACACACACACACACACACACACACACACACACACACACACACACACAGACTTATTCATTTAAAAGTGTTGCTTGTTCATACAGTTGAATGTTGGAGCTTCACTGTGCACTGCTGAATGATGTATGTGCATAGTTTGACCCTCGAAGGCGGTTTCTTCTGCTCTGAAATGGAATATATTTATTACATATTAATAGAACTTTAGATTTTTTTATTTTATTTTGGATTTGTGAATGGGAGAAGTAGAAGATGGAAAACATACCAAACACTAATTATTCAAAGTAGCGTATTTTTCTTTATATACAGTAATACTAAGGAGGCATATGCCTATATGATGATATAATGTTTGACATTATTGATGTTAAAAAAGTGATTTGTTTTCCATGTCATTCGTGTGTTTTTCTTATCAGAAAGTGAAGTTATTTATTTGTAAGCTCCAAATCCTAATTTTTCCCTCAATGGCCTTTGTGGCCTGGCATGTGGCCTTTGCGCCCTAAAAGAATTTGTGACACCAAAAATGACGAAATTCCAAACCTGTCTAACACCCTCTCTCTATCTCCTTTTTCTGTCTCTTCTGTTCTTGTCTTTCTCCAGTATTTCTATTGGGATCAGTTATGTGCTAGCTGGCAGTGAGGCCTATGCGGCTCTTCTTAATGTCAGGTAAGTCATCCACACACACACACACACACACACACACACACACACACACACACACACACACACACACACACACACACACACACACACACACACTCAAAGAACCAAATAAATATTACAGAAATCATATGTTGTTCCTTATTATCCTAGGTTACATACGCTGGTGTTCAGTATCCAATCTGATTCCAGGATCAAATGTTCTTCATTGAAAACCCTAAAATATTTCAAATAACTATTTTAATTGAGCTTTAATATTTGTGATTTAGCTTAAAGGGGACCTATCATGCAAAATGCACTTTTGTACGTCTTTTATACATGAATATGTGTCCCCGGTGTGTCAGGGAACTCAACAAGTGTCAGAAAACACAACCCTCTCTATTTTCCTCCGTACCCAAATCTCTAAAAACGTATCTGATACAGACTGATCCAGATTTGAAATTGTTCTGACGTCAGAAACGGGGTGCTCCGCCTATATGGGCAACTCTCCACCTATCAGGGGAATGAGAGGTTGCCGTGGCATGGTAACAGCATGGTAACAGCATGGTAACATGACGCTCGTGCCTCGCCCCCCTCCTTTGCAGGGGGGCGTGGTCAGCTGCAGCGCATGCAAAGACAGGGTGGAGGAGAGCAAAATAGAGCAAAATGAGGCTTCACAAAACTTCACAGACATGTTTTATATAGGTATGGCCCTACAATATATTATTCAAATATAGCATGATAGGTCCACTTTAAATGATTGATATATTAATAAAAAAAGTTTAAATATCGGCACATCTGGATTAGAGTTGTTACTAATAACTCATTATCTATTGAATAATCCCAACTGAATTGATCTTTGGGATTAATTTTCCACCACTAATCTAATAAACTGATTGCTAAAGTTCATTTTATCTAGAAAAACTGAACATCATTAATCATCATGATGCAGCACAAAACAAAATGTAAAAAAAGGTTTAAACTCATCATGAAAGAGAATAATAAAAATAAAAAGGTTATTATTTAAATCAGTAATGCAACTCCAATAGAAATACAAGTTTCTATAAACACCCTCAATGACCCTTAAGTAAAAACATGAGAAAGAGAAGATGTAAACGAATATAGCAGCATAAATTCAACACGCAACAATAAAACTAGGTCATATTACCCACTATATGTTCTTTTAACTTACACATTACATTTTATTTGAACTAAGTTAACATTTTCTCATAGGGGAACATTTGACCCAGCATTGAGTCACCAGTTGATATTGCAGTGATGATGATGAGTGATGTGGAGAATTGATTGAATCACAAATGATCTTTGGCCCAGAACAGAACAGCCAGAACTGTTGCAATGAACCATGATATTAAGCGTAATAAGTTACATATCTCTCACCAGCGATATAAAAGTCATTTTAACCTCATAAAGTCAATGGATGTCAAAAATGATAAGTTTCAGCTGAATGCAGGTAATTTGACTAGGATCATAGATTAATAGATTGGGGACTGCAGTAGCTCAGTCTGTGGGGAGTTGGCTTGGGAACAAAAACCAAGTCCTACCACTGCAAACCGGTTTAAATCGCAGGCTAAACCTAACCTCAGACACAATAGTATAGGGCATGTGTGTAGTTGTAAGTCGCTTTGGATAAAAGCGTCAGCTAAATGCAATGTAATGTAATGTTGTGTATTGTATAGACAGGACTAACAAAGTGAACAACTGAATTTCCTGAATTTTTATAAAGTGGATTCTTCTTCTTTATCCTGCTCTCCAATCATCCTGACACTTGGACCAGAACAGAACTGTCTTTTGGAAACCCTGTTGATGTTCTTTAACCTCACGCTGTACTGGATAATGATGAAATTATTCATTAAAAGGACACAAAAAGAGGCTGGGATGAATAGATGCTGGTCAATTCAGGCCAAACAGGTGGTCAATGCTAGTCCATTCATCTGATTCTTAGATTGGTTACAGTAAAGTACACATACTTTGTTACTATACTTCTGGTATCAGTACTTTACTTTTACTCCTTACATTTTCAACACAAATACCTGTATTTTCCACTTCTTACATTTTCAAAACAGGCTCGTAAATGTATTTTTATTCTTCATTTGGGAGCGTAATAATTGTTATTTAGAATCATTGCGCGCTTATTTTACTGTCATTCAGAAAACATGATCAGTGTATGTATGACAAGAGAGTATTACAATTTGATTAAGAAGTTCTTTAATGTTATATAATATAAAGTGAGGTCCAGTTACCAGATTGACCCGTGATACGTTTCAAAGTCCTTCTTTCTTTTACTTGAGTAAAGGAGTTTAGTCAGTACTTCAACTTTTACAAGAGCTTTTTTGTTTAAACACAAGTATCTGTACTGTACTGAAGGATGTGAGTACTTTTGCCATATCTGCTGAGTTGATACCAGCGGCCTAGAAAGGCTCACCACACTAGCTGACTACAGAGACCCTGAAACTGACCCCCAATGCGTTAGCTACTGTAGCTAATAACACGCGTCACAGCTTTGACGTGAACACCTTCTTTCCTTGAGATCCTAAACTGCAGCTTTATTATTGTGCCACCAGATAGAAGTAAAGATAACTGTCTGCACTTCTGTTCATTTTTATCTTGGCAGCGGTGTTATAGGATGGATTATTCATAGAAAAAATGAGCAACTTTATAAATCGCACAAGCAGACTTTTCACTCTGTAAGGATACTGTATACATACACAGTAAAAAAAACAAATGCATGTGACCTGTACACATTAGGTATGATAACACATATTGACAAACACATGCATGCAGAGAGAAGAGGTTGCTCGGTTTTACTTGCCCATGGACATCCCGGTGGAACACAGGAGCTGAACTTGCACCTCTTCAGTTACCGATTTGTGCGATCGGTACTTGAACCGGTGACCCTCTGTTCCTTTTTTTTTATAACTATATTTGTACTGAATGAGTAGGGGTTTGAATACACTACATTCAACATTTGAACAAGAAACAACATTTCCCTTCCTCCAAAAAAGAAATGAACATACATGATAAATACATTGATTAAAGAATGAAAGGAAGAACACATGTGAAAAATGGTTGTCATCAACAATATCGCATCCCCAGTCATTTGCAATACACAAAGAAAAACCACCCCACCACATACCCCTTTTAACACACACACACACACACACACACACACACACACACACACACACACACACACACACACACACACACACACACACACACACACACACACACACACACACACACACACACACACACAGAAAAGCTTAAGATGGTGCTTAAGTGTTTCCATATGACCCTTTATCACCCAAGCCAAGTCCCTACAGACGGAGCTTCTTTAGCCCCCAGTAAGATATACACATTACCAAACTACATATGAGCACGCAGTTTGCTTGTATATCTTTGTTTGCTGTCTTTCCTATGGTGAAAGATGAACATTGTAAAGGTTTGTGCAGTAGCTCTGTGGCATTCCTAATGTGAGCCCTTCATGTGACTGAAGACTATGATGATCAGGTCACTCCGAATAGTCTAGAAAACGAGTAAAAAAATGATAACAGTGAAAAGACAAAGAAAGCCAACAAATTGGAAAAAGCTGCAACTATTGCTTTTGCAACTGGAGAACGCTGGATATCAGTAAGCAGTACGCTAACGGAACTAATTCATGACAAATGATCTGTAATCGTTTGCTTTAGGTGTGGTGAAAACAGAGGAAAGGCCTTTTTCTGAATTATGCTTCAGTTCCTTGAAGTTTCACAGCAGTGTGAGATAGTGGACAGGGTCACCACTGTAGGAGCAGGTAGTGCTCACAGTATGATAGCAGCAGAGATCATATGTCCTGTGGTTCACACACTATGTCTCTGTGACAGCAGCGATTACAACCTTTAGCTAGGTTTCAGATATATGAGTCAATCATTTAGAAATGATGTAATAATAAAGTTCATTATCTAACCAGTTTTTCATGCATTTCTTCATCACAACACCATACGGGTATTTGTTTTATCTCCCCTGAAAATACAATTAAATACTTGTCGTACGTATCAAGCTTGACATAACTGTTTTCCATAAAGTACCATAGGAGGAGATCAGTTTCATTGTTAGTTTGCTTTTCCTACATATAAGTCACTGATATTCTTCTCAGGGTTAGCAGCTCCTAAGAGCGTGTGACTCAGAGTGTATATTCAAACTAATAATTAGCAGAGAAAAAAATGTTTGAACCTATTTAGGTTTTCAGATCAGAGGTGGAAAAAATGATTATAACAAAAACAGTCTGACCCCCCATCAATCCCACTTTCATTTTCTCAACAATCGAAAAAGTGGTTTATTGAAATTGAATTCTTTATAAACTGATGCAATCCTGGGAGCTGATCGCTGCCCACCCGAGTGGGATTGGCTTTAATTAGAGCAAACAAACAGCAGAAATGTTTCCTGAGGCAAATGTATCCCATTATCACACTAAAAGGATGTATTTCTTTATTTTCTTTTAGTTTTTTTAGATGTCTGACCCTAGTATAAAAAAGTATTCTCTACTAATGAACACTAAATAACTAATTAGGTGAGAGCCTTCACTTGAAACTGCGGCAACAGAACTCAAAAGGGTTAACTGGCGTAATTGGCCGACATTAGTCATTATTTTTAAATCCATTAATATAGCACCAAATGAATCCAATTATTTTATTTTTGCTGCCTTTCTTTAAGAACATTCTGCATCCAGATAACTTTATAGTGTCTTTTAACAATGCTGTATAGTGGGGTAGGAGTTGTCCCGTTAATCCTAAAGACACAATAGAGATAATGTATTCTGGTGTTATTGAGGTGCAGCTGTGTTTCATGCTTAACAATAAGCAATACACATTCTCTGTTCAACATTTAAAGAGGCCCTATCAGGGTTATTGGGGTTTTCCCTTTCCTGTAGTTTGTTATATAGGTTTTTAGGAATATCAACGGTCTACAAAGGCTAAAATCCCAAAGTTCCCTCCAGAGGGAGTTTCCACACGCTCATGTGTTTACTTCCAGAACAAAGTGACCTCACTATGTAACACTTGTGTGCAATTGGCTGGTGCTCCATACGTGATAGGCCAAGGGGCGGAACATTTAGGACACATCTCTCAGCAGTTGACCAATCACAACAGAGCCGGCCAGCTAACCAATCAGAGCAGACTGGGCTCTGGTTTCAGACAGAGGGTGAAAAGAGGTGCTGCAGCACAGGCAGTATGAGAACATGTCACAGCAGAGGCAAAAAATACAAATATGAACCTGAAAATGAGCATAATATGAGCTTTTATTATTTTTTAAAACAATTTAAGGAGGGTTTTCATTTGCATGTATGTCTATTCTCTTAACCCATAATAATAATAATAATAATAATAATAATAATAATAAGGGTTTACTATATCTGACACAGATCTTTATGAATCAAAACCTGAACAGTTCTGATATTAAACCAGATCCTGCCAAAACTGAAGTGACTGAACAAGAACAAATATATACTCAACTGTTTCAGATGCTTTAAGCAAGAATCCACAAGGATCTCCAAATGAAACCTTTTAAGTGAGGTTTCGGAAACTATAAAAACGTTGAATTTGAATATTTAGGTGAAATTAGTCATTTAAAGTTATGACTCTTATTTGCATTGTTCTGTCTTTTCAAACTGAATAGCATTATCATACTGGAGTCATTAACTACAACACTCTCCAGTCACTGAAGCAAGAATCAATGCAGTACCATTAGCCTTCTTTTCGAGTGATCAAACCCAATCCCCCCACACCCCACCAACACCTCCTCTTCCCCTCTCCCAGGCCTATAATTACCTTTATCAGTTAACAGGACTAATTTATTTTGTCATGCCCCAGTAAATACTTAACGCAAATAATATTATTCAAACTCTGGTCGGTGGGAGCGCTTCATTTGCACGCCTGGGCGCTTCATTATCAGCGCCGGGGGAGACGCTGTGATGCGTTGTGGGAGTGGGATGGCAGGATTACTGGAGTGAAAAAATCTTGTGCAGCCTTCTTTGGATAAACCACCTTATTCCCCCTCCCCAGAGGCAGCAATCAATAGGTTAGTGCAGGTCTCTGCACAAAAACTGCTCTCAGTCCCACTGCTGCAGATAGTGGGTGTCTTGGAAACAAACTCTGAGCTCTGCAGGGTTTAAAGATTTAATGAGATCCAATTACAACCCAGGGAGCCGATTACTGTCTTAATATTCCTGCAACAGAGACTGCTGGTAAAAAAGTAAAAAAAAATGTAAATATCGAAGAATTCAAATCTCTTTAGGAGCTAATCAGAAATGGCAATCCTTCATTTAATTTATTTCAGGTTTTGATTTAAATGGATCAATGAAGGTGTCAGATATGGCACCCCTAATCATCCTTAAACGTATATACTTAAAGGTGGGGTAGGTAAGTTTCAGAAACCGGCTCGAGATACACTTTTTGTTATATTCCATGGAATGCTCTTAACATCCCGATAGCAATGAATATCTGAAGTGCTTTGACAAAAAATTCATACAAATTTTCCATCTGTGGAACCCGTAATACTGTAAAAAGCACGACTGATTGCTGCCCTGCCTGTCAGCCTTCCATCTCGTGCACGCACAAATGTATCTCGTGCCCTCATTGGTCATGTGCGCGTTCATGTGTGTTGGAGGAGGTGCTCTGTAAGGAAGTCTGAAGGAAGGGGCGGATTCTTTTCGGCTGTGTACTTTCAAATTTTAGTGCACTCGAGCCGGTTTCTGAAACTTACCTACCCCACCTTTAAATGGAAAAACACTCCTTAAAATGTTATAAAATACTAAAGAGGAAATGTTATTTTCAGGTTCATATTTGTATTTTGCGTCTCTGCTGGGACATGTCTCCATGCTTTAATGTTCAAAAAGCTCTTTATTTTTCTCTTACTGCTGCAGCACCTCTTTTCACCCTCTGTCTGAAACCAGAGCCCAGTCTGCTCTGATTGGTTAGTTGGCCGGCTCTGTTGTGATTGGTCAACCGCTTAGAGACACCCTGTCCCTTATCATATCACCTAAGTGTTGGAGCGAAACCAAAGCAACAGCAAAGAAAACATAAAGAGAAACATTTAATATAATTTCATCTTATTGGAACAAAGTGCTTGTTCAGTGTTCGGACTCCAAAACATGTTTTTTAGTAGAGTATTAAGTACATTGATTATTTATTTATATACCGGCAACAAAACCAAGATGTAAAACTCAATATTTGCCTTTTGACCTTAGTGGAGTATAAGTATACACTTGTATCGCCCTAGGCATTGTCTCCCACGGATCATCCTCCCCTCTACAGCTGTCAGCTTGAGCGGTGACAAGCTAAAGTTTGAGGGCAGGCGTCCTCCAGTTAGTGCTCTTGGTAAAAAAACGAATGAAAAGTGAAACAAATGGATAGTGGCACAAATTGGTAATAAAAGGCATTATGGACATGCTTCTGTCATACTACGCAGGTAAGAGCAGTCATACTACACGGGATCACTTTTAAACAGTGGATTTTCTTGAACTTATGTGTTAATTCTTTATATCATTCTTATAAGGCTCTCTGCGTCATCTTGGCTCGATCTGAACTTACCATGCCCCATCCAGTCGGAGTGGGTTTAGAGGGAGCTGTTCTCCCACAGGATTGTGTGAGACATGGGTGGATGCTCCTTCCAGAAGAACTTTTTTAAAGTTTGAGCATATTAATCTGGTAAACTTTGAGAACACAATTAAGAGGCTGGATCACTGAAGAACTTTGTGCTTATGGAAACCACTTTGTTGTATAGATGTGAATGGTAAAATAATGAAAAAGCATTATCTCACCTGACCTAGTGCTGGTCCCCGGCAAACTGCCACGGATGCATTCTGCGTGTTGTTAATGCATTAATCAAACTCTGAAGATGAAAACCCCTTGTTTTACTCATATTTTCAGTTATTATCTTTCATAGTGTTAGTGTAGTGTTATTTGACAAAAGGGATAGGGCAGGCAGGCAGGCAGGCAGGCAGGCAGGCAGGCAGGCAGGCAGGCAGGCAGGCAGGCAGGCAGGGGCAGGGCAGGCAGGCAGGCAGGCAGGCAGGCAGGCAGGCAGGCAGGCAGGCAGGCAGGCAGGCAGGCAGGCAGGCAGGCAGGCAGGCAGGCAGGCAGGCAGGCAGGCAGGCAGGCAGGCAGGCAGGCAGGCAGGCAGGCAGGCAGGCAGGCCAGGCAGGCAGGCAGGCAGGCAGGCAGGCAGGCAGGCAGGCATAGGGTTCAATAACAGCAAAAACAATTCTGTTCTGTCTCTGGATTCACAGTCATTCAGCCCATTCAAATGAGCCTCTGCTACAGACACCTGTGTGTAGGTGTGTGTCGTTCAGTTGCAATTAAATGTGAACATGAATTAAAGCAGGTGTGTGACTGCTTGTGTGTTTTATCCTCAGCCACATCTACGTGATCCCGGCCTTCACCTGGATTCTGACTCTCGCTATATTAGTCGCCCACACGGTCATCCAGCCAATCACCTCGCTGCTCACCCTGCTGAAAGGCATCCTGCTCATTGTCACGGTAACCTTTATTCAATTGTGTTTAATTATTATTTCAGGTTTCCTTCTTTATTGCTCATGAGTCATTTACCCGCAAGGCTGTTAGGTGTTAAATATGTAGTTATTATCATCCACTTCTTAAATCACACAATACTTTGCCCATACATTTTCATTTGGATATATTAATTACAATAAATGGTTGTCTTTCTTTGACAGTCCTTAATGTCAAGTTCTTGCAATTTCTGCTTGTAAGGCATTCCGGCCAGTTAGCAATCATTTCTGACTTTTCTTTTTTGAGCAAGCAGCAAAAACTAGAAGATCTTGTTTTCACTCTGTTTTATTTGTATAATGTGGTTATTGCTACTGGCCCATATGAGCAGAATATTGGCTTGTTTACTGGGCTGACCTTCACTGGCCTTGAGTAGTCAGGCATGTTCAAGATTTGTTGGATTTTCTTCCATTTTGCTGAAACAAACTCACATTGGTCTTCCTCTACCAGCTTGATATGACGTTTTATTTACCCTTCACAGTGTTGCCCGCCATGTATTTAACATCATGTCAGGACATAAGGTTGAGAAAAGTGCACAAACTCCCAATGAGGAACTTATAGTGGCAACTTACTTTTACTTTTATAATTTGTGAAATTGTGGCCGGTGGGTCCAATATTTAAATACTTAAAAGTGAGTCATGTAATTGATTGGTATCTTAGCCTAATAGGCTTATCACTTTACATTTCTACTGACTTTCTTTATAAAACATGAATAGCATAATACAAATAAAATGCAAATATTTATCATTTAAACACATATATATACAGACATGTTATTCATTGGGATAAACCCCTTGAGATACACCATCTCGTTTTCAAGGAGGGTCCCGACAATAGCAACAACCTACAGACATACATAAACAAAAAGTATACAGTATATCTTACATGTAGTGCACTGTCATTGCTAGTCTGATTGCATGACTCATCGCCATGTCATGGTCAGGCCCAGCGCCCATGTAATGTAAGTAGAATGTGCATGCGCGCCAATCTGTACCCATTGGTGTTCATTTGTCTCAAAATGAGTCGAGGTCAGGCACATTTATCATTGTCCTGTAGTTGGTATTTTCCTAAAACATTTTCCTTTGGTCTTGCTTGAATCCCTTTCTTTGTGTTTTCCCGCCTTTTGTGATTGTCTGCTCTACCCTGACTCTGTCCAACTGCAGTGTGAGCAAATAGCGAGATAACACTAAAGAGAATGATAAAAACAAATGTACAGTGATGCCTTCTTTTAAAATAACGACGACACACAACAATATTTTCTTAATGTGATGTTCTGCATCAGTGATATAGGTGGCCATGGGGGGGAATAATGCGAAGCATACAGCTTCTGCCACTGCAACTGCATGGCTTTCTTTATGTTTAATGCAAAGTGGCGGCTCTACAAGTTGACATTTTGAAAGTGTTCCCACCACAGATGAGAATCTGTAGCGATCATTGTTTGACCATAAAATCACGCTATTTTCAAAGGAACTGAATGTTGGTAGTTGCCGATTAAAAGCTTGAAGATCTCCTATCATGCTATTTTTATGGACATATTATGGTTCTCAGATATATAAAAAACATGTCTAAGATGTGTTTTGCTCAAAATACCAAATAGATCACCCATTCCAGCTGTGCCTCATGCCACTCTATTTCAGCACTGTTAGAGAAGTGCCGATTCTGGGTCCTTAGCTTGAAAAAAAAAAGATGGGGGGGAGCTTATGCCTGCTCAGAATTCTACCCAGATACTCAGCTAAATGCTGCCATGATTAAATGCCACATCATGTTCAAAACCACATCAAGGATTATTGCTGAAACAGTATGGAGCTCAAATGCTTTTTCTCTTGCGGGTTTATCACAAGGTGAGTTCCTTTTTTTATTTCCAAAACACTTTGCGCTTTGTTTCTGATAGTGACATTACATTATTACATGACATTGCATTTAGCTGACGCTTTTATCCAAAGCGACAATAAGTGCGTTCGACCAACAAAATACAACCTTGAAGAAAACAGAATCATATAAGTACATCAGGTTTCATAGAGCAAAAACATTTCAAGTGCTACTCAACTGGCTTTAGATAAGCCAGCCCTTTATTAGTATATAAGTGCTTTGTTAATAGTTATATCGCTCGAAGTGGAGTCGAAAGAGATGAGTTTTCAGTTTGCGCCGGAAGATGTGTAAGCTATCTGCTGTCCTGATTTCAATGGGGAGCTCATTCCACCATCTTGGAGCCAGGATAGCAAACCCACGTGTTTTTGCTGATGTGAACTTGGGTCCCCTTCGCACCGAGGGTGCAGCGAGCCGTTTGGTTGATGCAGAGCGGAGTGCACGCGCTGGGGTGTACGGTTTAACCATGTCCTGGATGTAGGAAGGGCCAGATCCATTCGCAGCATGGTACACAAGTACCATTGTCTTGAAGTGGATTCTAGCAGTTACCGGAAGCCAGTGAAGGGAGCGGAGGAGCGGCGTGGTGTGGGAGAATTTAGGAAGGTTGAAGACCAGACGAGCCGCTGCATTCTGGATGAGCTGCAGAGGTCGGATGGCACATGCAGGTAGACCAGCCAGGAGGGAGTTGCAGTAGTCTAGAGGTGAGATGACGAGAGCCTGGACCAGAACCTGCGTCGCTTTCTGTGTCAGCTGGGGACGTATCTTCCTGATGTTGTAAAGCGTGTATCTGCAGCAGCGGGTTGTTGCAGCGATGTTTGCAGTGAAGGACAGTTTGTTATCTAGGGTCACACCCAGATTCTTTGCAGTCTGAGTCGGGAAACAACAGAGGTGCCGATGTTGATTGTCAGTGGGACAATCTTTTCCCGGAAGGAAAAGCAGCTCAGTCTTGTCAAGGTTGAGCTTGAGGTGATGAGCAGACATCCACTGAGAGATGTCAGCTAGACAAGCAGAGATGCGTGCGACGACCTGGGTCTCTGAGCGGGGAAAGGACAGAATTAATTGGGTGTCGTCAGCGTAGCAGTGGTATGAAAAACCATGCGGGCTAATGACTGATCCGAGCGAGTTTGTGTACAAGGAGACGTTCCACATTTCAGATATTACATCATATCAGTTAAATATAAGTTGTACCCCCCGTTTTTAGAGATTTGGGGTACAGAGGAAAAAAGAGAGGGTTTTGTTTTCTGACACTTGGTGAGTTCCCTGACACACCGGGGACACATATGTATGTATGAAATACATCAAAAAGTGCATTTTGCATGATAGAAGACCTTTAAAATCTGAATGCAAACTGGAATGAAGAATGTCAGCAGCACAAATTGCCATTACGATCTAGCCAGGTAAAAAGAGGTCAGGGTCAAGGGTCTACATGTCTCGCTGAACCTCTTTTCTGGCTTTTACATTCCTCAGTATCAAGATAGCATAGTTTGTGCATTAATGTCTAGAGGCAGCAGAAAGCCATTGTGACATTAAACAACGGAAATCTTATTTAATGTCAATGGCACAGTATTTTTCTGCTATTTAAAAAGTTATTCAGATAAAACGTGGCATACCCTTTAGACGTTTCACACACAGCTCCCTCTCCTTAGTTAAATACAGTGTCGGCAGGCGATATGTCTACATATTATGGAATATAATGAGGTAAGGCTCTTAGGCAAGGACACTCCACAGTGTCCCATAAGCAGAATCTGACACGGCAACTCCCCGTGAATCTACTGGAACAAACAGTAAGCTATCATAATCAGTAAACAGAATATAAAACATTGTATTAAAGGATAGTTATAGGGCTGTACCAAATAGTTGCAGACTCAAGGCCTTTTGTCTTCTAAAGTAAAGTAAATGGAAATCTTTCAGCAGTCTTCTCCGTAACCTTCACGCTTCACACTTTACAGGCTTTTCAGCTCCGTCTTTATTCACTTGCTAAAAGTGTATATCCTTCGGCCATTTCTGATGGAAGTCATGTCGCCATGACTGCCGTGCTTTCGCGCCAGGTCATGCTGGCAGAATGGATGGAAGTGGCATTGTGGTGCTCAGTGAGCCCCCACTGTGGGTGGTAGTTTTGGGCCTTTTTCAGGTCAGTGCTCGCCAGCATCAGGGGGTGTCAGCAACTCAGCGGGGGCTCTCGATAGAAGTCTTTCAACTCGGGCCAGACAGAGTACATTTAACAGCATCACATTCCACAAGGTTACACCGCCTTACAGTATTCTGCTGTGCCAACTCTTTGATTGACGCCTTCTTTCACACAACTTACACAATATTTCATCACAATAAGAAATGAAAGGTCATGTTCCATTTTCATTTTCAAGCCTAAGTTAATAAATGAACTACATATCAATCTTAATCGTACTTTGAGGAGGGATTTCCACCTCTTCTTACATATGAATCACTTTTAAAGCCAATATGAACAAGAGAAATACAAAATAAAAAAGAAGTGCGAGACAGACGAGGCACTACTACAGAAGAAGTAGTCCTAGTTTCTGATTAATAACCCATCATATTACCTCTGGACAGAATATATGAATGTGTGTATTAAAGCAACAACTTCAATGTAGTGTTATCAGTAAAAAGATAAAACAAATAATTTATTTTGTATGCCGCTTTGGGTCTTTCATAGCGAGTAGAACAAATACTTCTGCATGTTCTACAGTACTGTAATACTAGTACAAGTGTTTGTCCTCCACTTTAAAGTCATAACTGCGCTACAAGTGAAGAATCTGCTCAAAGATTGTAGTTCAACCCTTTGATAAACTGGGAACTAACAGAGAAAGATGTTGACATATTTTTTATGTAACCAATGTTAACGTAATGACAGTTTTGGTCCACTTTCAAACACATTTGGTAGGTTTTGGTATCAACCTACCAAAACAACATATGGAGGCTGGCCGACAACAGTGTTTCTGACCCAAACCATGTTCTGAACAGTGAACATGAGTTGTTACCATCAAATCAGAGATACAGGGTCTTGCGATTAAATATGGCTAGACTGAGGCCTTCCTTTTCGCACCGTTCAATCATCAAATTTAATAAAGGGTTGAATCCCAGGTCAAATGATCGTAATATATTGTATTGTAACAAACTGTGCAAATCCTATGTTTTGGAATATGATGCCTGCAATGCCTAGCATAATACATTGAAGAAGTCATTTCGTAAGGAAATCGGCATTCAAAGATTTAATCATATCTAGGGATAGCTCAGTCTAGAACGCAAAAAAACAACTTTAGATAAGGTAAAATGTCTTCTACTTCAACTTTAAGTTTTAAAGTGCAATATCCTCTGTGCCTCTTTATGAACTAATACATCTAAGCCATTTATTAAGGAGCTTTAGACCACATGGTTTCTTTGTGTATCAGTATAGTAACTAAACCATACTGTCATTCTCTCAGTCTTCATAAAACACAATTTCTTCACTCAAAAGAAAAGTCCCTAAAGGAAAATCATATGCAGCAGTTTCTACTGAGCCTGCTGCTCTTTGAGTTCTGCTGCTGAAGCCTATCATTTGTCACAGTTCTTTTATCACACAAGTATATCCCCAAGGACAGATTCATTTTTTCTTGTATGCCCCTCGCTTTTTTTTCCTCTTATAAAATGCACCATGTTAGTTCAGCTTCATCATTGACATATTGGAACGTGAGCAGAGGCTGGATTAGCACCAGAAGAGATCGATGTCAGTGTTATTTAGTCATATCCCAATCGCAGCAGGGGAGGCAGCCATGGGTGTCTTTCTCAATAATATGACATTTTTTGAGAGGAACATCCAAGCTGTCCACCTAAATAAAAATCACAAAAAAAAAGTTGTCTCAAGACTGCTAAACCTGCGCTAATAAAAAACATAAAGAAACAGTTTCATTCTTAAAGCATTCACAAAGGGCTGCCAAGCAAACAGGGTGTCAGAGCTCCTGTGCTAATTTTACATATTTAAATTGGGTCATATGCGTACAATTGGTGCAAAATGACTTTGCAATGCAAATGAGCTCATTGCGAAAAAATAAATCTGCGCTAACAGCAACATGCATTTACAGGGAAATTATTGGCATTTTATAGAGTTGGTGGTAACTGAATCACAGATATGGGGGGCCGCTCATACTCATTTATTTTGTCAGGATGCAAAAGAAAGTTACGTCATGAAAAATACATGACTATAGCTCCTCACAGTACATGTCCTTTTAACAATAATTGAGAAGAATACCAGGGGAAATAAAAGAAATGATGCTTCATTATGATGATAATGAAGTAAAAACTAAATAAGTAACAGAAGCAACATAAAAGATCATCTTCAATTGGTAGAAATTGTTATTTTGAATATTGGCATCGGCCCAGAATTCCATAATCAGTGCTTCCCTCATTGATGAACTAACTTTTAGCCTCGGTAAGTTTGACCTCTGTAGAATGTCTTCTGCTTTAAAAATGAATGCCCTAAAGCAGGTCAGGATGGTAACAGCAGGTTTTATTTTCATTTATGACAATGGATATAGGTCAACTGTAGTCTGTTTTCATTCAAATTCAATCCTTAACAAAGAAGAACATTTGGTTTGTCGCAAACACGCGTTTATTCTACTTACACGTTGTACAGGATCATCTGATCTTAAATGCAATCGCTAGAAGTTAAAGCTAATCTTAGGCTATAAACAAATTACACTACGGTTGCATGACTTCACGGCCTCACTGCTAGGCTAAAGGTGGAATTGTCTTTGGCATGATCACCCATAGCAGTCTCATTGACCCTTGTTAACAACTGACGTTTTTAGACACAACCTATAGAAGATTCAGTATACACTAATGGGTTGTATAACCGATTTATTTAGAAGAACTAAACAATGAAATCGCTTAAGCTGCCTGGACGCTGCAATCATGTTGCGCACTATCCGTGCTGAGTGTGCTGACTTTTCGTACAATGTCCCACTGTCTGGCTTCCTGCATAAAGTCAAGTGCTCGGCGCAGTTGTGGGCGAAATGTCGCTCCTCTGTTTTCATTTAAACAGCTCCATATCCGTTAGCGCAGCTAGCTAGCACCAGATGCTAACAACAACAATGCACGTAAGGTCTCTCTCCTCGCTCCGCTCGGGCCACACATACACACACCCTCCCCGGTCCTCCAGATGGCCAGTCGGTGCCTGCCGGTGAGCGTGGAAGTGTGGTCTGCCACAAGCGGGCAGCAGGAGCGGGGCTGTCAGCATCAGCTTGTAGATGGTATTTTAAACTCGATGCGCTCTGAAACTACGGGGCGGCCAAGGAAAAAAAAATACACATGCGTTAATCGCGTTAAAATAGTTAGTTAGTTTTTTGTTATCGGTATCGGTCTTGAGAAGCAGGAAGTTATCGGTATCGGTATCGGTTTAAAAAAAAACAATATCGTGCATCCCTAAAAAAAAAAACATTAAAAACCCATTAAAAAAACCTGACTTGGATGTACGTGATTCAGAGAGCTGTAATTAATTCCCGTGTTTTTGGAATCCATAGTTCAAAATCCATAATCCTGTTTTTACGGGAACTTGCATGCTAGACCCCATCCTTTCGTAGAAAAATGTGATGTACACAATGTACATGGTTAACATTTGGAGTTGTTTTCATTAAATGGTTTAACTTCCAGCCCAACATTTTTTTGATTATTAAGCTCCTTAATAGGTACGATTCAAATACTTAGAAGCTTAAAGTGAAGTGTACATTGTTGAGGGTCATTGCCTTGTCTGAAACTGCCATAGTGGAGATGAATGAATTGGAGCTGTAGTAGAACAACTATCCAAACAGCAACATTAGATCAATGGCTTCATCCCTCCAGGGTGGGAGGCAGCCAGTGGAACCTTTATGACTCCCTAAAGGATCTTCTGTCCTTGAACAACAATGGCGAAACCGGACAAATTGATTTAAGATGGCATTGATAGCCCACGCAAACCAACAAAACACTGTAAATGCTTATTGGTTCGATGTTATAATAATTTTCTGAAGTCTGTTTGCAAAGGAGGTTGACAAAATAATCCTATTGCCACAACTTACTAACTGGTATTGTTTTGGGGGAGGTTGTTTTACCCATGCCCTGTATGGGCACTGAGAGCCATTCGCTGTACTCTGCATCAATATGAGAAAGAGCCGGGAAGGCAAGGCCAACTGCACCGGAATAAAACACACTATCGTCAAGCACCAGCCATCTATGGCCCAGTACATGTGATTTTTCTCTTTATGGCTGAAATATTAATGTTTCTATCTTGGTATACTTAGAAAGAAAACAGCAGTTTCCATGCCCTGAGCTGCCAAGATAGAGGGGGCAGAAAGAAGGAGACAGGAGAATTTAACAAGTGATGTCACGGCAATAAAAGGATGGATAAAGTATGAGTTCAGTCAATGATTACTGGAAAGCATCACAGCCAATGTATCACACCAAGATTATTTTAATCGCATTTTTCTAGAAAAAAAGCATCCATTGATGTATTTATGACTTAGATCACTACCAGCTCCAAGTAGGTTATGTTTTCGGTTCAGTTTGTTTGTGTGTTTACAGCAGGATTACTAAAAGACTACTGGCCTGATTTTCACAAGACTAGTGTTGGCCCAGGAAAAAGAGCCCATTCAACTTTAGAGTGGATCTGAATCACCGGGCGGATACACATATTATTTTGTACTAACAGCCTTGGCAGAGGTCAGCGCTCTCAGAAGTCAGAAGTGCACTTCGAGCTGGAATATATGATTCCTTGTGTAAAAGCAAAAGATTCCATTAGTGGAACAAAGCAGACGGATAACTCCTCCCGTCCGGCTATTCATTGTTCCGATGGTGACCCATTGTCCTCAGACTTTTTGAGAGAGGGTAAAAATCAGACGCCATTTTTAGTCCGATAGTATTCTGGCTGTTCCTCTTACAGTCCGAAAGCTTGGAGCTAGTGCTAGCATTAGCTTCTAAACTTTTTCGGAATAATTTAGATTTTGCGATTGGAGGACTTTGATAGTTCAGTTAGTTAGCTGCTTTACCAACTTGCAGTCACCATATCAGACACAAAGACCAGCCAATCATATTGGACCACTATAACTACCCTAAAAGATTGGGGCTTTAGCTATTCTTCCAAAGAATCACTGCAACATCCTTGTAGTTTTTTAATTACATCAACCTAGTCTTGAATTCAAAATAGTAGACACACTATCTCTTAAATGCTGCCCATTTTCCAAATATAAAATGTAAAAAGTAATGTTTACCCCCGCTGAATGAAGAACATGTCAATCTGTTACTGATATGAGCCAATCTTTTTTAACACTCAACATAAAATGCTGGTTATCAACTAAGCCAAACAGCCAGTATCTGAAGCATTCTGGAATGGACCATGATTTGACTTGTCCTGGGGAGTTAGGGGTGATGGACTAAATATGCTAATACTGTCAGTTCATAGAGCTACAACAGTGTTGGGCTGTTACACATTACTACTTTATTAATGATGCTACAGTTAACTGTCCACTGGAGAAGTCTGTTCCAGATGTACTTGATGTGGGGGCTCCAGGTCAGAGACAATTAAGGAGCCAATATGATCAGCTAGAAATATCACTATACTGCCGATGTCAACGCAATGTCAATTGCATAGATATTAATATATTATTTGATAAACACATGTTGTGGATTTGACAATGCTTTATGAGTGTAATACAACATTGCCATAATAAAGGCATTTCAATCAGGAATTCCTTCTTTCTTTCAATGATTTGGTTTTTTCTGGCTTTTGATTTAAAAACGTTCTCTGCTTTCCATTTCCTGCTCACAGTTTTACTGTAACACTAGAACCGCCAACAGGTCAATTTTACCCGCAGCTGTTTTTTGATTGTAACTTTTTTCCATAACATATTAAAGTCTCCCAGTCCGTGACTTTTCCTGAAAGTGTGTTATATAGCACCCTCTGTTGTTAAAAATTGTCAATATGAAGTCAGATTGAAAAAATCGCCAAAGAAAATTACATTTATACCTATATCTGCCAGCGGGTAATATTACCTCATAGAAAATGCAGCGTAAACCAACACACTCTCACTCCCTAAGCGTCCAGGAGCGACGTTTGGGTCAGTGTCCGTGGCGTCCAGTTGTGATGCTCCTAGGCTCCTTCAGCGTCATAAAGGGACGCAAATAGCTTTCAACTGATTGCAAATGTATTCCCATCTGCGGCGGATTTGACGCTCATGGAAGCACGGCATTCGTTTGTGTCGGCTGCCCTTACCATTCCCATTGGATAACGGAGAATTGTACCACCCGAAGTAAGTATTCCTCTTACTGTCGATTGATTTTTACAGTGATATCTGCAGCTACTCATCGACTAAAAAAACACCAGATTATCCTTGTTAATTACACAACATTGATTGGTTTAATTGTGTGCAATGCTTTTTGTATTTTTCCACCTTCGATTCGGAGAACAAAATATTTTTCCTGAGTAAAGGATGGCAGAAGACACTACACTACCCAGAATACCCAGCTATCGTTTGGACCATGTGCTCTGTTTGATAAACCCCGTGATAGTCCTCAAGCTCTGTGATTGGAGAGTGTGCTCCGAGGGTTACGCCGATTTCGAACAGCACTTGAAATGGGATGGAACCCACGGCAGACTGTCCAAAACTGGATTTGGAACGGGTCCACCGCGTCCCCCCCTCCCCCCCCCCACCCCGTCCCCAGAACTACATATGCTGGCTATTCTGTTTCGCAACATGTTCTCTATCTATGGCACGTCTCTACTGGGAGTTGTAGTTTTAAAAGACGTTTTCGTATTTCCCATAATAAGAAGTTGCCAGTATTAAACTGTGTACATCCCTGGAGGTTTAGGGGATAGGAAACACTCACATTTAAAACATATAATTAATAAATGGGTGAAAATTGCTTGTGCCCATAATGGGCAGCAGACGTCAGAAGAGCTTTATTTAACAGCTGGTCTTATGTTTGTGACCCCTGTTCAGAGGCAAATTTCGCAAATATGGCAGTAGCCATCGATCAGCTTAAGATAAGATATACTTTATTGATCCCAAGTTGGAACATTTGCGTTACATCAGCATGTGTAACAGTTGTAAATATGCAGTGGTGTTTATTTGTAAATCATTTAGTATAATCACACAAATTCTGTGTTTTATATTGAACAATTCTGTGTTCTTTATTTATTGATTGTTCAATACCTGACAAGGCCGGAGATGAAATACATACATCTTATAAGAGTATAATACATGTATAATATCAGTTAAAATAAGTGCTTCAACATAGTTAACATTGCTGGAGGTACGCACAAATATTGATAGATGTCTTGTAATGCACTATTGAGGAACCTGCGACCCAAGTTTTTCATTCAATGCATAACTACACCATAGTTGTGTAGGCCTATATGATATGTCAATAAACCTTAGGAAATCTTGAAATCTTGAAAGGGATGTGCAAAATAGTCATTATATACAGTCTTTAATGAACTATTAGTAGAGAATAACGAGTAATGAATATACTTTATAGGGATCCTATTAATATCTAATAATAAAAATAATGAAATTCAATAACATGCTTTAACCACTAGGTGTCCCTTTATATCAGGTGTGCACCTTTATGGTGTAAATACAGCCTATCTACCAATTGGATCAAATATAAAAGTCAGCCGAATTAGTGTTGATACTGCAAGGAGACGTATTGTGTGAAAAGAAATGTAAGATGTTGTTTAATGGCTGATATATTTATGATCCACGTCACGTTTTCAGTTCCTCATGTTTGTCTAGAAGTCTTCTCATCAGGTCTCTATAAATACAGAACTACGGCAGATATGTAATATTTAATGCAGCTGAACCGTGTATTACAATGCCGTTATGTGATGACTTCCAAAGAGAAAAGCAAGCACACTCGGAATAAAGTATTATTATTTTTTTTTTAAATGTTTTCGGTCTGTTTCCGTTATTTGTTAATGACGATGTGCTGTGAGATGTGAGACTGGAATTGCACAGGCGAAAATAACGTATCTTTAGATGCGGATTTTGTTAAACTAATACGTTTGCGCTGTGGACCAACACTATACATTGACGGGGAAGGGGGTAGCAATAAAGATAACACCATTAAACAGTTACACAACATAACAGAAATAATAAGATAGCAGCGTCCCTAGCAACCACCTTGGTAACAATGAAAACGTTCTATGGACGCAATTTCCTGAAGTAATCTTCGTAATAACTAGCAAACTAAAGATCATGGACATCCACTGCACACATAATCTGAAATAACAACTCATATTTCTCGCATCAAATGACATCAAAACGCATTTTAATGGCCAAACTAACTTTAAAATAGGCATTTTCCACCGAGAATAAAACGAAGTTCGGCCATGTTTTTTTTTTCTGCAGGGAGAAATTTGAAGATCACGTGACATAGCCATTGGAATGAATGGTGAAAAAAAACGGGGTTTGTCAAACAGAGCACATGGTGTAGTCCTAAACGATAGCTGGGGATTCTGGGTAGTGTAGTGTCTTCTGCCATCCTTTACTCTGAAAAAATATTTGTTTCTCCGAATCGAAAGGGAAAAATACAAAAGCATTGCACACAATTTAAACCAATCAATGTTGTGTAATTAACAAGGATAATCTGGTGTTTTTTAGTCGATGAGTAGTGCAGATATCACTGTAAAATCAATCGACAGTAAGGGGAATACTTACTTCCGGGTGTACAATTCTCCGTTATCCAATGAGAATGGACACTCACATTGCCTTTAAGGGCAGCCGACACAAACGAATGCCGTGCTTCCATGAGCGTCAAATCCCGCCGCAGATGGGAATACATTGCAATCAGTTGAAAGCTATTTGCGTCCCTTTATGACGCTGAAGGAGCCTAGGAGCGTCACAACTGCACGCCACGGGACCCTGACCAAATGTTGCTCCTGGACGATTATGGAGTGAGAGTGTGTTGCGTAAACATGACGTGTTGCTATAGCAACGTATTTTGTCTACTTTGGTTCCTTATAGATAGAGGGATAGATTAAGAGAGAGAGAGATAGATAGATAGATTGATAGATAGATAGAGAGAGAGAGATAGACAGATAGATATTATATATAGATCGATAGATAGTTATAGAGAGAGAGAGCAGAGAGATTTGTACCTAAACAAAACACAAGTCTAACACCAAGCGTTTAAATCAGCACTGGTAGCGATGTTTTATACTTCATGCTATCGGCACAAACTATATCATATGAAAAGCTGAGAGTCCACAGATTCTATTAGTATATGTTTCATCCCTGTGCGATCAAAACTCACTGTTCTGTATGATAAATAAAATAACATTGTACCTTGAAAATCAATAGCGGGTACATTTGACCCGTTGGAGATTGTAGGTATACAGCGACCTCTGGCGGTTTTAGTGTTAAGTTTACACAACAGTTGAGCTTTTTCATTGATTCACTGGCAACTACACCAGCTAGAGAAGCTATTGAGAGGTGTGCTGTTTCTCTCTCTAATATGACAGGTGGCAGCGGCCCCTTAATAGTCCCATGAACCCAGGAGGGGGTAGGGGACAAACTTCTGACAAATGAAGAATAAAAAATACCTTCAAAGTTGTCTTTGTTGTCTCCACTTGAAACAAAGTGGATTTTTCTCAATATTGGAGGGTGTGTGAACCCTGTGGCATGAGGATGGGAATACTGAGGAGCTTCCTACACACTGTGGCTGTCTGATGGTCAGTAAAGAGCTCCGATGCGTAGGCTGGCTGCTTGTTAAAACACTCCTCTCATGTTATCTTAAATACTGCAGATGAAACGTGTGGGTGGATAGAGATTTGTGCTCATTAACACAAAGTTATGATTGATGTCAGAAGTTTCTGCTGCTGTTTTGTAATTATTTAAAAACACGTTATCGGCTTTTTCAATTTAAAGATCCATTCTACTTTTGTGGCTCTTTTAGTATTCCACCATAAATTGTTTGGAAATAGCCTTTTCAGCATATACCCGCATTTTTGAACGTTCTCAAAATAAAATAAATCCTAGCGTCTTTCTGATTGCCTCTCTTCAGTGCTGTATATTCCTAAATGAAGCAGTACATAATGTATTCCAATCTCCAAACACTGGCCTCCGGGAGATGTTTCCCTGCTGCAAGAAAAAAAAAGAAAACACTTTATAAATGCCAAAGTTAGATTTATAAATGCCAAAGTTACAACTTCTCAGTCAACGATTACTGGAAAGCATCACAGCCAATGTATCACACCAAGATTATTTTAATCGCATTTTTCTAGAAAAAAAGCATCCATTGATGTATTTATGACTTAGATCACTACCAGCTCCAAGTAGGTTATGTTTTCGGTTCAGTTTGTTTGTGTGTTTACAGCAGGATTACTAAAAGACTACTGGCCTGATTTTCACAAGACTAGTGTTGGCCCAGGAAAAGAGCCCATTCAACTTTAGAGTGGATCTGAATCACCGGGCGGATACACATATTATTTGTACTAACAGCCTTGGCAGAGGTCAGCGCTCTCAGAAGTCAGAAGTGCACTTCGAGCTGGAATATATGATTCCTTGTGTAAAAGCAAAAGATTCCATTAGTGGAACAAAGCAGACGGATAACTCCTCCCGTCCGGCTATTCATTGTTCCGATGGTGACCCATTGTCCTCAGACTTTTTGAGAGAGGTAAAATCAGACGCCATTTTTAGTCCGATAGTATTCTGGCTGTTCCTCTTACAGTCCGAAAGCTTGGAGCTAGTGCTAGCATTAGCTTCTAAACTTTTTCGGAATAATTTAGATTTTGCGATTGGAGGACTTTGATAGTTCAGTTAGTTAGCTGCTTTACCAACTTGCAGTCACCATATCAGACACAAAGACCAGCCAATCATATTGGACCACTATAACTACCCTAAAAGATTGGGCTTTAGCTATTCTTCCAAAGAATCACTGCAACATCCTTGTAGTTTTTTAATTACATCAACCTAGTCTTGAATTCAAAATAGTAGACACACTATCTCTTAAATGCTGCCCATTTTCCAAATATAAAAATGTAAAAAGTAATGTTTACCCCGCTGAATGAAGAACATGTCAATCTGTTACTGATATGAGCCAATCTTTTTTAACACTCACATAAAATGCTGGTTATCAACTAAGCCAAACAGCCAGTATCTGAAGCATTCTGGAATGGACCATGATTTGACTTGTCCTGGGGAGTTAGGGGTGATGGACTAAATATGCTAATACTGTCAGTTCATAGAGCTACAACAGTGTTGGGCTGTTACACATTACACTTTATTAATGATGCTACAGTTAACTGTCCACTGGAGAAGTCTGTTCCAGATGTACTTGATGTGGGGGCTCCAGGTCAGAGACAATTAAGGAGCCAATATGATCAGCTAGAAATATCACTATACTGCCGATGTCAACGCAATGTCAATTGCATAGATATTAATATATTATTTGATAAACACATGTTGTGGATTTGACAATGCTTTATGAGTGTAATACAACATTGCCATAATAAAGGCATTTCAATCGGAATTCCTTCTTTCTTTCAAATGATTTGGTTTTTTTCTGGCTTTTGATTTAAAAACGTTCTCTGCTTTCCATTTCCTGCTCACAGTTTTACTGTAACACTAGAACCGCCAACAGGTCAATTTTACCCGCAGCTGTTTTTTGATTGTAACTTTTTTTCATAACATATTAAAGTCTCCCAGTCCGTGACTTTTCCTGAAAGTGTGTTATATAGCACCCTCAGTTGTTAAAAATTGTCAATATGAAGTCAGATTGAAAAAATCGGCAAAGAAAATTACATTTATACCTATATCTGCCAGCGGGTAATATTTACCTCATAGAAAATGCAGCGTAAACCAACACACTCTCACTCCCTAAGCGTCCAGGAGCGACGTTTGGTCAGTGTCCGTGGCGTCCAGTTGCGATGCTCCTAGGCTCCTTGAGCTTCATAAAGGGACGCAAATAGCTTTCAACTGATTGCAATGTATTCCCATCTGCGGCGGGATTTGACGCTCATGGAAGCACGGCATTCGTTTGTGTCGGCTGCCCTTATCCATTCCCATTGGATAACGGAGAATTGTACACCCGGAAGTAAGTATTCCCCTTACTGTCGATTGATTTTACAGTGATATCTGCACTACTCATCGACTAAAAAACACCAGATTATCCTTGTTAATTACACAACATTGATTGGTTTAAATTGTGTGCAATGCTTTTGTATTTGTCCCCTTCGATTCGGAGAAACAAATATTTGTTCTGAGTAAAGGATGGCAGAAGACACTACACTACCCAGAATACCCAGCTATCGTTTAGGACTACACCATGTGCTCTGTTTGACAAACCCCGTGATAGTCCTCAAGCTCTGTGATTGGAGAGTGTGCTCCGAGGGTTACGCCAAGCATCGAACAGCACTTGAAATGGGATGGAACCACGGCAGACTGTCCAAAACTGGATTTGAACGGGTCCACCGCGTCCCCCCCCCCCCCCCCCACCCCGTCCCCAGAACTACACATGCTGGCTATTGTGTTTCGCAACATGTTCTCTATCTATGGCACGTCTCTACTGGGAGTTGTAGTTTTAAAAGACGTTTTCGTATTTCCCATAATAAGAAGTTGCCAGTATTAAACTGTGTACATCCCTGGAGGTTTAAGGGGATAGGAAACACTCAAATTTAAAACATATAATTAATAAATGGGTGAAAATTGCTTGTGCCCATAATGGGCAGCATTAATATATATACCCACATGCCAGCTAAGGTCAGAAGAGCTTTATTTAACAGCTGGTCTTATGTTTGTGACCCCCTGTTGTTAATTGATAACATTACATTACATTACATTACATTACATTAATTGATAAGCCTGAAACATGCACTTGTCAAGGTTCAGAGGCAAATTTTTGCAAATCTGGCAGTAGCCATCGATCAGCTTAAAATAAGATATACTTGATTGATCCCAAGTTGGAAACATTTGTGTTACATCAGCATGTGTAACAGTTGTAAATATGCAGTGGTGTTTATTTGTAAATCATTTAGTATAATCACACAAATTCTGTGTTTTATATTTAACAATTCTGTGTTCTTTATTTATTGATTGTTCAAAACCTGACAAGGCCGGAGATGAAATATCTACATACATCTTATTAGAGTATAATACATGTATAATATCAGTTAAAATAAGTGCTTCAACATAGTTAATATTGCTGGAGGTGTGCACAAATATTGATAGATGTCTTGTAATGCACTATTGAGGAACCTGCGACCCAAGTTTTCATTCAATGCAGAACTACACCATAGTTGTGTAGGCCTATATGATATGTCAATAAACCTTAGAAAATCTTGAAATCTTGAAAGGGATGTGCAAAATAGTCATTATATACAGTCTTTAATGAACTATTAGTAGAGAATAACGAGTAATGAATATACTTTATAGGGATCCTATTAATATCTAATAATAAAAATAATGAAATTCAATAACATGCTTTAACCACTAGGTGTCCCTTTATATCAGCTGTGCACCTTTATGGTGTAAATACAGCCTATCTACCAATTGGATCAAATATAAAAGTCATCCGAATTAGTGTTGATACTGCAAGGAGACGTATTGTGTGAAAAGAAATGTAAGATGTTGTTTAATTGCTGATATATTTATGATCCACGTCACGTTTTCAGTTCCTCATGTTTGTCTAGAAGTCTTCTCATCAGGGCTCTATAAATACAGAACTACGGCAGATATGTCATATTTAATGCAGCCGAACCGTGTATTACAATGCCGTTATGTGATGACTTTCAAAGAGAAAAGCAAGCACACTTGGAATAAAGTTTTTTATTTAAAAAAAAAAAATGTTTTCGGTCTGTTTCCGGTATTTGTTAATGACGATGTGCTGTGAGATGTGAGACTGGAATTGCACAGGGGAAAATAACGTATCTTTAGATGCGGATTTTGTTAAACTAATACGTTTGCGCTGTGGACCAACACTATACATTGACGGAGAAGGGGGTAGCAATAAAGATAACACCATTAAACAGTTACACAACATAACAGAAATAATATCGATAGCAGCGTCCCTAGCAACCACCTTGGTAACAATGAAAACGTTCTATGGACGCAATTTCCTGAAGTAATCTTCGTAATAACTAGCAAACTAAATATCATAATCTGAAATAACAACTCATATTTCTCGCATCAAATGACATCAAAACGCATTTTAATGGCCAAACTAACTTTAAAATAGGCATTTTCCACTGAGAATAAAACGAAGTTCGGCCATGTTTTTTTTTTCTGCAGGGAGAAATTTGAAGATCACGTGACATAGACGCCAGCCATTGGAATGAATGGTGAAAAAAACGGGGTTTGTCAAACAGAGCACATGGTGTAGTCCTAAACGATAGCTGGGGATTCTGGGTAGTGTAGTGTCTTCTGCCATCCTTTACTCCGAACAAATATTTGTTTCTCCGAATCGAAGGGGAAAAATACAAAAGCATTGCACACAATTTAAACCAATCAATGTTGTGTAATTAACAAGGATAATCTGGTGTTTTTTAGTCGATGAGTAGTGCAGATATCACTGTAAAATCAATCGACAGTAAGGGGAATACTTACTTCTGGGTGTACAATTCTCCGTTATCCAATGAGAATGGACGCTCACATTGCCTTTAAGGGCAGCCGACACAAACGAATGCCGTGCTTCCATGAGCGTCAAATCCCGCCGCAGATGGGAATACATTGCAATCAGTTGAAAGCTATTTGCGTCCCTTTATGAAGCTGAAGGAGCCTAGGAGCGTCACAACTGCACGCCACGGGACCCTGACCAAATGTCGCTCCTGGACGATTATGGAGTGAGAGTGTGTTGTGTAAACATGACGTGTTGCTATAGCAACGTATTTTGTCTACTTGGTTCCTTATAGATAGAGGGATAGATTAAGAGAGAGAGAGATAGATAGATAGATAGATAGATAGATAGATAGAGAGAGATAGACAGATAGATATTATATATAGATCGATAGATAAGTTATAGAGAGAGAGAGCAGAGAGATTTGTACCTAAACAAAACACAAGTCTAACACCAAGCGTTTAAATCAGCACTGGTAGCGATGTTTTATACTTCATGCTATCGGCACAAACTATATCATATGAAAGCTGAGAGTCCACAGATTCTATTAGTATACGTTTCATCCCTGTGCGATCAAAACTCACTGTTCTGTATGATAAATAAAAGAACATTGTACCGTGAAAATCAATAGCGGGTAAATTTGACCCGTTGGAGATTGTAGGTATACAGCGACCTCTGGCGGTTTTAGTGTTAAGTTTACACAACAGTTGAGCTTTTCATTGATTCACTGGCAACTACACCAGCTAGAGAAGCTATTGAGAGGTGTGCTGTTTCTCTCTCTAATATGACAGGTGGCAGCGGCCCCCTTAATAGTCCCATGAACCCAGGAGGGGGTAGGGGACAAACTTCTGACAAATGAAGAATACAAAATACCTTCAAAGTTGTCTTTGTTGTCTCCACTTGAAACAAAGTGGATTTTTCTCAATATTGGAGGGTGTGTGAACCCTGTGGCATGAGGATGGGAATACTGATGAGCTTCCTACACACTGTGGCTGTCTGATGGTCAGTAAAGAGCTCCGATGCGTAGGCTGGACTGCTTGTTAAAACACTGCCTCTCATGTTATCTTAAATACTGCAGATGAAACGTGTGGGTGGATAGAGATTTGTGCTCATTAACACAAAGTTATGATTGATGTCAGAAGTTTCTGCTGCTGTTTTGTAATTGTTTAAAAACACGTTATCGCTTTTTCAATTTAAAGATCCATTCTACTTTTGTGGCTCTTTTAGTATTCCACCATAAATTGTTTGGAAATAGCCTTTACAGCATATACCCCGCATTTTTGAACGTTCTCAAAATAAAATAAATCCTAGCGTCTTTCTGATTGCCTCTCTTCCAGTGCTGTATATTCCTAAATGAAGCAGTACATAATGTATTCCAATCTCCAAACACTGGCCTCCGGGAGATGTTTCCCTGCTGCAAGAAAAAAAAAGAAAACACTTTATAAATGCCAAAGTTAGATTGGTACATCCAGCCTTAAAGTCAACTTTATGGAAAGTGAATGTGAAACCTTGGCAGTAAACAACTTATGAAGTTGACTGATGTTTTGAGCAGGATTTAAATAAGAGTTTTGAGGGGATTCGTGAAGAGGCAGAGTGAGAGACATCTAAGCACCCCCCCCCCACACCCCACCCCTCGGGCATCTTTTTGATTAGGATTGATCCTGAAAGTAAGGCCATTGTAAGGAAATGGATGGCTTCAGACAGACGCATCAGCAGTGTGTTGTCTTCTAGGACACTAGTGCTTCATTCCCGCTGCATAGTTCTGCTTTATTTGACTTTATTCACTTGTGCTACCCTTTTTTCGATTTCATTGGCGGGCAGTAAGATTCTCATCTGAGGCTAAATGGTAAATGGACTGCAGTTCTATACCAATTATTCCCAACTTTCGTCCCCTTATTAACAAATCAGTATTAACCTAGTCACACACGTTCATGCAGACGCATACAAGAGGCTACCTGCTCAGGAAAACTAACTTTCACACACCGCCCCTGGCCAATTTGGGGCCCCAAGCGACATTGTGAGATGAGGCCCCCCCCCCCCGACCGACAGGAGTGAACTTTTTTTTTTTTGGAAACAAAGTAGGCTACTTTGCAAATATAATTCCTGTTTATTATTATTATCAACAGTTACTTTTGTATGCAGTGAGGTAAATGGTAAATGTGCATGTATGTCGTTCAGTGTGCGTTTACAGGTGAATACGTCTGCATTTCCTGCCAAATACTAGCCTCACAAAGATTAAAATATAATTAATGCAAATAAACTACTTCTACTAATAATCATAATCATAATCAATTCAATAATATAAACACTATATTATTTTTATTATAATATAGTTGTAATATATTCAAGACAAAACATGCTTATGACATGACTCAAAAACGGATATTTCTTAAATCTGTATTCAAATGTAGTTCCCTCTGTCAGCAATGTATCAACAACTACACACACATTTCTATCAGTATTTCTCTGTGTTGTGGTTGACATGATGATGACTGTTAGGAGTTAAGGGGAGAGGCTGAGCATCACCATGAAATGTGCAAATTGACATAAAAATGAATATAAGGGGAAACAATGCTCCATGTTTTTTAGACTGTAAACTTTAACTGTTATGTAAGCCAACTAGACAGACAGTGTATCACTCTTCCTCCTGTACATTAGCAGATAAAAGGCACCACATACTTGAATGAATGGTAAATAAAGAATGCTGGAAATAACTGCATCTCCATTATGCTCTGCAGAGACTGCCTTCTTCATGTCGTGAATTGCAGCTGATGTTTTAATATGGCAATTTGACTTATACAACATTTGCAAGTTGTACATTTGACTCATACAATAACCCACCTTCGAGTGATAATCTAGTTTCTTCAAGTTTTAATTTTTTTCCCTCTTGCTTGCGCCGGACTGAAACTGTCTTTTCACCGACATCTCTTCACCTGCACTAGTGGCCGTATCAAAGCCGTGATTGGTCAGATGTCGATTCATTGCAACGGTGTCGGGTTACAGACGTGCTCCCCTTGTCACCTCTCACTCTCGCGGGGGGTGCGCGGAGAACTGAGCGGAGAACTGATCGGAGATCTGCGCACAGCAGCTGAGGCCCTCTGGGCGGGGCCCCCTGCGCAAGGCGGGGGCCCCATGCAGCCTGCGTGATTGGCCTGTAGGGAGGGGCGGCCCTGCACTTACACACCGTTGGCCATGCCATCAGGAGCAATTTGGGTTGAGCTTTTTCCCCAAGGACACATGACTACAGAGGCATGGCATCGGACGACCAACCTTATGATTGGTATTGACCACTCCACTTCCAGAGTCACAGTCACCCTTATCGGCGTAGCAACACTTCATGAACATGCCATTTATTTTGAATGTTATTAAATGGATTAACAATTTTACTTTAATGTAAACTTACATTTTCATTAAGAGCATCAAATTAAAGTTTTGTTTATTGGGCGTCCTATTGACGGTAGCGTGGCTATTTAAAATGGTGGGTTTGTGCAGGACGTATCTCTGACCAATCAGTGGTCACAGTGCTTTAACTTAACTTCTATTACCGGCTGAGCTCACATTGTCCTGTAACCAAGGTTGTACCAAACAATTACTAGATACTGTTCATTATTGAAAAACTATTTCTAGAATTATAGAAAAAACTATTGAAACCAAATAACTAAGAAGTATTGAAGACCAAAAAAAATACTGAGGCTGGTTGATTAGAGCTGTGGGTGTGTGGCCCATGGGTGTGCCGGGCCTTTGGGAGTGAATTAACTATACGTTCAAACTCAACTTCTGACCTGACTGACACATATATGTTTATATTTTGTAAAATAGTTTTAACTTGTGTGTTATGCTTCTTTCCCACATATTAAATTACATTACATGTCACTTGTTAGACGCTTTTATCCAAAGCGACTTACATACTCAATACTGTGTGCGATCCCCACAGGAGCAATTTGGGGTGAAGTGTCTTGCCCAGGGACACAACGACATGCTGACTGCAGTGGGGTTTGAACCTGTGACCCCCTGATCCGAACATCAAGGGTCTATCCACTGCTCCACACGCCGCCTACATATCCATCCTTCCCGCTAATATCTGCCCATTAGGTATGCAGCTGGGGAGTAGGAAAGCTTAGAAAAAATACCTGATTCAGTGAGGAACAGCTGCCTTGCATAATATTAAAAATGGCAAATATTTTAAAGCTCACCAATGAACACCGAATATCTGGCTCATTTTAAAACTTTGGACGGAACAAAGTTGGTTGGTCCCCTGCTTCCTGTCCTTATGCTAAGCTAAGCTGCTGTAATTACTTCCTGGCTCTGGTTCCATACTTAATACAAGAGTCAAATTAATCTTTTCATTTAAAGATAAGTACAGCACAGTATAAATCAGGCCAAGGCCAACATTTCCGCTGGGGGTGGAAGGACATATTTTTTTCATTAACTCCACAGTTTATAAAGAGGCTCTGTTATGCTTTTGAAGGTTTTTCTTTCCTGTAGTGTGTTCTATAGGTTTTTGTGCATGTAAATGGTCTGCAAAGGTTAAAATCCAAAAGTTCCCACCAGAGGGAGTTTCTCTCCCACTATAATTACACTACACTTTCCTTTTGGCCAGCGCTCCAACATATTGTATGTGATAGGCTAAGGGGCAGGACATTCAGACACAGTGGTTAACCAATCACAACAGAGCCCACCAGCTAACCAATCAGAGCAGACTGGGCTCTGGTTTCAGACAGAGGGTGAAAAGAGGTGCTGCAGCACAGGCAGTATGAGGAAAATAAAGAGCTTTTTGAACATTAAAGTATGGACACAGTAGAGACACAGAATACAAATATGAACCTGAAAGTGAGCATAATATGTCCTCTTTTATTATTTGAGGTTTCTATTCAGGCAGAAATTTCTCAGAATAATGTTCCCTTTTTGTTCTCAGTTATTATGCTGAGCTCACTGCCCTGAAAAGTGAGTACGGGCAAACAATATTCAGGACTTAAACGGTTGCCAATGCCATTCTTTTAAAGCTTATAAAAATCTAAGAAGAATTTAATATACATGTAAATCAAAAATAATAACGCAAAGATCACATTAAGCATCAGGTATCTTTTGGATAGTGTTTTTGTTTTGGAGACCGTGGATGTGTGGTTAGAGTCTCTATGACATCATAAAACCATTGTATTCGGCCATAACTCAGGAACTATGATTTTATTTTTACAACTGTAACTGGTCATTCTAGTTGGCATACACATGCTTAGTAAAGCGAAAATCACACCTGCTTCTCCCCCATCTCTCTTCCTCACTTCGTCTCCTCTCTTCTCCTCACTTATTTTCCTCTCCTCTTCTTCTCCTCTTCCTCTCTGACATCTGACTGATTGCTTCATATAGAAACATGCCAGAAAATTGAATAACAGTGATGTCTAAATTAAGTTGATACACCATGATCAGAGCTCCATTCAGTCATTGTGAAATAGGCCTAAATGATGCTTTAGATGTACCATCAAACACATAGAAACGTTGAGGACACACACACAAACACAAAGACATACCCACACGCACACACTTTTTAAATGAATCTTATTCAGCCAACTGTGGAATTGTGTTGGAAGGTAGATTATTCACGGAGAATCGACTACAATTTCACGGCTTTCTGGAAATAATTAGCGTGACATTTATTCAGGCTTTATAATTGGTTAAGACTCCGGACCCTCACCTCTAATAAAGTTGTCATTGAACCTTTAATGCTGCCTGCTCCCATGACAGCAAGGGTATATTGCAGCCCCTGCTCGCGGCGGTCAAATCATTTTAAAAGAGGATAATGCAGCCAGGTGTGTGTGTGCGTGTGTGTGTGTGTGTGTGTGTGTGTGGTGTGTGTGTGTGTGTGTGTGTGTGTGTGTGTGTGTATGTGTGTGTGTGTGTGTGTGTGTGTGTGCGTGTGTGTGTGTGCGTGTGCGTGCGTGCATGCGGTGAGTAGTTAAGTAAAACGCAGTCCATTCCCCTTCTGAGCACTAATGAAACTTGCCCCGTCATGAGAGGATGAGACAACTTCTTAAAGATTTTTTAAAGAAGCCTCTCAGATGTTTCAGTCCATTTAAAAGGCATTAGTTGGCAGACAGGTATCTCACTTGAAAGTCATTAGAATCAATCATCCTGTGCTCTCACTCAACACTCCTCTTCACCACTTGCACTCACTCCTTCATCTTGTTAAATGTTGTGTCTTCTTTCCTCTGCGCTCTCTCCTCTCCCTGCTTTTTGTTTCTGATCACACTCATGTCTGGGTATCATTTAGTTTATTCCCTCACCTCCTCTCTCGTCTGTTTCTCCTTCACTTCCGTTTCTTACTATTGGCTGTGAAATGATCTGCCGCCATCTGAATTTCTACACTTTTCACATCTCTCTGTCCATTAGGTAACAGGGCACAGTGTGTTTTTGTTGCACTAAAACACAAAGGTTACTCTCCTGTGTTTAGTTTGCACACATACAGCACTCAGTTCTCTGCCTCAGTGTACTCTGTAGCTGAGTGGTTACAAAAAAGCTTCCAGTGTGGATTCAGTGTTTCTCAATTCAGATGTTCCCCCCTTTTAACAGCCAGTTGACACTTTGGACAGAAAAGGTTGTGAATATTAGACACATGTTGCATTAAATCATACATATTCTGCTCATTTTCAGGTTCATATCAGTATGTAGTGTCGCTACTGTGACATGTCTCCATGCTTTAATGTTCAAAAAGCTCTTTATTCTCTCATGCTTCCTGTGCTGCAGCACCTCTTTTCAACCTCTGTCTGAAATCAGAGCCCAGTCTCCTCTGATTGGTTAGCAGGCCGGCTCTGTTGTGATTGGTCAACCTCTTAGATATGTCCCACCCCTTAGGCTGGAGCCACACGGAGACGATAACGAAAACGAACCAAATTCGATATCAAAAAAGTCTTCCGTCCACACGAGACAGCTCGACCCACTGGAGACGCTGTAGTACATATGCCGGGCCTGTAAGTGGCGCTGTACTTCTGCCACAAAATACACCAAAAGCAGCGAAGAAGACCACCCGAGCATGGTTGCCATGGTTGCCCTTCTGTTTATTCTCCGCGGTGGATTTAGCAACATGTAGTTCATGTAGTTCTCCATGTTCACTTGTTGCTGATGGTTGTGGTAGAGGAGCTGTAGATTTTTGCACTAACATCTGTAGCATGGTCAGTAGCTAATGTCAGTAGCAGTAGCTACTGACATTAGCTACTGACCATGCTACAGCAGTGAGCAGCAGAGTTGGGGAGAGGTGGGGCTATTGCGTCATCATTATCAGGAAATGATCGTATAGGGCGTACACACGGAGCCGTTTGGCCCCCCAGAGTGTTCCGTCCGCAGATCTACCCACCTTGGGACGCGTTATCGTTATCTGCGTTTCCCTGTCGGCCTCGTGTGGCCAAACCGTCTATATAAGATAGAGAACTGTAGCGGATACGACCCATTTCGTCTCCGTGCGGCTGCAGCCTTAGTCTCAATGTGTTGGAGCACTAGCCAATAGATGCGTTAGTTTTAGATAGTTGTGTCACTATGTAACGCAAGTAAACAATGGAGTCCAATGGAGGCGTTTCAGGCGGGGGGGAGTGTGTGGGAGAGAAACTCCCTCTGGAGGGAACTTTGGGATTTCAGTTTATGCAGACCATTTACATGCACAAAAACCTCTTTAACATATCAAATATAATTATAGTCTATACAAAAATCATATTTTTTTTATAAATGGATAACCATGTGTGGATTATGACGGTCTGTTACTAAAATAAACCATATTTTTATTTTCTGTACATCAACATGTACAACAAGTAACATTCTGTAGCTAACGCCGGTCACTCACCAAGATAGCTGCCCAGTTCTCCACTGGTTCTCCTCACACCACAGCTCAATTTCTCTCCGATGGCTGTTATTTCTTCTAATCCTTGGCTGCTCCTGGTCTCTTGGACGCCTAGCAGGCTCATAATTATAAGGTTGTGGTCCGTCGTATGCATTCGAATATTCATGTTCAACTTCTTCTGTGTCGAAACTAGCATTGGGATCCATGTTTATTAATATGTTACACCGGCCGCTCTCCCCCTTGTTTACCCTTTGTTACGTCACACGCGGGAGGTCACGTGCCGAGGCTTTTTTATGCAGAAGTGAACATTTCTTACAAAAACGACGCCAGATGTCACTGTAGTGTATATTTCTGTATTTTCTGTATTTTAAATCTAGTTTATTCATCATTTTCCTACACATTTATTCACAGGTGTCTTTAACCTGGAAGTTGCTCTTTAACGATAAAACCGAATATTGTTGTTCTATTTTCAGACACATCTTGCGATCGACTGGGAATCTCCCCGCGATCGACCGGTCGATCGACTGGTTGGGCACCCCTGCTTTAGAGGATGTCATTTCCACCCATTGCGAAAAATACTATGATGTGTATCGACTTTTATCTCAATCTTAACAGAACACCTTTGTGTGTGTGTGTGTGTGTGTGTGTGTGTGTGTGTGTGTGTGTGTGTGTGTGTGTGTGTGTGTGTGTGTGTGTGTGTGTGTGTGTGTGTGTGTGTGTGTGTGTGTGTGTGTGTGTGTGTGTGTGTGTGTGTGTGTGTGTGTGTGTGTGTGTGTGTGTCTCAGGTGGCAGTGACATTTGCAGTGGGGTCAGAGGTGGGCCTGCAGAGCAGTAGCGACTTCACTCAGATGGGGAAACCTTTCCTTATGGGCACGGTGGCTCTGGGTGAGAATCCGCTTTCTAAAATAAATATTACTTTCTTCTTTTTTTTCTTTCTGTCTTCATCTTTCACCTTTCTGGCCTTCGGATTTATTTATTTTTCCAGTAAATGCTCCTTCGTTCTACAGTGCTTTCATTTCGGCCCTCTGAATGCCCATATTAGGAAAACATTAAACCAGCCACACAAAATCTGAGTTTTAGATTCAATGAGAAGACAAAACTGTAACTTCTAAATTGGAATCCTACTTAAAGGACAGGAAACACTTTGTTTCTATAGGTTACTACACATCTGGGTTGACAAATATGACATGTGGGGCTCCTCATGGCTCCATCTTGGGGCCTCTTCTTTTTAACATCTAATGTACATGCCTCCACTGGCTCAGATAATGAAAAACAAACAAATAATTAATAATGCATTGAACAATTCAATGACTGGATGTGTCAGAACTTCATTAAATTAAACAAAGATAAAACTGAGGTGATTGTTTTTGGAGCCAAGGCAGAACGTATAAAAGTTAGCGCTGAGCTTCAGTCTGCAATGTTCAAAACAACAGATAAAGCCAGAAATCTAGGTGTAGTCATGGACTCTGACCTGAGTTTCAACAGTCACATTAAAACAGTTACTAAGTCAGCATACTATCACCTAAAGAGTATATCTAGGATTAAAAGACTAATGTCACAGCAGGATTTAGAACAACTTGTCCATGCTTTTATCTTCAGTAGACTCGACTACTGTAATGGTGTCTTCACAGGTCTCACTAAAAAATCTATTAGGAAGCTGCAGCTAATTCAGAACGCCGCTGCTCGAGTCCTCACTGACACTAAGAAAGTGGACCACATCACTCCTGTTCTGAAGTCTTTACACTGGCTTCCTGTTTGTCAAATAATTTCTTTCAAAATACTGCTGCTGGTTTAGCTTTGAATGGTTTAGGCCCAAAATACATCTCCAGAACTCTCAGGTCTTCAGGGACTGGTCAGCTTTCTGTCCCCAGAGTCAGAACTAAACATGGTAAAGCAGCGTTCAGTTATTATGCTCCAAATATCTGGAACAAACTCCCAGAAACCTGCAGGTCCGCTGCAACTCTTACTACTTAAATCCAGGCTGAAGACTTTTCTTTTTGTAACTTTTATTCATGTATTTTTTATGTTTATTTTATTATCTTTGCTTTTTAATGACTGTTTTTAAATGCCATTTAAATGTGTTTCCGCTGCACTATTTCTTAATGCTGGTAATGTTTTTTTCATTTTTGTAAAGCACTTTGAATTGCCTTGTGTTGAAAGATGCTCTATAAATAACTTTGGCTTGCCTTGCCTTTGTCTTTAAATGGGCATGTTTGCCTTGTAGTTGACTTTCAAATATTGAAGACCATGTTAAGAGAAAATGTAAGTGAAACCACATACAAAGCTGTAACGAATTATTCAGAATTTTTCCAAATATTTTGCAAATGTTGCCAAATATTTTATGGAAGGAAGAGTCTATATGATAAGACTTTTTTCTTTTAATTGGTATAGCAAATTCGCTATTTCAGAGACAACATACAACATATAACCTTTCCATATTTAGGTGTAATATATAAGGAAAAAAAGCGCTATTTTTTTTTCATTTGAACTATTTCCTGCCATCATCAGTTAACTTGCATAATTTGGAATTAAATCCTCTAAAATGTTGTCTGAATAACAAATGTAATGCTGCTAATCAAACCTTTTTCTTCCTCTTTTCATTAAGTCACCATCTATTATTGTTAGCTAAGAAACATTGTGAGAAAACCAAAATAAATACATAATAGAGTGGTGCAGTGACGAGTCCTAAAACCCTGAAGTGAGTTAGCATTTTACCACTACCGGTTCCCTCGTCTCAGAGTCAATGGGATTTCTCCATAGGATTTGGGAAAATAGCTCCAAATAAAGTCTGTGTTTGACACAAATTGAAGAGACAGCAGTGGCGGTTCTAGACCAATTTGACTGGGGGGCCAGTTATTTTCTGAGGGGGGCACAATAAATGCAGGACGAAAAAGAGAACTAGACAGTATGAAGTAATTGCGCATAAGAAAACAATGCAATACAGTTATTGGTATTTGTTTCAGTACACTTATTTATTTCAGATATATCTTATAGTTATTACTGTTAGCTTCAGCTTAAGTTATAGTGCTCACACCATATTTATATAAAAATAAAGGCAATGAACAGTTACATCTCTACTTTACATAAGGGTGTCTGCACAATCGCACATTACAGCAACAAAATCCTGCGGTTTTTGGCAAACCGAGTACCAGAAAATATACATTTAAAAAAAAAAAAAAAACACTTTTCATTGTTAGGGGGGTCAGAGGTCAGTGTTAGGGGGCACTGGCCCCCCTGGCCCTCCCTAGAACTGCCCCTGAGAGACGGATCACGTTTTGTTCTACGACATTAAATCCATCAGCAGTGACCCCACTGGTGATTTTTGAAGAGTTTACGTGTCTGAAAAACGGTGGTTGTTAACAAATGGCTGAATATGACTACAGAAGTTGTCGAGGCCGTTTTACGTCATTATACCGAACACGTAAACACTCCCGCTAAGTTTGTTTGCCCTGTTCTCCTTGAAAGCAAGTACCTGCCTCCTGCAAACTGTTCAAACAAACGCTTGAACTTGTACCATTTAGAATCTGTATTTTTGAATATGGATCTTAAATTGGCGTGACGTTCAAGTCGTGAGACCCTGCTGTACTCGGCTGTAGTTCGTTTATAGCATAACGTTAGCATTTTGCTTCTGGCGATTAGATTTACGATTACAAAATTATAAAAGTAGGGTAGATATGTGGATATTATCCGGCTGAACACGTGTATTTATCAAACAGGTATTTTTCCAAAATCCTATGGAAAAATCCCATTGCTTTTTTGTATACAGTATGTCATCCCTGCATCACTCTATATCCTTAATATTATACATTTTAAAGCAATATTTTGGATCAAATAGCATTTCTCTTCTTGAAAGGATCTTATATGAATTGTAAATATTGATATCAGAAATATCAAGCTACCTGTCGCAGCTTCTTCCCAGCAGAGATGAGATTAATGCAGAATATGCATTTATTCAAATTCCTTTAGAAATGATACAATGCCTTCTCCGCTGCTGGACAACAGTGGTAGAGAGTGACAGTGAATTGAATTGAGATGTCTATGGAATATTAATCTCTGTTTCCTCTTACCTTCGCAATGTTGAACCTTCCAAAGTCAACAAGGCCTTTTACAGTACATTGAAAATGTTTATTATTTATTATCCCTGTAAGTTATGTTATTGTCGCCTCACTGTGTCAGTCTGATATGCACATTATCTCTTCTTCATATTGCTAGCACTATCTGTGCAATACTTGTAGCTCTTGCCAATTTATCTGCTACCTTTGCTCTTCCAAAACCATTCAATTCATGGGGAACATCCGCGTGGGAGCAACTTTGGGTCAAACTTTGTAATGTGATGAAATTGCGTTACAATATTTTAAGTTTACCCCTCCTCCTCGGTTTAAAGAGTGTTTGGAATGATTGACAGTTGAAGTTTGTTTTGTGCGATAAACATATTTATTGCTGTGTATACAAAGGGCAATATATATTAAACTTTGGCGATTAGACCCCATCGTGCTGTGCTAGATTTTGGGGGACGAGAAGCCGACTAGGAAAGGTGAAAGTCTTCATGAAAGACCTTGCACTTCATGAAAGAACTTGCACTGAGCTTCATCGAGTGAAAGCAAACCCAAGATTAACATTTTTAATGAGCTGTACCCACTTGGCATTTTACCTTGCTATATTTGCAGTGTCCATTTTCTTAACTTCTTCTTAGTTGTGAGAGGGGTCATTTTTAAATGACTGTCGATACATTTTGTCCCAATTGAAAGGGCTGTTGTGAAGTTTTTGACCTCTTTGTGATGTTGAGTTGTCTATGTGTGGATCTCCTGCAGAAATACGATACGATAATACGATAATACTTTAATGGTCAGATCAAATTTGACTTGCATCACAGCAGCTCCATGTTTAACATCAATATAGACAAATATCAAGACACAATCACTCTGAGGAGTTAAATGTGATGAGATGTAGATAACATCCATTGGGTGATATTTATTTGTGTTTCCCACATAAGCTTTATACATATATATAATGTACATCATCATATACCAATCTTCTCTAAAGTATAGTAATGCTGTAGATACCCATGATGAAAACATGAGCGATTTTATATGTTAAATGGTTACATTTCAATTGTATTATGTCGATGTTGGAAAATGTAAAGTCTGTATTCGTAGAGTTTGTCTTATTTGCTTTAAAATGACAAATTAACTTATTTTTTGTTATTACATGAGTGCATTTTGTATTCTCTTTTGTTTGGTTCGAGCACAGGGTGATTATTCAAATTTTATTTTGAACTACAATGTTGGTTAAACGATTACGAGAATGAAGATTTCCGAAATAAAATGATTATTGTGCTGCATTCAACCTGTCACACATCATCATCACATTGACCTGCAGTTGTGTTTTTGTCCTAACAGGAGGGATTGTAAACGTGATGCCGCTGCTCTACTCACGAATCTCTCACAACAGAACTCAGGTAAATCTCCTTCTCCTCTTAGTGTAGTACATACACACTTTGAATTCAGTGCTTGCTATTTCATTTAAACATGAGTTCTTAGCAGCACATTTGGTCAGCATGCTGGTTGGCTCCGTCTCAGCCGCCTGCTGCTCAGAGTTTGGTTTGGGTCAGAGGGGCTGCTGGTTAGGGCTCAGCTCTCTCTTATTCACATGCTCCAGTTTTGATTTGACAGGCCTAATATCTCTGAATAATGCATTTGAAAGCATAGATTTATTTATACTTATCATTTTGTATCTGATAATCGTAATAAAAACAGGAACAACGTATCTATTGTTGACAAATGTTTTTAAAATTCATGTTTTTTTAGTGTTAGATAAAGAAATTCTAGAATGTTTTAGGGAAAAGTTAAGAATTGGACCCATGCATATTTTGATGATTATCAGTAAACATTGTGAATAAAAAAATGTTTGGGCTAATTTTGATATTGCCCTATACCTGTTCTATAATATGCACTTAAAATACAAACATTTAAGCAAGCACTTTCCTAAATAACAAGAAAAAACAAGGTGACACAATTGCCGATTGCTGAATAAAGAAAAATAAATGGAAATAATAGATTATCCCCAACATGATATTCTTTTGAGGGTATTGTCTTTAGAGATGTACATTTTATTTTGCCTAAAATATAGAAAGACAAGGTGAAAATCCAAGAGTGTATAACCGTCACTGACATGCCTGCTTGAGGTTGCTCACTGTTTTATTTTTGTCCAGATCATGTGGTTTCGGAGGGCAGTGCTAGGAGGTCTGACAACCTGCACCGTGCTCAACATCCTCTGGTAAGCACAATATGCATCCTTGCTCCTTAACACCTTAATAATAATTGACCCCTAGACAATGCATTGTTATGGGATTATACACATTTTCACATGTCGTTATCCTTTATTTTCATCCAAAAAAATAAGCCATGTTCTATGGAAATTGCAGGTTTAAAAAAAGCTCCCCTCTGACTCTGCATGTACAATGGCACAGACTTTCTCCCCAGGGGAGCGCCTGGTGCATTCTCAGAAGGAGCACCACAGGACACTGGGCTATTTTCTGTAAATAACTGCAGAGGGTTATGGATTATCGAGGCAGGATATTCAGAGTGGCTTTGTTTTAGGACAGTAATCATTATGTTTCAGACATAACAGGGAGGTTTGTAAAGAGTTGCAGTCCTTGCAAGGAAAACATTCACACTTTTTGCAATTGTTTGGTTTAATTTATTGAGTCTATAAGCAATGAGAATCTTGTGCAATGAGATCGTACAATCGAGTTCACATTGCCTTATTTTGATATGGGACAGCAGTTTAGACTGCAATTGTTAGCTTAGCCAGCTTTATCAACCTTAATTTTTCTTTCAGAAAGTAGCCATTTATATTATTAAAGGTCCCATGTCATGGCCATTTCCACTGATCATAATTCCATTGTTGAGGTCTACTAGAATAGATTTATACTGTGCAATTTTCCAAACTCACATTGTTTCGCATACAGCAGTGTTTCTCAAACTTTTTCATGCCAAGGACCACTTAACCAATAAAAAAACACTCGCGGACCACCTAACTCCACAAATATCCAAAAACACATTGTTTTTTACAAATCGCCTGAAAATGGTACAAACAAGTGGCCACATGTGTGATGAAGGTGTTTATCTGGGCTATATCATGCAATTGAAAGTGAAACTTAAGCTCGCTCCATTGCGGAGATATTCCCGCGAGAGAGCGGAAAACTTTAATTAATTAATTAATTTCAAATGTGAAATGTTACCAATATACTCACGGACCACTAGGGGGCGCTCACGGACCACCAGTGGTCCGCGGACCACACTTTGAGAAGCACTCTGTAAACTACGTGTATTCACTCTCTCCACTAAACGGCTCGTTGCAGCTCTTGCCCCCCCCCCCCCCCTCCCTGTGAGCCCAGTGTGCTCCGATTGGTCGGGACCAGTCGGGACGTTGTGAATCGCGCTAAGCTCCGTGGAGGTGTGATTTCCTTGTTTAGCGATACACAGCGAAACACAGCCAAACTCACCCTGAGCACACACAAAGTCACAGCCGAAGTAAAAACAATAAGTGTGGCTTGATATTGAGTAAGAAAAAGGTTGATAAACGCTGTGAGAATGGGTCTGCAGAGAGAATTTCACCGCGATCCCACTGTCTGTTATCAGCCTGCAGCCAGGGAGGAGAGATCAGCAGAGCTGCATGCACTGAGTGTGTGAGGAAGTCCGTGGATTGGTCTATTTGGACCAATCAGCGGGGGCTTAACGTAACGGCTCCGCGGACGTAACGTAACGGCTGATGATGGATGATGACGTTTCACCAACGAGGCGTTTTGGGGAGGTGTTTTCTGTATTAGAGTTTACTCGCTACATGGTGTACTTTGAGGGTTTTGACTCTGCAGACCGTTTACATGCATAAAAACCTTCATAACACACAAGGGGACGGGTAATAACCGGAAAAGCATGACATGTGACCTTTAAGATGTGATAAGTTCATCCAAATAATGCATATTTGGGAATTTACTTGTTGGAGCTGTGAGGAGCTGGTGGCCGTAAAAACATCGACATGCATGTCGATTATGTTTTTATAATTTATTTCAATACCGAAGGTTACACATGTCTGTACTGTAAGTTTGACCATAAGTTATTAAATAATTACTATAATTTGAATTACGAGAGCCACCAATTTGACAATGTCCATCAAGGTAGGTAGATAGTGAATGTTAGCTACGAACAAGCTAGTTCACGTCTGCGAGCTAATAGTTGGCTATACAGATAGTGATTGTGAAGTAGATAGCTAATGTTCACTAGCTAGCTTGTTTCAAGGTTCAAGGCTTTTATTGGTCATGCGTAGTGTACATAGCTACAGTGTAGTTATGACGATGAAAAAACGATGTTTGTTAGATGGCTAACATCAGCTAGCGAACTAGCACACTGACAGGATAATGAATACATCCCTCTTGGTTGACTTGTTTTTATACATTTTAACACTTTAGACCTTTGTCTACCCTTCCGGAAGTGAGAGTTATTATTAACTGAGGACATCTGCTTCAATGTGGAGTACGAAAGAACGGTGTGCTTCGGTACTTTTTGTAGTTCTTTATAGCAGAGCCATCTACACCAAAATATAAGACAGTAAAAAATAGGCAATTTTCACGTCATCCTGTCAGCCACTACAGATGTGGTATAAAACCATTTTATTGCTGCAGTTTACGCTGCTGTAACGCTTTACCTGAAGACTATGCATTAGTACTGGAAGTGGGAATAGCTGATGTGAAACTGCTTGGTGGAATTTAAGGCTGAAAGCTGACAAAAACGGCAGTTTGGGTTAAATATGTAGGCTATAATTCAAAACAATAAAATTCAGTTACTCTGCTTTTATAAGCTGATAAGTGATGGACCATGCAGAAACCTTTGAAAAAAGGCCCTGAAACCATCAGCAGAGGTTTGAGGAGAGCGAGTAACAACATCAGCCAACTGGCATAACAACCATCAACACAAGAGTCCATGTGCAGCGGGCAAAACAGACATCTACAATCTCTTGAAAGCTTGTTTTGTTTACAGTAGAAGAGCAGAGCGTATGACAGGAGCATTTGAGGAGAACAATAAAACATATTTCCTGCCGTTGACATAGAAACAAGCTTCAGGGGTGTGGAGTTTTGAATCAGATTGCATTTCTTTACAATGGTATTTAAATCTCTCTCTCTTCAGTACAGATGCTAAGCAATACCAAACAGCAGCCATATTAACATAACACATGTGTTACAGTGGGCTGCCAACATTAGGCTGATATGCTTTCTTTTTTTGTGAGGGAATGTTTTTGGATATAAATTAGTTTGAATGTTCCTGGAGTATTCATTTACATTTCATAAACTGTCTGCATCTACCGTTTTAGTGTTGATAATTTAATCATTTGTTGATATGTGCGTGTTTGTTTCTACAGTAGTGAGCAAACAGCTAGTTTCATGCGAGCGATAAAGAGAATAATAAGCCAACTTTAACTTCACTCCACAGTTGATTTACTAATGATTAAGAGGTAAGATTGGTTGTCTCCTTGTATTGGAGAAGTCTGAAAGAGTAACTCAGGTTGGCAGGTAGCCTTACAAAACATGCTGTCAAGGGAAACAAATTGTTTTTGAGAATGATACAAAATATTTTTCTTATTGAGTAATTTTTTCAGAATTTAGTTTATTTTCAGAAAATGTAGACAATTTAGAAAATTCTATTTACCTTTGAAAATATGGTGATTTTGTTTTATTTTTAAAAGGTTGTACCATGTAGTCCTAACAGTCCAGTGCCTGGGTTTCTTTTTGTGCCAAAGCCCCTTTGCTGCAATTCTCTCACCCTTTCTGTCTTACAAAGGCAAATAGGCCAATAAATCATCTTAAAAAATCCTAAAATATAAAATGGCAAGCGCGAGAAGGAATATATCATTGCACTGCTGCACCAGATACACAACGATGACAAATTTCACTGAGCTAGACCCAACAATTGTCTGCATCTGACCTTTGCTGTACTTTACTGATCAGCTTCTGGCAAAACAACTCGCAGCAGCTCCACACAATAAGTCTCTCTCCTCTGGGATACTTCTCCGAGATTTATGAGCTTCAGGCTGCTCTTTTTTTCCTTTTGTGTCCAACCTACACACCGGATTCTGAAAGCAGTGTTCCGTGGCGAGGCCATGCTCCAGAATGGCCGGTTTTTTCACAGGGGAGCCCCATTTATCGATTCATGATAACAATTCAGAGTTATTTCAGTGCCCGGTAAACAGCCTTTACTTTCTCTCACCGCATATACTGAGCCCTTAGGTCAACACACTCACTGCAAAAAAAACAAATTACACTTTTACTTTTAGTTGAATCGATGCATGGTTAGATGAGCCTTCACCTAAGTGCTCTGTTTTAGATGGATTTCACACTCTAACAAGGCTTTATGAGTGTGACTTGTCATCCATGTGGGTGGATTGTGGTGTTCAATAAATGGTGGTCAGCCTTTACGAAGTATGCTTCTACTGCTCTCAGCCAGATCATCTTATGATGAGGTTTTGAGATGTTTGTCCTCTTGGAACCAAAGTGAGATTACTTTACCCAGACTGAGAGAAGTATTTATAACAGCAAAAGTTTAGACATCTTGAAATCCCTTCATTCTAATGGTACTGATAAGTGGCTTTTGCCCATTGTGTCATATTGAATGTAGTCAGTGATTTTGCAACAGTTCAAATTTGATGACATTTGACAAGGGAATAAGTGTTGAATAATGTCAGTTCTAAACCTCTACAAAAAGTGGGTAAAAAAAAAGTTATCAGCTTACTGTGTCGTACTAATTATATCCAACCCTATTCTAAAAAAATAGTAAGATGAACACATTCAAAAAACACTGACGAAACCCTTTTGACTAACCTTAACCCTTCAAGTATTAAAGAGTCCTCAGCCCTCGGCACGCCTTTGGCTCCTGCAGGTTAAAACCTTGTAAAGTAAATAAACAGTTCACCCTTTAAATCAAGTATTTGGTGTACATTGTTGTGCTGGTTGACTGTAACTGAAATAAGCTATCATCACAGTTTGAGTTGGATTTGTTGTGCTTGTTGTCTATTTCCTTTAGTTTTAAACACATGACCTGAGGGATTCTGTGTTGTTCTGTGATTGCATTAAAACCCACAGTGCTGTGTCTGAACACATCCCAACGTATTGCTCACGATGCACCTGCTTTTCAGAGTCACCTTTGTATTTACCCTCATTTCATAGACATGAATGAGAAATGGGTAAATTGTAGCCTCACACCTTGAGGAAAGTAACAAGGGAAGTGTTCATGAATAAGACCTATCGCTGTCTTTCTGCCACACATCTTTTCACTATTGCTCAATTCTCGGAGACTACCAGGAGTCTAGAACATTGTATATAACCTATTAGCTCAAATCTATGATGAAAGAACTGAACATTTATGTAAAGCCTTGGAATTGACATGATTTGTTCTTCAAAAGGTGTGACGTTGGCAAGGTTACAATAAGTTGACTGAAACCACCACGGCTTACACTGCATGGACGCATGTCCTCTCTCCAGCCATACTTTCCCTCATCCTCTCCCTCTCTTATCACACTACTTCTTTTTGGGGTCCTGTTCCTGCTTGACGTCCTGGTAAGCAATTTCCTCGGCCTCCATTTTTTAGACCATAATTTTGATTGATAATTATCGCCGGGGGCATAATTCTGTTGAGCCGCCCGGCAGAGTGAAAGACTAGTAGAATAAAATAGAAATGGTGTGTTGTTGGGTGCATTTGAGCGTAGCCACAACAAATGAATGGATAAATCTCTCAGAGCTGCACTGCCGATTCAAAGAGACCAACAGCCGGTGCTGCAGAGATGAGAAAATGTACTTGTCCATGACTTGCTTTCTCTTTCTCCCTGCAGCCTAACTTTATGGCCTTTGCTTTCAAACAAAGAACTTGTGATTCATTCTCAGGTTCACAGATCCGCCGCTTTTGTTTTTAGAATACCTATCTGCGCCCCCAAGGATTATTGGGCTTAGCATGTGGCTAAGGAGTTGAGAATATCGTTTTGCATGTGGCTCAATGTGAGTCCAGATGATTTTGCTGTTTATTCTTTACTCAAAGAGTCCCTAATATGCTTTTTGGGGGTCTTCCAGGTCATTGTGCATGTACAGTCAATGGTCAGTCGCAAATCCCTGTGTTAGAGGTAAGCTTATAGTTGCTTGTGTATACATCTAGCAGACATAGAGCAACATACAGTAAGCAATCATTCTGATCTTGTGTCTGTCCTAATGAGTTACAAAGTCCAAAATGCACTCTCGTCTCTTAGCTCTATTTTTGGTCTGAACTGAAATAAATATATCTGTCTCTTTAGCCGTTAAATGCTCCACTTTGATGATAGTCTCTTACTTTGTTTGTCTGAGGCTGTGAATGCAGTCTACAATGGCTTTATGAAGCTTTTCCACAAAAAACAACTGCTTTTGTGTGGTGTCTTTGGACCATGGATGTATAAAGAGAACTTGATATAGTGTTGTTGGAAGCAAGGCCCCATATTACTGCCTGGTATAACACTAATCTTACACATCCACGGGGCCCATAGAGACATAAACCTCGCCTCCTACCACAACGACTGCATGCAGAAAAATTCATAAGGCCGAGGAAATATAACTCTGGATCTGGCTTGTATTGCATTTTATAGCTTGTGGGAAATAATATATCAAGGGTTAGTTAAGTGTCCGTACTTAGAAGTTGATTTACAGAATTCTCTTTCCCATTGTGAATATACGGGAAGATTTTTTTTTGGACCAATTGGGATCATATGAAGGATGCTCAATTTGTAATGTTACAGTTTGGCAACTATGAAAACTGGTTTTGAGGCCCGGCGCAGGTCCTGGGGTCTTTGTGAGGGGCAGGACAACTTCCTACAACAAGACATCAGTCAATGTGCATACATCAGAAATCTACCCATCATTTTCTATCCTTGTTTTTGTGCTCTGTAAACATTATTTGATCCTACTTTTTCATCTAAAGAAGGTCTTGTCGAAATAAGAGCATCATCCATCACCACATCTTGTAGATGTTATGGGATGGCATGTGGTTACATTGGCTCCATTGGCTCATGGTATCTCCACAGAACAGCCGTTAATACTTCAGCCATTCATGCTATATGTGCCCTTTGTAATGGGATTTGACATCACACTGTAATTCTAAAACATGCTCTTATCAAATCATTTGTTTATTATAATACCATAAAACAAGGTATTCTGTGTTGTGCAGTCCTTATGTCTGTCCTTTAAACCAAGAAAGTAACTAATAGCCATTAAAGCCCTTCTGTATGCTCAGCTTTATTGTAAACTGTACATACCCAAAGACCATATTGGTTTGTAGCTCAGGTACATTCTTAAAAAGTGCTAAGAATGTATTCAACGTATGTCTTTTTTTATCTGTTGCGATGAAAATATGCTGATTTGTAAAAAGTTGATTATGGAAGGACATTTATTTCTTTAAATGTGTTGGATTTCCTTGACAATGGGGTGACATGAATACATGTATAAGTGCTCAAATTAATGTTGTTATTAATTTGATTACAAATCTGCCTGTGTGTTCAGGTGCTGGGCAGTGCTGGAAATCGTGCCTCAGACGTCGACACCAGAGAGGCGGCTGGCAGCTGGGACCTCTCCAGACCCCGGCACCCCTCTACTGCACTCCAACATCTCTCTGGAAGAGTGAGTCTAAGTCATTTCTTCTTCTGTTTTGTGCCTTTCATTAGATCCAACCATCATTTAGTCACAGACCTACTTCTGTAGCCTGTTAGTTATTGCTGCTTAACATATTATCCGTCAAGCACGTCATATTTTACTCTTGATTCAATTATGTTTCCGCAGACCTTAGATGAACCAGGGTTTATCACTTCTAAGTGGCCTGTCTGAACTTATTGGGGTCTATAAAATCAGATTTGACTAGAGCATGGTGGCCCTCTCTGTGATCTTTGATATAATAGATAGATTGATTAAATCCAAAGGGAAATTGCTAAATGTTCTTGTCAGAATACATTGATATTTATATGAACATTCGTCTAGAGTCTTTCCTTCAGGCAAATAACTGCTTTATCCATCTCCATCTCTGTATAATAGTTTTTTCGGGTAGTCTGTTTGGATGACATTTTTACTTACTGTAATGAACCCCGCCACAGTACTGATTGAAAGCCAAGATGTTACTGTAAATGTTGCAGTGCAGTAAAGGGCATTGCTATTACCTGATCAAATGAACCAAAATAAAGCAGTAAATGCTGCAGAGGTCACTCTGTGGCTGATGAGAACGAGCCCTTACATGATGTTGGGACCGAGCCAAGACATTGGTATTAGGTTGTGCAGCTTTGAAGGAATGAGGGGTTTTCTCTATTATTTACTTTCAGTCTTCAGCATTACACTTGTTGGTATTGGCTGTCACAAAGTTCCAGGTTGAGATCGGTGAAAATCCTCCTTTGAAACTCATTGCCGACTGCTTCAGTTTCATTGAAGATGACAGTTTATTCTTGACCTTGCAAAACAACTGCACACATAATGTCCATTTAGTATAGTGTACATGAGCAGAGGTAGATACAAGTGTATGACCTAGGTCTAACTCGTGGTCTAACTAACCTTATTTAACAGAAAATAAAATGGCAACAACAGGGCATGGGAGCAGTGGTTGCGTTAACCGAATACCCCCGTCAGCGCAAGTGAGTGACGAGTTGTGTACAGACTCGACGGGTAATAATGGATTATGACGGAAATGTTACGATCCTGTCCGTCAAAATGACTGACAACGACAAAGTCTAACGCCACCACTGCCTAGTATACACCAACAGTGAATACAAATAACTGGATTCTACTGATTTAAACTAGAGATATACATGGGTTTATGCTTGGTAGTTTATTGAGTTCAAAATAAATTATCAACGATTTACAGACGGCTCTTTTCCAATGTTAGTCAATGGGAAAAAGTCTGACGGACACAGAGGTTAGGGGTTCCACAGGGCTTGGGATAAGCCCCTATAGATAAACTGTTGTCTAGTTTTCAATGGCGTCCTAAGGCAATTTATAGTTTAATACAAAAATGGATAACAAGAAAGTGGAAAATATGAAAACAAAACAATAATTCAGCTGACACACTACAACTAAGACAATAATCAAACAACATCAGAAGGAAGGGAACATTGATGTAAGCGGTTGACCAACCACATAACCAATCAGAGCGGACTGGGCTCTGGTTTCAGACAGAGGGTGAAAAGAGGTGCTGCAGCACAGGCAGTATGAGAAAAATGAAGAGCTTTTTGAACATTAAAGCATGGAGACAGTAGAGGCAATATATATTAATATGAACCTGAAAATGAGCATAATTATAGGGCCCCTATAGTTATTTTACAGTTATTTTACATGTTACAGTGATGCAGTCTGCTTAGATTTGTAAATGTATAGTTTCCTGCATGTTGAGGTTTGTTATTTCATTCTTGACCTTGGAAATAGCAACTGTCAAAAACATTTCAGATTCAAAAACACGGCAACTGGACATATGGATAGTGAAGTCCTATTAAAAGAATGTAACCCAAAATGTCCTCCATTATGTGAGATAGAAAGACATATTGTAAAATACCATCCATAGACATGAGCTCATCCCTTCAATAATTTGGCAGGCATGGAGCTCTTTTTGTGCCGTTTCATTGTCCTCTCCCATTTGGCGATAACAGAACAGTGCCAGATTTCTGATAATAAGTTCACTTTTTGTCATCAGAATTGTACAGCGTGCCATTCCGTTGCCATGGAAAAGGTGACAGTGATGATAGATCAGCAGAGAATGTGTGAATGTGCACAATTAGCAGCTCTTGTACTGAATGTGTAATTGTTTCAAAGCATCTTTGAATGGTAATGGCTCCCTGGCTCAGGCCTCCCTTTGCATTAAATCCTTCTTCATTCCACTGATTTGCAGAACAACCGTATTTCATTCTGATTGCTCGGTATGAATTTTTATTTCTGTGTTATTCTTCCCGCCCATACCCATCACTTTTCATCGTTCGTCTCTTTAAAAAGCAGAGCTCCTGTGACCCAGATGGCTGAGAGTACCTCAGCGACAGGTGCTCTCCTCCCCACAGAACCACAGTGCCCCCCAGTGGATCTCTATCATTCTTTAAAAGGAGCTCCGAGGGTTTATCCCCTCACCTGATGCAGCTTTTAGAGCAGCAATGTGCTGCTCTAAAAGCACTTTATGCAATGTAAGAATAAAGGGGACAATGACAATGTTTCAGCTTTACGTGAAATTAGTTAAATCATTTAAAAGGAATGGAAACATAATATTATATTCTTTATTGCAATGATTTGTTTAGCATCTTCCATACAATTTACTTTAACGTCCATTGCCCACTTTAATATGGGTAATACAAGTTAAATTCTTAAATAAAAGTCAATAACTAAGAGACACAAAACACAACCAAAGCAAACTAAAAATAAAATGATTTTTTTGGTAAACATTGGGGAGGTTATTTTGGAGTTAAATAAGTTAATGAAAAGATAATAAGGCATTATTAATGGAGACACATAAATAAATAAATGTCATAGATATTCGGAATCATTCATATGGTGCCCTGTGATGCAGCACTACAGAACAAAACAAAAGAGGCAATAGAGTGCAGGAATGAGTCCTAGAACCCAACATGGGGTTTCTAGTTAGTAGCCTGAAATAAGATCTTTGGTTAACACACGTTTAAAATATATTCATGTTTTTTCAATGACATAAAATACATCTGGAATCACCCTACTCGCAAATGTTCAAAGCTTCTATGTGTCATAAAAACAGCGGTTGCTATAAACTACTAAACGTCATCATGCCAAACATGTTTGCCTTTAGCTCAGCGGTGGAGACAACCAGACATCCAACAGTGATGTTATTTGTTCATAGGCTAAGGCATTTATGCGTCAAAAATCTTAGAGTGGTGTTAATATGTGGAGATAACCCTGTTGAACCAAACGTGTTAATTATCATAAATATGTCTTTTGAAAAGATCTTATTTTCTGCAATATACTGAAATCCCATTGCTTTTGGGGATCCTTTGTTGTGATAACTTCCAGGTCTGCCAACAAAAATACATCATCACTGCCACACTCTGTAATGGTGTGATTTCAGTCTGAAATAAATCATACCAAAATAAAAATGGGGACCATAGTTGATGGTCTATCAGTTATGCCTATACAGTAGATTTGAGTGTGTTTCTGTAATGGTTCCTTTGGCAGACGCTTTTGTTCAAACGCACATAGGGATGAGTCACAATCCCATCCGCAGTGGATCAAACCGAGGCCTTTGAAAAAAAAAAAACGCCCCAGTATCTACTTCACTTACTTACACACGGGTGAGGGGGGGGGGGGGGGGCATGTGCTGCAATAACCCAGAGGACTATTATCAATGTAAATGTACAGACCTAGAGAACGTTTCATATAATTATTTACACAATTTAGAACCAGAAAAAAGACTTTATGGGAAGTGTCTTTGACCACATCAGTCAATAAACTGTATGAGCTGGAGAACAGTGCATCCAATCTTAATATACATGTGAGCTACTTTTGACAGCAGAATACACTTTATACCATCAGCACCAAGGTCACACGATGAAAACACAGCACTCTCCTGTGAGAGCTGTGACATTATCCTGCTTCATTGGGATGGATGAGCAGCGGTGCAGCACAGAGTCCTGCATCGGGTCGGGTACCCGCGGGTTTTCTTACAAAAAAAGTGATTCGCGGGTGGTATTTTTTCAAACGCTTTTTTCGGTTCGGTTCTGGGTAAAGCAAAGATGATGCGGGTCGGGTCGCGGGTGTTGCATAATAAATATATTAAAATAATAATAATTTAGTTTAATGTTTAAATCCTCAGACCTCTCCCCCGCGGGACCGCGCATAATCATAACCTCTGCAGCGCATCAATCTGCTGCTGTGCGCGCCACATTCGAAATGGCTGAGGTGAAGCTCTCTAGCGGAGAATACCGCATTTTCAATAACACTTCCTCAAGAGCGAAATCCAACGTCTGGGAGGCTTTTGATTCCTAGATGGAGAAAATAACCAACATCCCACGCTTTTTGAGACAAATATGAAACTGCGTGTGTTAATAATTGCACGTTTTCACTGCTCATATATAGCCTATGCGGGTTCGGGTCGGGTTGCGGATCTTGTGCCGACGGGTCGGGTTGGGTTGCGGCACTAATTGGCAATATGTGCGGGTAGCGGGGCGGGTTCGGTATTGCACGTCGCGGGAGCGGGTCTTGAAAATCAGACCCGTGCAGGACTCTGGTGCAGCATGCCTTTCATTCAGGGCTTCAGATGAGTACAGGTGTCAGTGTGCCAGCTTGGCACGAGGCACAACACTTCTGCTCAGAAGTCAAAGGAGCCCCTTGCCCCAGGACAGCCAGGTGGGACACTTCCCGGCCCGTTGCCATGCATATTTAACTAAAAGGAGTCTGTCTGTAGGTGTCCTTCCATTTTATCGAGTGCTGTTTATCCAATCCACTTCACACTTGGCAGGTGTATAGCTGTGCCTTGTGTTGAATGCCAGCTCTTGAGATCTATTAGGCATTGGTATTTAATGAACTGCATACAGCACTTACTAATCTTTAAAACAGGGATCAGAATACCAACTCTACGATTAGGGGATGACCGCTTTACTTATGTCAATAATATTAGATTAGATTACATGTACAAAGAAGCACTGTTTGGTCCATTCATTCATGTTTTCTAAAATCATAAATGATTGTAATTGTTACAAACTAGTCCTAGAGTTCCCAGTTCTGTTTGTTGGGCTGCAAATGCAAGCAAAGGGAAACAGACCTACAGCACGTTACCACAGCAGGAGACAAATGGCCAAAATTAGAGTTTAAAATGGAAACACTGATTCATAGCTTTAGCCCTGCCACATGTTTTACAACCATTTGTGCCTCATTTCATATTTAGGACAATAATATTTCCCCAGGAGAACAGCCCGGGCGCTGGCCAGATAAAGAGAGCCAGGCTCTGTTTAGTCCTAATGGAGATTCATTTATACAGAGGGCAACCCTTTATGAAATATGACTACTATTATACGAGTAAAGGTAAAACAGAAGAATTTAGTATAAAAACGTCATCTGAGCACACATGTTTTGTGCTGTTTATGTGGTGTTACTAGTTAAACTTAAGTTAAACTTTAATTAGTTAAACTTCAACTAGTAACATTGCATAAACAACGACTTGTAACTGTCCCTCAAGTCACTCAAAAACACTACTCTCTCATAGTCTCCAACCTATAGCCATATGAGCATTTCCATTGAAAAAGTGATTGACAAACAACACCCTACCCTCATATATAAGGTAGGATGTAATGGAGTAAGCTCCTTAAGTTATGAACTTGAACTTCATCAATGAACAACGGATGTAAGGGACATACCTAACAGCATTTACCTTTGGTATCTTCTTAGGGTTAAAACATGTAACACATGCTAAATATGTCACTAATCACTACATTTGTATCCAATGTTCTGATGGACAAATTGACCCCTACTACTGCTTAACAGATCTGACTAGTTATTGTCCATTATACATATGATGCTCATTCATACTGCAGCACCTCTTTTCACCCTCTGTCTGAAACCAGAGCCCAGTCTGCTCTGATTGGTTAGCTGGCCGGCTCTGTGGTGATTGGTCAATCGCTCCCCCCGTAGCATTTCATATTCAATGTGTTGGAGTGCTAGCAAATACACTGGCAAATAAAGCAACACTCAACATACAAAGCACAACATAAAGTCACACACAATAGTGACTCTTTCAATAGCCTGGGTCCATTAAGATGTCAGAGCATCGTACTCGGTAGTATCTCCTTTAACCAACTCTTAATAACTACATAACAGTAGCGGATAGAATAAAGCAGCATTCTTTTGAATTTCTTGGTGATATATTTGGATGTAAAGGTGTCCTAAGAATGAATTCATTAGTAAAAGCCCTGAACACTCCTCATGTGAAATGTAAAGCAAGCTGGTGTTTACCACAACTTACACACAATGTATTAAATGAAAAACAACATGCATTTCCAAAAAATATGTATTGTTATTTACATTTCTTGTTTGAATTGACTCTTTAGACCATGAATAGATCAGAATCAGAATTGGGTTTATTGCCATGTAGAATAAGTTCTAGAAACGGAGCAAAAAACGAAAAAAGTAAAATATTTGAAGTACTCTTATCACAAATTAAAAAACAAAGATAAATATTTTCTCAAAATAGAAATACAACAGTACAGTTAAATATTTAACATATTACAAATGTGACACATTTACAGTTACAGCTGGTGGACATCAGGTTTTCCCTAGAGGGTCAGAATCAGAAATCCTTTACAAGTCCCACAGCAGGAGGGTTATGGTGCTACAGCAAAAGTGGCATAGCAGGTAAACAATGATAAAAAAGAAAAGCACACATTAGAATCAAACATTTCAAAAATAAAGACCACAACCATGGCTAAAACAAGTGAGTAGCAGCAGTTTAACATAACTAAGTGACATAAATAAAGTAATAAGACCTTATTAAAATAAAACTGTTGTGTATGTAGAGATTTTTGTTGCTCAAAGTCACATCAGCACAAGTTGATAATGGTGGTAAAACATTTATATAACCCTGAACATGTTACAGATCATCTGACTCTGTATGTGTTGTCCCTCAGGTCGGAGAGAGCAGGAGAGATAGCCACCATCCCCCTGACTAAGGTGAGACTGCTCACTCTTTATGTGTGGTGTGTGTGTGTGGTGTGTGTGTGTGTGTGTGTGTGTGTGTGTGTGTGTGTGTGTGTGTGTGTGTGGTGTGTGTGTGTGTGTGTGTGTGTGTGTGTGTGTGTTGTGTGTGTGTGTGGTGTGTGTGTGTGTGTGTGTGTGTTGTGTGTGTGGTGTGTGTTGTGTGTGTGTGCGTGCGTGCGTGTGTGTGTGTGTGTGTGTGTGAGTACTTTCTGAAGTGATTTACATAATGCCTGCCATCTATTTTGTACGTAATGGGACTTTAAGGGTTGGATGAAGCCTCAGATTTCCCTGAATGTGTTGGAGCAGCACTCGGCTGTGATGAACTGTCTTGTTAGACGCAATCACAGTGTTTCTGTTTTTAAATGTCCCAATCAGCACGGATCCTGAGAGAAGTGCATCATCAGGGAGGGAGACATTTAAATCACACTGTGTGTATGTTGTATTAGCAATATAATAATTACTATCACTAAGTCCATATACCACCCCGTGGTGGGTGGGAGACGTCAATTGATTTACTTTCTTCCACCCCCAGCCTCTTCTGTAATTGCTGTTTACTTCCTAAACTTTCTCATGGAGCCTACTTGAAAACAGTTCATCGCTGATATGAGTCGGCCTCGTAACAGTTTTACAAACAATAATTTCTATGGTTGCAGTAAGGCCAGCAAACCGTTTGATTCGAAAATTGGGACATGATAATGGGGTTCGAGTTGAGAGACGTTGTTGATGACCAGATAGTTATAGAAGTATTCAGTTTGAACTCAGTTGATGGGTTACATTTTAGGCTAAAAGAACGTTCAATTGTTGTATTTCTGCAGCCAATGGGTTCATAGATGGCCTTTCTGACAATGTGTCTTGCCTTTTTGCCCTCCTCACGGACTGTTTACCTTTATCCAACCAAAACCTGCTCAGCGTGATTGATCAATTTAATTCATTCAATAAATTATATAATTGTTGGGAGTTTTCAAGATTCATAGGTTTATTGTCACAACATACAAACAGTGTAATTATGTAATGTATGACAAACTTAGATAGCAGGTTCCTCAACTGTTGAGGAACAGTGCAATTACTTGACATAAACAAAAATACAAATATATTTAATTAATTATTGAATAATATTGAATTACAAATGTAAACCAGAACACTTCCGATATTGATGCTTACAGATATATGTTTAGAGATGATCCTGGTAAAGACCGCCCGTGTTATTATCCTCTCAGAATCTGTTGGTTCTGAAGACGTTGATGTCGTCAGAGTCAGTGAAGATTAACCACTCACAGCGCTGATGTCTGATCTGAAATGTGTTGAGTTTGTTTCGTAAAAATTCAGCTTCTTAAAGCTACTGAAGCCTTTAAGTAGGATTGCAAGTCAAAGTCACAGTGTAGTGTAATCAAACATATCACTCCTGCTAAGGAATCAGAGTGTTTTTAAACTTTTGGGACCAGCAACACAAGGGGGAAAATTACAAAACAGATTCAGCATATCTTCCCGACCATTTGTATAATTGGACAGCCATTGGGACTATTTGTATATCTAAATGTTTCAACCTAAATACAACCCTGTTCCATGGTCATACAAAGAAGCCCATTTCAGTTTGAATCAGGTTAGCACTACTTTGTCTTACCCTAATGTTCCGAGTGCTTTGCTATCAGATGTGTCTGGCTGACTGAATAACCTTCTTTATATTGTCTGGATTAAGATCATTTGGGTTTACCATCCCTTGACGATAAAGGAGGACTCAAATAATCTTCATGCTCGCCTTCCTAGCTAGCAGTAGGGGCCCTTAGTGATGTGACCAATATGTCAGTGTATATTAGCCCAAAGCTTACATGGACGGAGGAAATTGACCCAATATGCTTGTTTTGTATGGGCATACAAATATATTCCTCCTCAGTAGATATGCATTTTTGTACTTAACAACTATTTTATTATTTTTAGAAAATGATCGGCATAGTCTGGCAGAGTAGCCCCACTTTGAGAATAACTGAAATCTTCTCATAAACCTTCTAAACAGCATTATACAATAGGGCTGTGCATCTTCACTGGTCTCACGATTCGATTCGATTACGATTATCCTGTCAACGATTCGATTCAATTCGATATCCCGATGCATCCCGATGCATCACGATTCATACCAATGCGTTGCATCCTCAATTTTCTATATTACTGCACATGGCTTATTGTTCATCAATGCATACGTGCAGTAAATACATATGAACTCTCTTTTTATTATTTAGAAAGTGCTTCAGAAATCAATAACATAAATGTCTTGACATTCATTTATAAACCAAAATAAATGAATTGTATAGGTCTAGCCTCCCTATATCTGTGTGTGAAGTTGTTCCATCCTCAAAAACAAAAAACTAATGCTTCTGCAGTCTAGCTGCAGCTTCTAGCAACAGTCTTCTGTTAAAAAAAGGACACTGAATGTCCTGAATGTCCTGAATGTGGCATCACACACAGGACTTGAGTCTGAACACAGCAGACAACAGGAGTATTTACAACAGCATATAACAACTAAAATACTGCATGTGGGTGCACACTTACATGCTCTGTCTTACTGTTACATAAATCCCATGAATGTATGAGATTAAGTTAGCTTCATTATATCTCAGTGATTAAGTGAATAATAAAGTTTCTATCGGGTCACTATCAGCCTGTCACTCATTATGTTCAGGGGGGCGGGGCTTAGAGGAACAGAGGAGACGGTGATCGCGGAAGCTTTTTTCCTGCTGCCTTCACAAACTTTACACACGTATATATCGTCTGAAAATTGCTAGAGGACATTCCTACTCTGCAATCCAAGACTTAATTAAATCCACCAAAAACCTGACATGATTGTAACGCGATTATTTTTGAAAAACATAAATCCCTGTGCCGCAGCGACACGGAGTGATTCAGAGCGGGTTCTTCTGCTGTTGGTTCTGGACTGGTGGTGTTGTGTTGGTGGATAAAGCAGACTGCTCTGTGTTTGGTGTTGCTGTGTTGCTGTGCCGCTGTCACGTCTGTTCCCTGATCTCTGCGTCACCGACCGATTTGATATTAAAGTGACAGAAAAAAAAAACGTTATAGTAAAGCCGCGGCCGGAAAATCAGGAAGCAACGTTACTACGCTATAACCGATTATCTTCCGTCACTGCATCGAGACCGAATCGTCCACGTCCGCATCGCAATGCATCGTAGAAACGATTATTTTCAACACCCCTATTATACAATAACACATTACCAATAGTAGCTAATGGTAATCTCCTTTATCTTTGTTGACCCTTTCTTTCCTTGTCTTAGTTTTCTGTAACACTGCAAGTACTCATTAAGAAGCCATGATGCAGTTTCCTTTGTATGTGTGCTAAAGGCCTTTACATGCTCTCACAGACACATGCACAGATAGATAATGGTTTTGTTGGAAAATCACACGGTAGCAACATTTGCTCATTCTGTTTGGATCCAATTACACAGGAAACAGTGTGTCTAACCAGCTAACAGCAGCTAATGGAAACACGCAGCAATTAGCTGCAGAGGCTGGCTGACAAACTAATTGGTCGTCAGAGGACACAGAGCCATTCAAGAGAATTTAACTCAGAGAATGAAAAGTAGCAGGTGAAGATCTTCTCAGGATAACTAGCAGAGGAAACTGCAGGAACCACTGACTCACTGCTACTAATTATAATGAAACCCAAGTTGACTGTGTCTGTGCAGGAAATGGAACTCTATGAAACTGGAGAGCAGGTTGACATTAAAGCAAATTGGTGAGGACTTGATCGTGGAGTGTGACACAACAGGTGTCTGAGCTAAAAATACACATCTGTATCTATACAACTTATTTCCACATTCTAAAATACAGAATCCTTGATAGACAAACAATTTAAATGTTTCTCTTGGAAAAGTTTGGCAGAATAATCTTTTTAAATTATTTTAAAAATAATCGTCTGTGATACAGTGGGATTAACAGCTTTGCCAGAATGCATTGCTCTAAGTGAAAAAATGTGTCTTTCTTCTTAGAAGGTTATGTGAAATTACTGTAATTCCCTAAAGTCACCTGAACAATGCTTTATTTCCTGTTTGGAACATGTGGATCTGGTTCACTTCAGCCTCTTGTGGCTGAAATAAGTATTACAACTACAACACAATAATAGCCTTACAAATAATAAAAATATCTCATCTTAAAAACATTTGATCTCGATCTTTCACAGGTAAAGAAATAAAAAGGAGTTTAAATAATTGACCTGCTCTTAAGTCTTAAACAGAGGGGGTAAATGTTTTACCAATAACAAATGTGTCCTTTTAAATGTACAGATGCCTCTCTTTTTCTTCCTTTTTGTGTCTTCATTTTCAATTTTCAACATGTAGATCATCAATGAGCGCTACAAGGCGTACTCCTGGGTGGCTGAGCTCATCCAGGTGTTCGTAGCCATCAGCGTCACCGTGTCCTTCCTGGTCATGGGGTCCGCCATGAAACACACCAGTGAGTTCCTCCTGCTGCTGCACTCATATTAACTCATTCACTCTGTCACCATTCACACAGCACTGAAACATCTGGACATGATGCTGTACTCTCCTAGCTGCTGGAACATCATCCCAGATTATCTGAGACACTTTCATTTTTAATTGTCAAAAGCAAGCTTAAACCAGACTAAAAATCAGCTTTTTACACCAAGCTGTCAGGATGCTAAACTCTCTCCCCTCCCTCCCACCTTTCCCCCCACATACACATCCAGCACCACAGACTTTGTATTTATCCAGACACTTAAACTACGCTGCTATGGTCAAGTCGTTTTACACAAGTTCATGTATGTATATAGCCCTACACATATATATATTTTTAATATTTTAATTTGTATACCTCTGGATTATGAGAAACAGCATTTTCGATCTCCCTGTCACAGAAAATTGACAACAAAGTTGACTTTGACTTTGACTAAAAAGCATTTTATTAATCTGACTTTTATGTTTTATAATGCTATGGTTTTATTGTGTATACACAGGCCTACAGTAATGGAAATAATAGCAGCAATACTAACCTAAACATTATTAATTCTGTATGAGAAGAGAAGATGAATACTCTCTAGTCTAAAGAATACATATAAAGTTACTGCTAGTTAGCTTAGCTTAGCATAAAGAGTTATGGCAGTGGAGCTGGCTACTTTCTGGAGATTTCTCTTGGTGCCAACACAACACACACAATCCCAAAAGAAACACAACTTGTGTCAACACTTAGTATACAAGTTATACAAACAAGATATGATATTAGTGACATTTAGAGATGCTGGGCAGAATATTTTACATTTAGCCAAGCTAGCTGCTTCAGCTAGTCAGTGTAGTTATGCTAACACAAAGGTTCCTTGTGTTGTTTTAAATCTCTAGTACTGGGAGCTGTTCTGTAATCTTCAAAATGTGGAACTTTTGCTTGGACATGAACAGGGTGTCCGCGGGGTCTTAAAAAGTATTAAAAGTTGATAAATCAATTTAGCGAAAATTAAGGCTATTGACAACATGAAACACCCTTTAATTGACTGCAACGACATGTCGGGAAACCCTCTCAAGGCGGCCCCATGCATAGCGCGCCGTAAAATGCTGCTTCTTATTTTAAATTTTAAATTTTATTTTATCATGCAAAATGCACTTTGTGATGTATTTTATACATAAATATGTGTCCCCGGTAGGGATGGGAACGATTAATCGAATATTCCAAATTATTCAGGTATTCGAATAATTATTCATGTATTCGAATTAAGCAATCATACACGAGAGGCCGTTCTTGAACGTCATTATTGGTGCGACAGTACTGCGGCAGGACCGAGGCGCTTGCGCCGAGGTCCGTACGCCAGGCCCTCCCATTTGACAGTCTTGCCCTCCCCCAATAAACACGATTTTTATTATTTATAAATTAAAAAAAAAAAAAATTAAATGTTATGTTAACTTATATGCTACGATGTATGTGATGTCAGATAGTAACTAAAACAAAAAAATCGCAGGCTACGTCAAATAAATTCATGTGTCTGTTGTGATTTGTGATTCGTCCACATTTAGACCAATCACAGCATCACACTCTGCCGCCTATTCTGGATTTGTTTATTGTGCATTCAGTAGACTCCCATTTCTGTTTGAATTACAAAATGGACATCAGAAATTGGCTCAAAAGGTCTAAGGATTTATTCAAAACAAAATAGCGATGAAAGAACTGCAGCCGATGCAGCTGCTGGCGACCCTGCACCTGCCGTTGCAGCAGCACGCCTTAATGTCACAAGCTTGACCTCGGCAAACCCCGGGGCTGAGTTAGCGAGCCCAAGCCTTGACTCATCAAGGCGGCCGCCACCAACGCTTTCCTCCGAGGCACAGCTCCTTGTGCCCCTACCATCACCACCTGCGTTGCCACCCTGTACCACACCCGCCAGCATCCTCCTCCTGCTCCGTGCCGGTGCCTCCGCTACAGACGCTACCTTGCAGCACATCAACAGGTACTATTGGGCCAGCAACCGCTCAAAGACCAACAGCCCCAGATGATCTTGGGGTTAATAAACCCAACCAGGTGAAACTGGATCGTTTTCCAGGGAGATTGTTTTCAGGAAAGAAGCGCACTTTTGCCGCTGCATGGTACAACAACAGACCATGGCTTGAAGATTCGTTAAAAGCAGACGCAGCCTTTTGTTTCCCACCTTGACATTTTAAAGTAAATACGTCTTCATCTGATGCGGCTTTTACTGTCAAAGGTTTTGCCACTGGAACACGCATTACAGACTGATAAAGACGCTAAATGCATGCCCGCAGCAAAAGACACCATTTCCATGTGAAAGAGAGAGGAGAGAGAGAGAGAGAGAGAGATAGA